>NW_011495049.1:10258290-10324951 GCF_000754665.1 Bison bison bison | reverse complement strand
ATGAGTCAACTCTTCACATGAGGTGGCCAAAGTACTGGAGTTTCAGCTTTAGCATCATTCCTTCCAAAGAAATCCCAGGGCTAATCTCCTTCAGAATGGACTGGTTGGATCTCCTTGCAGTCCAAGGGACTCTCAAGAGTCTTCTCCAACACCACAGTTCAAAAGCATCAATTCTTCGACGCTCAGCCTTCTTCACAGTCCAACTCTCACATCCATACATGACTACTGGAAAAACCATAGCCTTGACTAGACGGACCTTTGTTGGCAAAGTAATGTCTGCAAAACAAGAATGCTGCAAAGTTACTGTCTCAACAATCCTGAGAAAAGTCAAGATAGATAAAAATATGCAAATACCACTGAGGAAATCATAGGGCTCCCCAGAACCACCTGTCCTTGCTAATCTGTGAACACCTTTTTAATACCCCAAAGAGCTAGTTTAAAGGATAAAAAGGGATGGTGTGGATGCTTCAGCTGATAAAGGCTATTTCTGTGCTGTTCAAGGCAGCAGTGTTTAGTCACAGATGACTGTTGATTATTGGAAATGGGGCTAGTCTGAATTAATCTGTGCAGTGAATGTAAAATGCACACTGTATTTTAAAGAGTTAAAACACAAAAAGTAAAAGAACTCATTTAATTTTATATTTACTACCTATTCAAATGATAGTTTTATTTAAATTAATTTTCATGTGTCTCTCCTCTTTTTAAAGTGGCTACCAGAAAAGTTAAAATTGCATATGTAGCTTGCTTTCTATTTCTCTTGAACAAAGCTGGGCTAGAATAAGAGAAAAGAGTGAACATTCCAATCAGAAGCAGGACATCTGCTCATGGAGTACTTTCATTTGTAAATTTAAGTGATGCATACTATGGCAGCCCTTTAAAGACAATTCTAGCTCACTGTTTTTTAAAAAAGCTAGATAATAGCATGCTGTTACTTTATGAATATTATTTTTGTTATTTCAAGACTAAGTTTTATTAATCTCTTGTGAATATCAAATAGGACTTGAGGTGTGGTACTTGAAATCCTGTGAAAATGTTAGGATACTTATATCTTCAATAGACATTGATGCCCTTCTATGCGTTGGTGAGTTTTCTGGGTACCAGAGTCAGAGAGATAAACTTATTAGCATATTTGGAAATTGTTAATATATTTCAGTTTGTGCATCTTTAATCCACCTAGCCGTGAGCATCCCCATGGATAAATTTTTTGTATGTGTGGATAGTTTTTGGTTTGGTTTTGCTACATAAGAACCCAAAGAAACAAAAAGAAAGGAAAATCAGGTGAGAGCTTTTAGATTTTGGTAAATTAAAGGACAGAATCACTGAAGGTTTTTGAATAAGGAAGTTTGAAAAAATGGTTATTTAAAATAATATTGCACAGGGAAAGTGGAAAGAGAGAAAGATAAGATGGATGTAGCAGATGCTATTGATACCCCACCTAAATACTCAGGCTCTGCATTTTGGGGTGCACGGGATGATGTCCAGCTGCCATTCTATTTCCATGCCTAAAGGCTTTTTCTGAAACAGGTAGAGTAGAAATGATAGGGAATGAACACCCCTGTGGATTAATCTTCAAGCAATAATTGCAGGAAGTTAGTGTATAAATAGCCTGGCTCTCTTCTCCAAATGGCATACATCTCTGAAGTGCATTTTCCATCTTTTCCAGAGTTTTCCCTCATAGAATTTAACCCAAGTCACCCTCTGCAGCAGCTTAAGAAGCACTTTTCCCCACTCCCTCACCATTGCTTCCTGGGCTTGAACCTTGTGTCAGAGTTTATCTCTGGGGAACCTGAATGGGATTACAGCGTACTGACAGGAGCCAGAAAAAGGCTTTATCTCATTCATGCAAAGTGGTAATGTTAGCATTCCAAATCTTTCAGATATAGATGGGAGCAAATATTTTAAATGTATTTTATAGAGAAAAGTAATTCAGTTGAGTAAATACTGACTCCTTTCAACATGGAAGAAACTACAGTAGCCCTGCAGAGTCTAAACTAGTGAGATGCATATCTACCTTCCAGGAAACTGCAATTTAATACTGGGAGAGACAGTGACTATAAAGATGATTATAAGACTGACAAGTACAACATATGCATTCAAATTAAATAATTATTCCTATTACATATTGGATCTTAATGTTTACTAAAATTTTTTTCCTAAAGTAATCTTAATCCAACTCTGTCTTTAGAAGCTAATAGATTGTATCTGATATGATAGGGGAAAAGCCCAAATATGGTTATGTATATTTAGGTAAAGAAGATCCATGAAAAGTCATGGGCATTTAGTTTGAGTTACTGTAATTATTGATGTGAGCACAATGCATTATAATCAAATTAAAGGCAAGTATTCCTGGAAATGTCAATTAGCTACTTCCAAATGGAGGGTAGCATTTCTTTCTTCTTATACATATTCAGTTTCTGTCCTCTGCCTCATGATACAAGATCTGTACTTTCAAAGCAATATGAGGTGTTTTCTGATAAGAGAACAGATAAAAATAGAACTTTGTATTGATAGGATCTGAATACATTTACATTTTTTACTGTTTTCCTTCCATTCATATATATTTAATGTTGCCTAGGACAGAACTGTGGACAAAGGGACATTTTGTTACCCTCTATGACATTTTGAGGTTATCAAAGAAGTCAGGGGTTAACTATGCAGCATAAGTTCCAGAGCTTAGCTTAGAACCCTTCAGATACTACAATTTCTCAATGTATTTTGTTAGTAGTTCTTATATTCAAAAGCCAGATATGAATTTAAACCAGCTCCAGCATCCTCCCTCACCCCTGCCCCCCCCACAACACACACACACAAGAGAGAGAGCATTGTCTCATAATTGAAACATTCTGGCTTCACATACAGCTGGATTCAGGGATTTAAATAATGCCCTCAGGCATCCTTTGCTTCTGTGTTGGTTTCATCCTCAGATAGGCTCTTCCCATACAGAAGCAGAATGGTTACCAGTGGCTCTAAACACACAGCTTATTAGTTTCAACCCTGGTAGAAAAGGGATGAGCTCTGTCTCTGAAAAATTTCACAAAAGTCCCGCAATAAATATCACTGGCTTTGGTGTTCTTGTTTCACTGTATCATCCCTGAGTTACCCAAACAACCGCTTAAAACAATGGAGATTAGTAGAGAGAGGACTTTCCCAAAGAACATCAGGGGGCTATTAACAGAAGAAAAGGAATAGAAGACAAGTAGGGATATCAAACATGTCCTTTTATACTCATCTACTTAAGGAGAATACTTATGAAAATACCAGGATAAGCAAAATTAAATTAGCCAAGATCAGCTTCCCAGGTGGCGCTAGTGGTAAAGTACCCACCTGCCAATGCAGGAGACTTTAGAGACACAGATGCAGTCCCTGGGTTGGGAGGATGCCCTGGAGGAGGGCATGGCCACCCACTCCAGTATTCTTGCCTGCAGAATCCCATGGACAGAGGAACCTGGTGGTCTATAGCCCATAGGGTCACAAAGAGTTGGACGCTACTGAAGTGACTTAGCACCAAGAGCAGTGGTTCAAAGATACAGAGCAGAGATCCCTCAACTACAGCCCTCAGCTTAAATCAGCCCCACAGCCTGTTTTTGTAAATAAAGATTTATAGGAGCACAGCCAAGCCCATTGGTTTATGTATTGTCTCTGGCTGTTTTTGCACTCTAGCAGCAGAGTTAAGTAGTATCAACAAAGATAGTATGACCCTCAAGTCTAAAATATTCATTATCTGGCTTTTCTTAAGAAAAAGTTTGATGACCTTGAAGTAAAGATTTAAGATAATAATAGAATAAAGAGAATAATAGAGAATAAAGTTGGTGCACTTAATAGAGTAAATAAAATTGGTATAAGCATCAGCTTTTAAAATAGACATTTTTCTTTTTGAACTTTTTCCAGCAGTTTTCCTAAATCATCAGCTTCAGTAGTTTAGGAAACATTGCTGTGGTTGCACAGGGATCTGCTGAGTGAGATTCTTCAATCTGTACCTATTTTTAGAGGTTTTGAACCAGGCTTTAGTAGCTTTTTTTCTTTTTTTGGACTTACATATGATTGTTTCTTTTTTGGAAAACTTTGCAAAATGCTTGGTTAATTTTGTGTGTATATTTGCAGTACCTAATGATTTTTTCCCTCTGGCCTTTATTCATGTATCCATATAAATTAAAAATAAAACTTAAACACATTATCTCTTTCTGTACCATATTGCGTGCATTCATGCATCTGTAGTCACTAAGTCACGTCTCACTCTTTGCAACCCCATAGACTGTAGCCCACCAGGCTCCTCTGACCAAGGTATTTTCCTGGCAAGAATACTTGAGCGGGTTGATATTTCTTCCTCCAGGGGATCTTCCCGACCCAGGGATTGCACCTGAGTCTCTAAAGTCTTCTGCATTGACAGGCAGGTTCTTTTTCGCTGAGCCACCTGGGAAGCCCCGGTACCATCCTGAGTCCCATCTAATTATGGGACAATTAATAATATTGTGATATATATTTTTTAAAGTAGACCATCTGTGGGAGATTTACAGCTTGTAGACATTTTTTACGTGATAACTCAAAATCAGCTTTTGGCAACATTATATTCGGAGAGCCTTAGTGCTACTTTAATTCTTAAACTGCAGTGATAGCTCTTAGATTTAGAGAGTATCTGACTTTTTAGTATCCAGCTTTTTTAATCATTGCTGTTTATTTGTCTCATTAAAAATTACCCCAAGAATAACAGATACTGCAAAGGATATTTGAGTAGTTCTTTCTTTTTGCAAGTAGGTGAACTCAAATGACATTTCCTTGGCAGAAAATGTGTTTCAGATGTCTCTTTTTAGTACGATTCTCTTTCCATGGCAAGAGAATTAGTGGCGTGTGTTACCCAATAACATAATTACAGAAAGATTTCAGCGGTTAGGTATTTCCTCTGAGGTGAAATGGGAAATGTTACAGAATAGATTTATATTGTAGAGGCTGCAGAGTATTATCTGTGTGGGCCAAGAAAATGAGCCACAGGAAAAGATGAGAGAATAACAACTTGGTCATTCAAATACTTATGTGAAAATACATAATCCTCTTAAAATGCTTCATAAGCAATCCAAGAGTTTTTAGAATGGCACCACCAGTTTACTTTAAGTAACTTTAAGTGTAAGTAATATGACTGATAGGTTGAAAATGATATTGTAATTCTGAAGCAACATAAAGTGTTTAAATCAACAGCCCTAGCATTTGACACTGTCGTGATTTATGATTGTCCAAAGAAATTCTATTTAATGTAAATGTAATGCAAACCACATGTGTGTAATTTAAAATTTTTAGTAACTACATTAAAAAACACAAAAAGAAATGGGTAAGTTAATTTTAATAATATGGTTTCATGGTGACTGTAGTTGACAACACTGCATTGTATAACTGAAATTTCTTAGAACTGAAATATTCTCATCAGAACAAAACAAAAAGTAAATATGTATAGTGATAGATGTGCTGATTAACACTGGGGGACGGGAGAGGGTGTGAATCTTTTCAAATGTATATATATCAAATCACCACATAGTGTACTTTAAATATTTTACAACTTTGTGAATTATACCACAAGAATTAACCCAGTACATCAAGAATATTCTCATTTATTTTAATTGGAGGCTAATTAAAAAAAATTCTCATTTAAAAACTTTACAGTATAAAATTATTAATGATATGTATTACATTCTATGCTTTATTCTAGGTATAATCAGGGCTATATTTACAATAACAGTGCATCTCAATTTAGATGCTAATTTTTCATCAAAAATACTTTATATGTATTTGTTTCATAAAGTTATATTTAAAAGAGGAGAATCACATATCCAGGTTTAGCATATCCGAATCACATATCCGAATTTAGCATAAAATTAAAAATTTAGTTCTTCAGTCACACTGGCCGCATTTCATGTGCTCAGTAGTCACACGCGGCTAGTGGATACTGTTGGGCAGCGCAGTGGTAAAACATTACTCAGTCTTATAGGTCAAATTTTCAAATACTTGTGATTTGTTTCCTTATAGTAGCAAAATATATGAATAGGCGTTTTACAGTGTGTCAATTATAACAAAATATATTAAAATGAATTTTCACACTAAAAATGGGAACAAAATACGTGTGTATTTTGGATGTAACCCCTCCTCCCCTTTTAAATTCCAAATGCTGACTCCTCTTCCACAGTTGAAGAGCCTCTACTACAAGTAGCCACTTTCAGATGTAGATGGGCTACACTTCTTTAAATATAATCATTTAAATAGAACTTCTTTAAATAGAATCAATGCTCCTCAGCATTCATCTAATAAATATTGCTCTATTTTCCCAAATATGGAAGAGTTTCATGTTAGAATCCTGGTGGGACCTCAGTTTGAAACTTTCCTGAGCTTTGGCTGCATCACTGATGCAGGCCTAAGGCCTTAGGCCTTTAGGACTGACTTGAGAGCATTTCCCATCAGAGAGAAGACACCCCTATTTCTTTCCCAGGTTCTGTTCCAAGCCAAAGGATCCTACTAGAGATTATGGGTTAGAGGCAAACCACAGTCCACAGCGATTGATCTGTGATTCTTCATCTCCTGTGGACAAAGCATAAGTAAATTTACAGCTACTCATGTGATCTATATGGTATACCTTAATGGTTTATTTTGGTGAGTTTTCTGAAGTTCTAAGGTAGTAAGAAGTTTCTATGGAAATATTATATCACTTGTTCATTATCACAATTTTCTAAAAATTAAAGTAAATCCAAGTGTACTTCCTGTCCCAGGGCAGATGAGTTGGCCCGTCTTAAAATAGATAAAACTAGACAATTTTATTTCTCCTCCAAAAAGAAAGATAGCATTTCATTAACAACATAACATGAATGTCAGTAGATTATTTTTACTTCAGTTTTAAAGGACTTAACGACCTGACCCATTATTACAGCAGTTCAGGAACATAGCCAAGAATAGACGTTATGCCAAGCACATTTTTTTTTCAATATTTTATATGTACTGAGAACTCAAAGTTAAAAGAAAAATAAGTAATTTCAAGTGATGAATTTTATCAAATGAAAGTTTCCAACTTTTATTAGTAGGCAAAGACAGTACACATCTCAAATTTTAATTGGGTAAAATTTAAATGACTTCTGAATAGCTCTTTATGTTTCTCTCTAAAGAAAATAAAGACCAGGCAAATATTTGGTTGTTCCTTCATTGTAGCCATTAACATATTTACCATGAATCTGAGTTTTGAAAATGTAGAAAATTATGATTTGGAATCATGAAGATTTGATGTAATTCATGAGAAAGTGGAAATGAATTTGGACAGAGAATAAGTGAAGAATTACAGCCCTAACTTTACTACACCTAACTTTCAACACCTTGCTTCAGGACAGTAAGGTTCTTTGAATAGGGAGGATGTATAAATAGAACTCATGTATAAGTAGTTCTCATATAAGTAGAACTTAACATCTAAGGAGTTCAGTGAAAATACCCTTTCAATAGAAAAATTGCTTTCAAAATTTGAAAGGAAACTTGATTATAAATGTTTGGATAGATGATTTCTAAGTTTGCTCTCAGCTCTAGAAGTTGGAAAGTTTCTGAAATGAGGAAACAATGAAAAATGAGGCGTAATGTTGTGCCAGACAGCTTGATTCTAAGTCAGTATTTAAACTTAAGACTGAGATGTAATACTGAGCAATCATAAAGGATAGATAATTCATCATACAAAGATTGACTTGTTCTGTGTTCAAAGAATAGATGAAAGAAAGGCGTATTTATTTCTAGGAAGCTGAGTAATGGTGTTTCATAAATTTTATTGATAAAATTTCTTTCAAAGGAAAGAAATCAATTCACCCTTCAGGGCCAAAAGAGAGCACAGGGCGATTATAAACATTCCTCATTTAAAAATGGGAGGAAGACTTTTATTTTTATTAAATAGATAAGGATGGTATAAGGAAAAAGCATGCATTGTTGATGTGGTTAATGCGGACTGAGCTTCTAGGGAGAAAGAAACTGTGTTAAAATAAGCTATAATATTTGGATTAAATTTCTTTGTTACAACAGGGACATTTGGATACATAGCAGGGGGATATTATATTTAAATGCTCTGTTGGATTTTTCATATGAAATATGCTCATAGGCCAGTGGCAAAAGGACATTTTCAAAACTTCATCAGCCACTAGAAACTTAAAAATGTAAAAAAATAATTAGCTGAAATGGGATTTTCTGGCCTATCCCCTGTCAGCTTATATTAGTTTGCTCTGGTCATCAAATTTTTTTTTTTAAGAGTCTAGTCTCAGAAGATTTGAGGTGATGGTGTGAGATTTCTGACCTGTACAATAAATGACGTTAAAAGTTGTTCAAAGTTACCTTGAAGAAAAGTATGGAGATACTTAACAAGCCTTATATAAATAGGTTTGAATCACTTGTTTTTTCTTTTAACCTGAAACTTTTTTTTTTTTTTTACTTTCCCTTGGTTTCTGTGAGGCTCAGCTCTGTTTTGGGAGAAGGCAGTGGCACCCCACTCCAGTACTCTTGCCTGGAAAATCCCATGGAAGGAGGAGCCTGGTAGGCTACAGGTCATATATTGCCTTTTTAGGGAAAAAAAAAAAAAGTTTTTTTCAGGTCCTTTGCCCATTTTTAAAAATCTCATTGTTTATTTTACTGTTGTTGAGTTGTATGAGTACTTTGTATATTTTGGATTTAACCCCTTATCAGATATGTCCTTTGCAAATATCTTTTCCAATTCAGTAGGTGGCTTTTTTGTTTTGTTGATAACTTTTTAGTTTGAGAGAGTCTCATTGTTTATTTTGGCTTTTATTTCCCTTGCCTGAGGAGACATATCCAATAAATTACTGAGACCAATGTTGAAGAGCATGCTGCCTATGTTTTCTTCTAGAAATTTATGTTTCAGATCTTACCTTCAGATCTTACCTTTAAGTCTTCAATCTTCAGGTCTTTAATCTATTTTGAGTTTAATTTTACAGATGGTATTAAAAAGTATTTCAGTTTGATTCTTTTTCATGTAGGTGTCTAGTTTTCCCATTACCATTTGTTGAAGAGGCTGTATTCCCCTCATTGTATATTCTTGCATCCTTCGTCATAGACTAATTGTTCACGTAAGTGTGGGTTCCTTTCTGGGCTCTTTATTTTTTTCCATTGATCTGTGCGTCTGTTTTTGTGCCAGTACTCTTATATGTCTGCAGAGCAATTGGTGTTTATATCTAGACTAGGTCCCAAAGAGCGCTTCCATTCCTACCTTAGGGTTTCTTAGCTTGACTGCAGGTTCCAGCTTGAATTCATGTTTATTTAGTATGTTCATATTTTTCATGGAATGTCTTCTTGTGACAAATGATAGGAATGCAAGAAACTAACCAAACTGCAAAAGGACATTTTAACATTTTTGCTTGTCTCACATCTTCTTGCATTCTGTTAGCCAAAGAAAGTTACAGGGCCAACTGTATTCATTCAGAAATGGGCTTCCTATGAGATGATCTCCTTATTCCTTATCCTCTTCAGCATTAGTGCCTAACTTCAACTGATAGTTGGTTATGAAGATTCTTGCCTGAGTAGTAAGATCTTATAGAAAAACCCAAATGAACTTTTTGGCCAACCCAATATTATCAGGGAAGAAAATAATTTTATTAACATAAATCTAGAGTCACCTTTCCAAATATGCTTCTGTATCCAATAATTTGACCATTATATGTATACATCTAAGTATGTAGATTAGTATTTAATAGTTAAGAAACTTCAGAGAAGCATGGATGATTGATGCAACAAGAAAGGAAAATATAGTCTTTTCAAGTTGATGAATAACAGCCTCATACTTTATTATGGTACAAAAAAGGACAACTTCATGACCTTTGCATAGTGATGCATATCATTATGATTTCTAATTCAGTATGGAATTGAATATTATAGTTCTATAGTAAAAATGAAATATTTGCATCATTATGGAAATTACTTTTCTGATTATGATTCACCATTTACCATGACCAAAAATAGTTATGTAAAATATTGAAGGTCAGCCTGAATATAGTCATTGAGTCACAAATTTGCAGGTGATATAAAATAAAATCTATCTAGTGCCAGAAAAGGGGGTTCTATTCTTTGTAATATCTGAATCATAATCTATGTTGTACATGCTCTATAGCCAAGCCCTCAGTGTGGCGTCTCACTACTTTTTCCACTAGTGTGTGTGTATATATGCACATACATATACACACTTACCGTATGTATATGAGGTAATTAATTGCAGTCATACTTGAAAAACAACAATTTTATTATTAGTTGCCTTTGGTCTCTAATTGGAGATGTAGCTACCATTTATAACCAAATGCAGGAAATTTCCAACCCCAAAGTCTGTTATATATAAATTCAGAATAAATCCTATCCACTCCCTGCTTGCTGCCAGTTTGGGGATACTTTCCCTGTACTGTTTGCCAAAGCAGATCAATGTACCCCTAGGTAGAGAATGTTCTTAAAATGCAATGGGTTATGAGCCACCTCAAGACCGTAGGTGTCTTTGGTACCTTTGTGCAAGTTGAAACAATTCACCCCTCCAAGAAGACAGAGTTCTCAGGGTACACAGCTCTGTTCTCAGAGGACTTTTCTATGAGTGAGGAAAGGACACCTCTTTAAAGTGTTGTATGCAGGCTTGGGTCAGTGCACAGGACTAAGCCAGTGGAACATAGGCTGGAATTCAACCCTCATCTGGTTGCTTGTTCTGGCACTCTTGTGCCACTAACAACCTGTGAAACTGTATGGAGTCCCTATGATTAAAGGACCTACCCCAACCTAGGCAACAACTTGGTTGGATTCCTGCCCTGTTATTTATTAGCAAGTGACATTGAGCAAGTTCCTTAAACTTCAAAGATTTTTTTTTTCCCGTTTATCTTAGAGTTTTGAGATACTGTTTCACTTCAAGGTACAATAGGGATGATATGTTCTTGCATTTTGTTTTGAAACTTTAATTGTATTATGTTGTTCAGGCACCCAGTCGTTTCTGCCTCTTTGCGACCCCATGGACTACAGCACACCAGGCCTCCCTGTCCTTCACCATCTCCTGGAGCTTGCCCAGGTTCATGTCCATTGCATCATTGATGCCGTCCAGCCATCTCATCCTCTGATGCCCTCTTCTCCTTTTGCCCTTAATCTTTCCCAGCATCAGGGACTTTTCCAATGAGTTAGCTGTTCACATTAGATTGTCAAAGTATTGGAGCTTCAGGTTCAGCATCAGTCCTTCCAATGAGTATTCAGGGTTGACTTCCTTTACAATTGACTGGTTTGATCTTCTCTGTCCAAGGGACTCTCAGGAGTCTTCTCCAGCACCAGAGAAATAAAGCTACAGAACACTGATATTTTTTAAAGTGATATTTAGTATTCTCTCAGCTTAATTACGGGCTTCCCTGGTGGCTAAGTGACAAAGAATCTGCCTGCAATGCAGGAAACACAGGAGATGCAGGTTCGATCCCTGGGTCAGAAAGGTCCACTGGAGGAGAGGACAGACAACCCACTCCAGTATTCTAGACTGGAGAATCCCATGGACAGAGGAACCTGGTGGGCTACAGTCCATAGGGTTTCAAAAGTCAGACATGACTGAAGTGACTCAGCAAGCACGCATGCAACTTAATTATGGATTAAATATATCTACATTAAAGAAACCGTTATCCACTTTGTGAATCAAGCCTGAGTCCAAGGATTCTTTATGAACCACCTTTTCCACTCTCTCTCTCTCCTTCTTGTCATGCCCTTCCTTTAAAAACTTTCCATGCCCTTTCTTTAAAAACTAATTATATTTCACCTTATTTCTATCATGACTCTCAGCACCTTGGTTCAGACTCTTATTATGTCTTCTGTGCATTGCTATGATGACTGGCTCCTTAATTCTGAATCATGTTTCAATCCCATTAATCCAGTCTCCATACTGTGCCTTCACAGTACAGCTATCCCCTCTTCATGAAATCCTACCATGACAGACCATAGTGCATAGGGATAAATCTCAGTCGTAAGCATCACATATGTGACTTTACTGATCCCCATTGACTTTTCCAGTCTCATCTTCTATCTTCATGTTCTTCAACTACACAAAGACATAGACACATGAAGCTGTTTTTCACACTTCTTTGTTGGTTGGTTGTTTTTTCCTTCTTTGCTTTTGAATGTGCTGGTCCCACTATCTCAAATGCTGCACTCCCAATTCCTGTGATTTCATACCCATTCATTAAGGCTTCTTTTTCTATATCAAAGTCAGTTCAAATATTCCCTACCCCTTTCCTCCACTTCCTTCCCAAGGCACACTACTTTCTTGTTTGTAACAGTTAATACCACTGGTATTATAATTATTTATTTACAAGTTGTGGTCTCCATTTGATTCTGCATGCTTTGACTTAGAAGCCAAGTTGTTAGTTATTTGTTTTCTATTTTTAAATATCTTTAGACTATTATTTAAGGGATGACTCAAAATAGCTGTTCTGCACATGTTTTGTAAGGAATGGCAGTACTTAACACAGCCTGTGTCTGGGTTGGGGCTTCCCTTCCAGTACAAATAGATACCATATCATAAAAGAAGACATATCTTGGGGGTAAATCAGGGGATATAATGATGCTAGTAAAAAGAAAATGAAAAGAAGAAACGAGATTCTAGTGACAGGAGGTCAGAAAGAGGAATGAGGAGCAGGTCTAGAAAGCAGGGACAAATTAAACTGCAAAACCCTTATGAGAGGAAGAAAGGTGAACACTTGCAACATTTGAAGAACTTTGTAATATAGACAAAGAGATTGTCTAGAATGGATTGTGGAGAATGGACTGTGTATAATAGACAAGAAAATTCTGACTGAACATATGATGGCTCTGCCAAAAGAAGATATAGACAAAAATCACAAATGAAGGGCATAAAATTAAAAGTGACTTAAGTGATAGGGAATAATAGAAATGGAAATTATCAATGTGTAAACTAAAAGACTAAAAAATTACTCTGAAGGATTTGGTGAAATACTATTATTATATTTAGAATTATCAAGAAAATGAGATTCCTTTTAAAAAAGGATATCTAGCTTTTGTTAGAATTGCATAATTGCCAGAAAAATGAAATAAGAAACTGTAAATTGTACTCCTGCTTTGCTTTCAAATACACTATTCTTATAAGAAAGGAAGACAAAAGATCAAGTCAAAGCCTCTTGTATATGAATATAAAATGAAAGAAGATAGTAAATAATATGTACAAGGTAAACTGGTGCAAGGAACCACTACCATTAGGTTGTCCTTTACTATAGCATCACTTTAAAGATGCCAAGCTTTAGCTGGTACTTCGGAGGAGGAAAGACACGAGCCAGTTAGCTTCTGTGAGTTACCGCATCCCTGAGTCCAGAGATAAGCTTCATCGGAGAACTCAACTGGATTAAAGTAGAAGTCCCATTGCCCCAGTGGCTGGGCTGACTGGATGATTCACTTAGGTCTTGCAAGGCAGGTAAAATTAGGGTTATTTCTGCACATTCATCTGTTAAGATTTTTTGCATAACATAACTTGATTTCTTCCTCACCCATGTTCTATTTTCTCCCACTCAGGAGGACTTCTGTCATGGATTCAACTTTTTAAAAAAACATCATTTATTTCTTAAATTGATCCATGTTGATCACTAAATGTCACATCATTTACTTTACCTATTAAATCTTCCTGAGGATCAGCCAGTTATGACTGCTGGTGGTTCAACATCTAGGTGCCAGTCACTGATACTGTTTTTACAATGAAGTAATTTTGTACATGCTAGATAGTTTTATACTGCAAGAAAGTTACTGTTTATAGTATAAATATATCTGAAAATGTCCAGTTTAACAGATTCTGGAGGTAAAATATCCCCAAACGAATCAGCCCCCACCATAGTCACTGGAAATGTGTCATGTGAGGATGGTAAGGGCTGTTAGTTACCAGGGGCTTACTTATGAATTCAAAGTTGCATTATACATGCATCTTCTCATTAATGCTCAAACTCTCTCTGAGATGGTGGTGGTGGTTTAGTCTCTCAGTCGTGTCCGACTCTTTTGACCCCATGGACTGTAGCTTGCCAGGCTCCTCTGTCCATGGGATTTTCCAGGCAAGAATACTGGAGTGGGTTGCCACTTCCTTCTCCAGGGGATCTTCTGGACTCAGGAATTGAACCTGGGTCTCTTGCATTGCAGGTAGATTCTTAACCAACTGATTACCTATGAGGGAAGCCCCTCTCCGAGGTAGGTAACATTATTATTCTCATTTTTCTGGGGAAAAAAAAAAAAAGCTGAAGTTTAGAGAAGGCAAAACCATTTTGTTTGCAACCATTTAGTGAGAGCGGGAACAAGATTCAACTCTTCAGAGTGAGTCCAACTCTTAATTGACGTGCTATGCTGGACAGCCGTATCTCAGAGAATGAACTCATGATTACTTGACTTTGTGTTAAGGTGGAAGATTAATATTTTGCCAAAAGCTCCTTTTACGTTGAGACTATGAGTGGTGAATGACTTTGTGCTTACAGAGTCAATAAATGCTAAGGACCAGGCTGTGATTACACAATGCACTTTCCTTAAGGTACTCCTCCCCTGTGGCGTGTCTTTTAATCATAACTCCTCACTCCAAACACCTCATAGAGCTGATATATTGCTGGTATTTGTACTTAGGAAGTTCTCCCTGTGAAATTCACTTACCAGGAAATTACAAGACCTCTCCTTAATTTTGGTATAACAGAGAGAACCAAGAACTAATATTACAATGAAAAGTAGTGAGAATTACTTTATGTAAATTTATATTAATTTTATCTGCCAGTTATTTTTTCTGACATGGAAAGTAAAGCAGGAAAGCATTTTAGTCCTCTGACTCCAATTTAGTTTAAAATGTTACTGCACAAAAAAGGCATGTGAATCAAATACTAATCGGTGGTTAGTTAGAATCGTAAGAAACAAATGACCAGTATCTGTTGAGGGAGAATTTAAAAGAACAGATGATTGGATTGGCAGAAAAACAGACATTTAGATTATGAAGCAGAATTGAGATACCAGAAATAAATCCACGCTTACATAGACAACTAATTCACAACAAAAATCCCAAGAAAATACAATGGAGAAAGAAATGTTTCTTCAATAAATGGTATTAGGGAAACTAGACAACCACATACCAAAGAATGAACTAGACCACTATTTTATACCATATATAAAAATTAACTCAAAATGGATTAAAAATGTGAATGTAATTCCTGGAACCATAAAATGCCTAGAAGAAAGATAGTGCTCTCTTTGACATTGGTTTTAGCAATGTCTTTTTGGGTATGTTTCCTCAGGCAAGGGGAACAAAAACAAAAATAGACAAATGGGATTAGATCAAACAAACAAAACAAACTTCTACACAACAAAGGAAACCATCAACAAAAGAATGAGATATTTTCAAATCTTATATATGATAAGTTAATGTCTGAAATATGTAAAGAACTTATATGACTTAACAAAAAACAATCCTATTAAAAAATGGGCATGGGATGTGAATAGAATTTTTTCCAAAGAAGACATGCAGATGGCCAACAGGACATGAAACGATGTTTAACATCATTAATCATGAGGGAAATGCAAAGTAAAACTGCAATGAGCTATCCCCTCATACCTGTCAGAATGACCATTATCAAAAGGAAAAGAAATACCAAGTGTTAGAGAGAATGTTGGTGGGGATGTAAACTGGTACAGCTAGTATGGAAAACAATATGGAGATTCCTCAAATTAAGAATAGAACTACCATCTGATTCAGGTTTTCCACCGATGAGTATTTATCCAAAGAATATGAAAATACTAATTTGGAAAGACATGCTCCCCATGTTCATCAGTGTGTTGTTTGCAATCACCAAGATGTGGAAGCAACCTAAGTGCCCAACATGAATAGATTAGCATGTGATATCTGTATATACAGCAAGTATTCTACACACAAACCTTGAAGTTGCAAACTTTCGAAGATACAAACTTGTGCTTGTATGCTCAGTCACATACGTTAGTTCGTGTGTCTCGCATATACTGTCACCTCTACAAGTGCCTCCTCTGCATGCCTCCTCTGCAAGTGGCTGTGCTTCTGTGTACTTCACTTTCAGTACCGTAGAGTACAGTAGTGAAGTGTCTTTATTCAAGAATATCCAGAAGCAAGCGTAAAAGCAGCAGTGATGTAGCTGGTACTGCTGTACTTTTTTTTTTCCTTATATGATATTATACATGTTTTAATGCCATTCTCCCAAATCATCCCACCCTCCCTCTCCCACAGAGTCCAAAAGACTGTTCTATACATCTGTGTCTCTTTTGCTGTCTCGCATACAGGGTTGTCATTACCATCTTTCTAAATTCCATATATATGCATTAGGATACTGTATTGGTGTTTTTCTTTCTGGTTTACTTCACTCTGTATAATAGGCTCCAGTTTCATCCACCTCATTAGAACTGATTCAAATGTATTCTTTTGAATGGCTGAGTAATACTCCATTGTGTATATGTACCACAGCTTTCTTATCCATTCATCTGCTGATGGACATCTAGGTTGCTTCCATGTCCTGGCTATTATAAACAGTGCTGCGATGAACACTGGGATACACATGTCTCTTTCCCTTCTGGTTTCCTCAGTGTGTATGCCCAGCAGTGGGATTGCTGGGTTGTAGTAATCTATGAATATAGTAAAGTTGCAGGATATAAAATCAACACACAGAAATCCCTTGCATTCCTATACACTAATAATGAGAAAATAGAGAAATTAAGGAAACAATTCCATTCACCATTGCAACGAAAAGAATAACATACTACTGTACTTTTTAGAATACTGTGCAATAAGATTGAAAATGTTATCTTTATTTTTTGTTTTATGTTTTATATATTTGTGTGAAAACTATTATAAACCTATTATAGTACAATATTACATAGCTAATTGTATGATTTGGGGACACAGACTAACTTTGTTGGACTTGTGAACAAACTGGACTTACCAATGCACTCTTGGAACAGAACTTGGACTGTAGAGGACTTACTGTATAAACAATGCAGTACTGCTTAGCCATAAAAAGGGTTAAATCTTGTAAGTTGTGACAGTACGGATGGACCTTGAGGATATTATGCCAAGTGAAAGAAGTCAGAGACAAATATTGTGTATTTTCACTCAAATGGGGAATAAAAAAAGGCCAAAATAAATGAACAAAAACAAAACAAAAACATAAATATAAGAACAGATTGGTGATTCCTGGAGGGGAATTGGAGAGGTGAAATGTAGAGAGGAAATGGGAAAGGGGATCAATAGTATGGTGATGGATGGAAGCTAGACTTTTCTTGGTGAGCACACAGTATAGTACAGAGTCAAATTATAATATTGTGTATGTGAAACATACATAATATTTTAAACCAGTGTTGCCTCAATAAAATTTTATTAATAAAGAAGAGATCATTTTTAGGAATACATTTAGAAGATGATATAGTGAAGTCGCTCAGTCGTGTCCAACTCTTCGCGACCCCATGGACTGTAGCCTACCAGGCTCCTCTGTCCATAGGATTTTCCAGGCAATAGTCTTGGAGTGGGTCGCCATTTCCTTCTCCAGGAGATCTTCCTAACCCAGCGATTGAACCCAGGTCTCCCACATTGTAGACAGATGCTTTACCATCTAAGCCACCAGGGAAATCTTAGAAAATGATACTTGAGGCAAAAGATAAATAAATCTAAATAAAATTTCAAATCCTGTAAGGGTCTCATTACAAAAGATTGAGATTTCATTATAATGAGACTTCAAACTCAATGGATGTAGGGACCAGGTATATTTTCACTATTTTTTTCCCAGCGCATAAAATAAATATTTCTCAAATTAATAAGTATATAACTGAAAGGGCAGGGAGGAAATTGAAAACCAAAGATTGAAAAGGCAGAGTGAATTGGGGCACTTTGTTAACAAATTCTAAATGGGGATGTTTTGGTAAATTTACAGTGAAGAAGGTGGTAGAACTTGGTTTCTTGTACTGTAGGAAAAAAAAAATCTTTCCTCTTTTAGTTGCACTATTTGAAGGATAAAATATTTTATTCATCCCACATGGCCACTGTACAAGAGCACCATTCTTACATGAAAAGATGAAAGAAATTCAGTGTCTACTGATACTGCTTCTATTCTCCTAGTCAGGAAGAAACATACTGTTTAATTATTGCACTTTTTAAGTCATGGCAGTTGCTCCGTTTCCCTGAACACCTAAAGGTTATATCCCAGGTATCTTTGGTTTCTTTGTCTTCCATCAGGCAGCATTAAGAAATTCTTCCAGGTAAGAACTTTGAATCTGATAAATTACTGATGTTTCCTAATCAGTGTTTGAAGGAGAATTATGTGTTGATACCTTTTTCCTATTCTGTATGTTATTATAAGAAATAGAATATATCGGTATAATATTTATGGACATTAGTATAGTATTTTATTATTCATTTAACCTGAGGTTTGTGATCCTATTGAATAATGAAGAGTAGAAGCTTCAAAAATTGAAAAACAAAAAATGAAAAGCAAAATTTTATCATAAGATAATGCCCTAAAAAAAATTAGTTTCTATTTACTTTTTGGTGCAGAAACAATCTTTCAATGTGAAGTAACTCTTATATTATGTTTATACTTTTGATCTTTGTGTGTGTTTGTTGTTATGGAAATCATAATTACTTTATCATTTCTCAGAACTACTTTTCTAAAATATTTCTCAATGAAATGTATACCCATGGTATAAAGTGGGAGAAAATATTTCCTTTTGTCCCTCCCTAGGAAGCTGTGGATTTTTTTTTATTATCTTACTTATCATACATAAATTTCAATTTGTGTATATAAGTAATATATTATTTAGTGATATTCTAAGTTTATAATTATTTCACTATTGAATTTTAATGGTTTCTGAAAGCATGTAATAATTTATCTTCAAAAGTCCCTATAGAAACAGTATTTATTTCTACTTATAAAAATATATTTATCTTATTCCTTTCTAAAAGGATGAGGACTTAAGAGCATTGTGCCGATTCTGTTTTATTCTATCTAGTTCATTATTAGTTTGTGCCTTTGAAGTTAAAAAACAGAATGTGTTAATGCATGTATTTATTAGTTGAAATCTTGATTAATATTTTACTTAAATCACTTTTTATCTTAACTTTCTTCTCTATCAAAAACTGAATTCCTTTCAACCCTAATTTCAAAAGCCAAATTATGTTAATTGTCAAGTCAGAGGAAATTTTGGCATTTAAGCAAATGAAATGTATAGTTTTTTTAATTGAAGTATAGTTATTTATGATATTGTGTTAACTTTTGCAATATAGCAAAATGATTCGATTATACATATATACATTCTTTTTAAAATATTATTTCCCATTATGGTTTATATTAGGATATTGAATATAGTTCTCTGTGCTATATAGAAGGACCTTGTTGTTTATTCATCCTATGTAAAAGCTTGCATTTGGTAACCCAAACCTCCCACTCTATCCCTCCCCCCAACCCCTCCATTTGGCAACCAGTCTGTTCTCTATGTCCATGAGTGTGTTTTTGTTTCATAGAGAGGTTCATTTATATCAATCTTTAGATTCCATATTGAAGTGATATTATATGCTATTTGTCTTTCTCTTTCTGACTTACTTGATTTAGTGGGATAATCTCTAGTTACATCCATATTGCTGCAAATGTTATTATTTCATTCATTTTTTTGGCTGAGTAGCATTCCATATTGTGTGTGTGGGTATGTGTGTGGGTGTGTATCCACACATACCACGTTTTATTTATCCAACTATCCTCCTATTTGGAAACTTCATTGTTCTATATCTTCACTGTTATGAATAGTGCTGTTACGAAGTTGGGGGTGCATGTATCTTTTTGAGTTTTAGCTTTTTTCTGAATATATGCCCAGGAATGGGATTCTTGGATCATATGGTAATTTTATTTTTAGTCTTCTGAGGAAATCCTATACTGTTTTCCACAGTGGCCACAAGAACTTACTTTCTTGTGGGAAAGTAAGATGGGAAATAGATGGGGAAACAGTGGAAACAATGTCAGACTTTATTTTTCTGGGCTTCAAAATCACTGCAGATGGTGATTGCAGCCATGAGATTAAAAGACACTTGCTCCTTGGAAGGAAAGTTTTGACCAACCTAGATAGCATATTCAAAAGCAGAGATATTACTTTGCCAACAAAGGTCTGTCTAGTCAAGGCTATGGTTTTTCCAGTGGTCATGGATGGATATGAGGGTTGGACTGTGAAAAAAGCTGAGTGCCAAAGAATTGATGCTTTTGAACTGTGTTGTTGGAGAAGACTCCTGAGAGACCCTTGGGACTGCAAGGAGATCCAACCAGTCCATTCTAAAGGAGACCAGTCCTAGGTGTTCATTGGAAGGACTGATGCTGAGGCTGAAACTCCAATACTTTGGCCACCTCATGCGAAGAGTTGACTCATTGGAAAATCTCTCCCTGATGTTGGGGGGGGTGGGGGCAGGAGGAGAAGGGGACAACAGAGGATGAGATGGCTGGATGGCATCACCAACTCGATGGACTTGAGTTTGAGTGAACTCTGGGAGTTGGTGATGGACAGGCAGGCCTGGTGTGCTGTGATTCATGGGGTCGCAAAGAGTCGGACACGACTGAGCGACTGAACAGAACTGAACTGAATAATTAGTGATTTTGAGCATCTTTTTTATATGCCTATTGGCCATCTATATGTCTTTGGAAAAATGTCTATTTAGGTTTTCTGCCCATTTTTGTATTGAGTTGTTTTTTTGTTCTTATTGAGTTGTATGAGCTGTTTGTATATTTTGGAGATTAAGTCCTTTGTCACATCACTTGCAAATATTTTCTCCGATTCTACAGGTGGTCTTTGCATTTTGTTCATGGTTTCCTTTGTTGTGCAAAAACCTGTAAGTGTGATTTGATCCCATTTGTTTATTTTGTTTTTATTTCTATTGCTTTAGGAGACTGGCTAGAGAAAACATCAGTATGATTTCTATCAGAGAATATTTTGCCTGTGTTCTCTTCTAGGAGTTTTATGGTGTAGTGTTTTAGTTTAAGTCTTTTAACCACTTTCAGTTTATTTTTGTGTATGGTGAAAGGGCATGTTCTAATTTCACTGATTTACACGGGGTTGTCCAACTTTACCAACAACACTTGCTGAAGAAACTGTATTTTCCCCATTATATAATCTATCCTGCTTTGTTAAAGGTTTATTGACTGTATTGGGTATGTGGTATCTATGTGGTATGTGGGTCTATTTCTGGGCTGTCTGTTCTGTTCCATTGATCCATATGTCTGTTTTTGTGTCAATATCATGGTGTTTTGATTACTGTAGCTTTGTAGTATTGTCTAAAGTCTGAGAGAGTTATGCCTCCTATTCTTTTTCTTCAGGATTTCTTTGGGAATTCTGGGTGTATGGTTCTAAATGAATTTTAGTATCATTTATTCTAGTTCTGTGAAAAAAGTCTTGGATAAATTGATAGGGATCAAATTAAATTTGTAGATTGCTTTGGGTAGTATAGCCATTTTAACAATATTCTTCCAAACCAGCAGCATGGGATATCTTTTCATTTCTTTGAATCTTCTTCACTTTGCTTTATTAACACTTTATAGTTATCATTTTATAAGCCCTTCAACTCATTGATGAAGTTTATTTGGGGGTTGTGATTTTAAAAGGTATATATTTTTTTACATTCCCTTTCTGATATTTCATTATTGGTGTAAAGAAATACAACTGGTTTCTTTATATTAATCTTGTACCCTGCCATCTTGCTGAATTTATCAGTTATAGTAGTTTTTCTGTGGAGTCTTCAGGGTTTTCTATATAAAGTATCAAATAATTTGCATATAATGACATTTTACCTCTTCCCTTCCTATCTGGATACCTCCTAATTTTTTTTCTTGTCTGATTGCTGCTGCTAGGTTTGCCAATAGTATGTTGAATAGAAGAAGCGAGACTGGGCATAAATGCAGAGCTTAATTGCTAAATTCTTTTCATCGCTTCAGCTCTTGATCATCAGCCGTATTTTTTGCAACTTAAATATAAAAAGTTAATTATTAACATGTACTAATTCACAGTATAAAGTAAGGAGAAACACCAAATTATGTAATCATATGTCAGCAGAAGATTATCCTTGAGCTTTAGCGTAAATCTGTATCTCCTTTTGCAAGTATTTTTATTGTTTAATTTTATCACATTTCCCCTTTTCTTACTGACCACCCTCCTTTCCCTCTGTCCCTCTACACTTCTCAACTCTTCTCGTTTTCATTCACACCTCTCTCTCTTTTTCTGCTCCGCCCTCACTCCTACCTGACTGCCTACTTAACTCCCTACCTGCCTACATCATCGGTTTGTGAATGTGCAGACCTGCATTTAACATATACTGATTATCCTTGTCCTCAGTGCAGTATGATGGCTGTAGACTGTCAGGTTTCAGCCTCATTCAACAGTAGGCTAATGGGATGTTCAAGGTGATCTTCACCATAAGAAGCTCTTTGTGTTCCTCATAGCCTTTTGAGGAACTGTGAAGTTACTTACTGAAGCTATACCTGTGCCATTATATTTTTGATTGAATCCATGACAAACACAAAATAGATATACAGCAATACTGCCCTGGGTCCTCGTTTCTCAGGACTTTATGTCTCTCCCAATCTAGAGCCTCACATGTCTTCTTCATGCCTGCTGAGAGAGGTGTCCTGTTAAGTGTAGTAAGGAAAATAGCTTCTTCCACTCATGGAATCTTGCACTGAGTTAAAATTCTATAATCGGAACTTTATCTTGAGAGTCTCTGTAATGGCTTTCAGCTTTAACCAGATTTAGGAAATCAACCATTGCAGTACTACATATACTTTATTTTCTTAGAAGAATCTCATATTAGATTTTCTCTTTTATCAGTCAAACAATATCCATCCACTGGATTGACTGGAGGGGCTTTCAGTGAGTTTCTTAGTGGCAGATGTAGTTAGTCTCACACTTTCCCGTTTGCCCCATAACTCCAGGGCTTCCCAGGTGGCACAGTGGTAAAGAACGCACCTGCCAACACAGGGGTTAAGAGACACTGGTTCTATCCCTGGATCAAGAAGATCCCCTGGAGTAGAAAACGGCAACCCATTCCAGAATTCTTGGAAAATCCCATGGACAGAGGAGCCTGGCGGGCTACAGTTCATGGGACTGCAAAGAGTCAGACACGACTGAGCAGAGCACAGCCCCTAACTCTATAAGTGAATAATTCAGTAATTTGAGGAGTTCATATAATAATTTTACTTCTCTTTTTATCAAGTGTTGAGAATCCATTGTTCCATTTCTGAGTATGTGTATGAATTTAAAAAAAAAAGAATAGTCCCTGTACCCGAGGAGGGAGTGGGATGCACTGTTAAAGAAAAATAGTATAGAGAGGAACGTTTATATAACTGTTCTGATTTAAAAAAATCTTTTGAAGATAAATACTAGTGAGGAAACAGTGAAATAAAATAACAGAGAAGTTGCTTAAGGGCTGGAATGCCAACCCCTTCCTGATATTTTTTTTTATTGCCTCACAGTATTCTAGAAGCATGGAGTCAACCTTGCTCTTTATTGCTTTTAGCCGAAGGCAGCTGCATGACTCAGGCCAGGTGAGCTTTACCACAGTCATGCAAGCAGCCCCCAGGAACCTTCTTAGTGGGGCTCTCTGCTTAAAAGATAAGGAGAACTGAGAAGCTGGATTATAAATAAAACAAAAAGAACTAGGGAGTTTTATTGGTAATTGATCTCTGTTGTAAATGTCGACCACATGTTTTATGTCTCTACCTTCATCTAGATGATATTTTTATTTATTCTGTTCATTAAAGACAGATAAAGGAAGACAGTTGAATGTGAGGAATGATCCTGCTAATAAGAATAATAGTTTAAAAATTTTGTTCTTTTCATTTTGTTCTGAGGGGAATAGACATGACTATCCGTAAAAGGCTTATCTTTAATGTATTTTAAAATAATATGTCAAGTATGATTTCAAGAGCTAGCTGTATTTATACTAATTCTGTGCTAAAACTACATACACTAACAATTCCATCTTTATTTTCATAAAATGAGTTTCCTGACTTTAAGGATAAGAATATGTACATACATAGAAACTATAGAGTGCACTAGTTTAAACATTGAAATTAACTATCCTGAAAGTGTGTTGTATAAATTATTTGAGTACTTAAACAGTGATGTGACAAGTTGTACCCTAAGGAAGCTTTTCTGGCAATTCAGTATAGTATGTGCTGTGACCCGCCTGTGTTGGTCTGTCTGTCTCATACTTGTTTATCTTCATCTGACTGAAAGTAGGATGTACTCTGCTGCAGTTCTGAGTTTCAAGCATTACAAGGTCCATTTTAGAACGAAATCTTTGTTTTTGTATTGAAAGAACAACTAGTTATTCCAGGAGAATATGAGAGTTTTTCTGAAAATTGTAGTCTCTCTGTTTATCACACTTGTATTTTACATTTACTTGGAATGAATTAGTTATTTTCAGGTTAATATTAGCAATTAATAATTACCTATAATATATGTCTCTGGAAAATTATATTCTGACTTTATAATGACAACTGTAAGTAATCGGATATCTAGGTATTTAGATAGAAATGGCTTCTAAAAATCTGTAGGTAATGTGTAGAAAAATATACATTGTGTAATTTTGAACAAGCCACCTGATAATTCTAAGTCTCTCTTTTTCCTTTTGTGCAAAGGAAATAATATCTCTTTTATTTGTCAATATTGTTGTGAGTACTATATATGTAAATGCTTTGAAAAGTGCTATTATAGTATTTGTTTTAAACTGTCTTTAGCATTAATATATAAATGGTGATAAGTTTATGCAGTAAAGTGTTCTTCTCTCAGTCATGCCTGACTCTTTGCAACCCCATGGACTCTAACCCATCAGGTCCCTCTGTCCATGGGGTTCTCCAGGCAAACATACTGGACTGGGTAGCCATTCCCTTCTCTGGGAGATGTTCCCAACTCAGGATTCAAACTTGGGTCTCCCGCATTGCAGGGAGATGCATTACCATCTGAGCCACCTATATTTTAAACTATCTTTAGCATTTATATAAAAATGGTGATTTTTATACAGTAAAATGAAGAAACAGAATAATACCAATAATAACTTACTAATTTGAGGTAGCGGCAGAAAATCAAGTGGATAAATAGAGACAAGCAATATAGACAATATGAAGTGCAATCAATATGCTAACTTTCAAGAAAATTACATAAATTAATACCTGGCACAGTGTTGTGAAATGCAGTCAGAAGTGCTATTCAATTCTGGAAGCCTTTCATGGCTATCACTGTGTAATAGGCACAGATAGAGTCATAGTAAGGTCTCTAAAGAGTTTATTTCAAGCATTTACAACATTCAGAAATACAGCTGAAGTATTTATCATGAATATTCAAGATAAATATTAGTATTACAGAAAAACTGGCTGGATGGCATCACTGACTTGATGGACGTGAGCCTGGGTGAACTCCGGGAATTGGTGATGGTCAGGGAGGCCTGGCGTGCTGCGATTCATGGGGTTGTAAAGAGTCAGACACGACTGAGCGACTGAACTGAACTGAACACATTTAATGGAAATTGCCCAACTTTTACTTCAGTTTTCCTGTCTTCTTTTTCATATGGGATGTTGATAATATTCAGCTGGTTGGTAGGTCATTTAGGTTGTTAAGCAAAGCGGTCATCATGGAAGAGAAAAAAGACAACGGTCATTTTCCTTTTCATGACTTTGTCTCTGTTGTTAACTGAAGAGAGAAAAAAAAATGAAGAAACCAAATAGCAGTTTTCCTGTTCTCAAAGAAGCTATACACTTTCATTTATTATAAGGAGGAAATGTGCAGAACAGGGATACTTAGCATAAAATCATTTAGTATGCAGATAGTGAATTTCACAAGTAATGAGAGAAGTTCAGAGCTGCCTGCTTTCTGGCACCAGTATGACTGTGGCAAAGAACCATAGTTCCTTTAGAGGGTGATCTCTCTCTGAAGGGTCAAATAGACAGCGAAGTTGAACGTTCCCTGAGGAAAATTTCAAGTGTTTGTAAGAAACTTTGCAACCATCTGCCTCGTCTCCTTTTCCCAACTGAACTAATCTTCCAGATGCAGTGAGAGGTAAAATGAACCACCGACAGTTACTTGAATTTTACTTCATTCAGGGTACTGCACTTCTTTTACTGATGGGATGATATGAGGCGTTTTATCTCAGCTGAATCCTGGTGTTCTTTGAGCTGGAGAAATTTGTCATTTTCTCACTGAAGCAGAGACATGGTAAGGAGATATTGGGGTGAACTTTGTATTTCTGTAGGTGCATTTGTAATATACATGAAGAAATCCAAGGCATATAGGGATCATGTATCCATTTCAGAAATATTTGGTTCAAGTTTCAGAAATCAAAAGACTTCAGAAGCATCTGTTGTTAGATGAATTGCACTGCTCAGTGGGGATATGCAAAGATTTATTCCCTTGAGGCTATTACAACTCATTCTCTTAGGGCAGTAATCACATCTTTCTAAAAAGTCAGAGCATAGAGATGGAGGAGAGGCAGGCAGTAGGGGTGGGAGGGATTTTCTGTACAGCCAATATCACCATGGCATAAATGTTCACAAAGTCTTATATGCTTGGATTGATTTCATCTTAAGACACAGCTTGAAGAAATATGTTCTATATTTAAAACTTCTTGTTCTATATTTAAAACTTCTAGTTCTATACAAGAAGATTACTGAGGAAGGCTGAAATGTTTAAATGCACATGACACCCTTCTCCAATTACGTTTCAGAAAATTTTCTATTACTTATCTTTTTAAAAAAAATTATTCATTATTGGCTCCTTTTCCACCCTCATGAAACCAAAGGAAATGGTACTTCTAAAGAACATTAGTAAATGTTATTGAAATGGTGAAGTTAATATTATAAATTCTCTTTGCGCAACATCCATTTATTCATTTAATAAATACATACACATGACCTCCCAGCATTTTTGGAGTGCTTTGTGTGCTGGTAAGACCTCCACATGCTACCCTCATAGAAAACTGAGATGAATTAGGGTTATGCTTTCAATGGGAGAAAGTAGAAAAAACCCAGCTTTCTTAATCTTTCCCCTTAGTGAAATATGTTAAAGTAATAAAAATAAAGTGTCTCCCAGAGAATTCCTAATACTAGGCCCCCTTCATTAGGCATGGGGACTCCATTCATACTAGCTGTATGGTTCTGAAAACTGCAACTTTAAAATTTATTTTTTTAATTTATTTATTTTAATTAGAGGCTAATTGCTTTACAATTTTGTATTGGTTTTGCCATACATTGACATGAAGTGGTCTTGAAAAGCTGGTGTCCAAAGTATGTAACTGAAGGAAATGCAAAACTACTCTGTAGGGCAAAAATATGAAATGCACAACTCGAAGTGTTCTCATGGGCTTCTCCTGTGTCTCATTGGTAAAGAATCCTCCAATGCAGTAGATACAGATTCACTCCCTGGGTTAAAAGATCCCCTGGAAAAGGAAATGGCAACCCACTTCCAATATTCTTGCCTGGAAAACCCCATGGACAGAGGAGCCTGGCACACTATAGTCCATGGGGTCAGAAAATAACTGGACAAGATTTAGCAACTAAAAAACAACAGCAAATGTCCTTATAGAAAAAAGCTTCCAAGAACATGAATTAAAAAACAAACAAAATAACACTAAATATTCTGAGAAATAAGCTACAATGAAAAAGTTTTAAAAATGTGGAATCAAGTTTGCACAGACTGTGCATTTTATTATGTATGTAGTTATGTAATTATATTTTGCAAATATAAATATCTTTAATCTCTTTAAACAAACCAACCAAAAAAGATGGAGTTGAAACTGTGACAAAAACACCAATGACTATAAAAATTGGCCAGCTATATAAATTGAACTTATGGAAATGAAAAATATAATAATTGAACTTAATTTTAAGAAATGGACTCATTGAACAGAAAAGCTAAAAAGTAGACACAAAATATTCAGGATACAAGACAATATATCTAAAGAAATGATCTAGATTGCAGAACAAAGAGAAAATGAGATGAAAATTTGGAAGTTAAGAATGAAGGACAAGTAAGTAGCAACATATGTCTAGTTGAACTCTCTGAAGAAGAAAATTTAGAAAATAATCAAGAAACAGCATAGCATATAAATGTAGCTGAACTACTTTCTAGAATTATGAAGGATTTTGGATGCAAAGGACATGAAAGCAAAAACAAAATTAAGAATAATCGACATTGAAATACAGCATAGTGACACTATAAAATGCTAGAAACAAATCTTATCAGTAGCCAAAGAAATACAGATGGCCAAAAGGTTAGATTGACTTTAATTTTTAATGGAATAGTTGAAGCTGAAGATAGTGAATCATATTTTATGAAAGATAAGAGTATTTGTAACTTAAAATTATATCCTTTAAAGTCACCATTCAAAAATGAAGACAAATAAAAGTATTTTCAGAAAAACAGAAATTGAGAAAATTCAATACTAACAGACCAGAAGGATGTTAAATTATTTATACTTCCAGAGGAGGGAGCATAATCATAGGAAAGTCTGTGCAAAGGAATAGTGAGCAAATAAAAAAGGTAAACACAGAGAAAAATATAGGTAAATGCTGATTGTATAAAATCATAACATACAATTTCTTTCAGGATAGAAAACTCAAGTTACAAACAAAGCCTTGGCTAGAAATTGCACTTAAATCTAGAGGTGAATAAAGATCCTTGTATTAGTCTGAGAAAGGAAAAAAATATTAACCTAACACATTAGATTAAATGAAAGATGGATTTTCAAATTTAGTTTCAAGTCAAAATAAGGCAACAACTAAAGAATAATAACTAAAAGGAAAGAAAATATATATTCCAACAATGAGAGTGAATGGACTGAGAGTGAAGGTAGAGAAAATTTCAGTGGGTACAAATGAGAGGAAAAAAATATGCCTAAGTAAAAGCAGGGCAAATTAAAAACACAAGGTAAGATTGTAGAATTAGTCCAAATATATCGGTGATCTGTCAAGATGAATGGACTCTAGTTCAAAGAAAAGGTTGCCAAATGAAATAATAAAGCAAAACATTTACAGACCGTATATTTATAAAGATACGAAATGTTGAGAGTAAAATAAGGAAAAAGATATATTGGGCAAATACCAAAATGAAGCAATTTTTTAATTAGAGAAAATAGAGCTGACTCATTTAGAAAAGACCCTGATGCTAGGAAAGATTGAAGGCCAGGAGGACAAGGGGACAACAGAGGGCAAGATGGTTGGATGACATCAATGACTCAATGGACGCGAGTTTGAGCAAACTCCAGGAGATTGTGAAGGACAGGGAAACCTGGCATGCTGCACTCCGTGGGGTTTCAGAGAGTCTGACATGACTCAGCAACTGAACAACTATAAAAGACTTCAAAAAGCACTATAGTGATTAAAAGGGATAACCCTTTTACATATTGATAAAATTTTAAATCTCTAGTGTCATGTATCTTTTCTGATCTTAGTTCAGTTCAGTTCAGTCGCTCAGTCGTGTCCGAATCTTTGTGACCCCGTGGACTGCAGCACGCCAGGCTTCCCTGTCCATTGCCAACTCCTGGAGTTAACTCAAACTCATGTTGATTGAGTCAGTGATGCCATCCAACCATCTCATCCTCTGCCATCCCCTTCTCCTCCCGCCTTCAATCTTTCCCAGCATCAGGGTCTTTTCAAATGAGTCAGTTCTTCGCATCAGGTGGCCAAAATATTGGAGTTTCAGCTTCAACATCAGTGATCTTATGTCAACCAATAATAGTTTAAAATATGTAAATCCAAAATTAAAAAGGGATAAATTGACAGATCTACTGTCAAGGCAGATTTTAAACCTCAAATCCTAATAATTGATAATAATTGAGTAAGCAGATAAAATATTAAGTATATGCCATATGTGTACAACTTATAGTTGATCTAAGGATACACAAAGAGCACTGCCAATATCAAATGAAGAATATATATAATATCCCATGCATATAATCTGGCTCAAACTTTTAAAATTGTTCACTTTTAAAATTATAAACAATTGAATAACATTCAGTTATAAATGAATATATATTTATATACATATATACATATATAATATTTTTGAGAAAAATTTTCAGTAAAGTAGAATAGCAGAGAATTCCTTTCTGGATATGGGTTCTTGACCTAAACTTCAGCAAACCTCAGACCCACAAGAAATGGTGTAGTTGCCGGTCTGCCTGCTACACTTCGCCATAGTATATGAAGGATTTGCGGATTTTGGTATCATTGAAGGTCCTGGAACTAATCTCCAATGAATACTGAGGGAAAACTGCATATATTTTTGTCTTAGCTTTTCTTCTTGTTCGCAGCCGTGTAGGGAAGAAATCTTGATGAAAATTCTTTTATTCTTTCTTTTTCCCCCCCCACTTCTGTATTTGGTGTGAGATGGCTTAGAATCAAGAATGTTTGCAGCAGTTTGAGGTTTTGGTTTGCTTTGCCTGCCTTTACAGTCAGTAAGAAGGGATGGATCTCCCTAGAGGCGGTCAGTATTGCATAGGATTTATCGGATGGTCTGACAGCAAGAGACTTAGGCTCAATTCTAATTCAGCCTCAGATGAGAGATTTCATAAAGTCTGCAGATATCAACTGCTATTTCTGGTTCTTCAAAATTCCTGCTGCTGCCTAGATTGCATTTACTGTCCCTTTCCCTGGGAAGGGCCAGAGCTGGCTGCCATATTTTTCAAACTTCTGTGGATATCTAAGTTTCTAGGGCTCTGGTTAGAATGCAGATACTGATTAATTGGATTTGGCATGGGGCCAGAGTTTCTACCTTTATGACAAGTGATGCCAGTGCCTGCTGCTCCACATTTTTAATTTCAGATAGCAAAGTAATTTTTTGAAGAGTTCTTAAAATAATTCTTTCAATCAGTATAGTTTATTTACTGGTCTTAAAAAGAGATTCAGTTACAGACAATTTTTTCAAAAGTATCAGTTACATTACATTGCTTTAATTAGCTGCTTGATATAGTTCATATCACAGATACACTGAAATCAGCAATGTGTTTTAATCTTTTTAAAAAGAGTTCTAGCATGAAAGGAGATATCATGGTATAGCAGAAAATAAACAAATGAAAACTCTAGACTTGGTAATCATGAGACCAAGGTGCTAATTAGGTCTATAACTAATTGGTTATGATTTAAATTATCTAATTCTCGGTTTCTTATTCTGAAGAAGTAGGAGTTGAATGAGCTGCATGATTTTTCTGGATTGCTCCAACTCTAAACTGCTATAGTTATAAAATTTTCATAATTACAGTAGTTTTGAAATAGCTCACATATGAGAGTTTAGATCATCTATACATAAGTATCAAAGGGCAGAGTTGAATCCAGGCAATTATCTCAATCATTGAGAAATATGGTTATTGGTATTAGATGATCAAATTTACTGGAAATAGATCTGTTCACCTTTTATCCTTCTAGTCATGGTCATATATACTGTTAAATTGGAGGTAAATAAAAAGAAAAATTGCAGTAAGAAAAACCATGTATTGTGAATATTTTAATTCACAATGTAACCTCACCTCACATTCCTCATTACGACTACCATAAAAGCACAAAATTGAAAAGTTATTTGTATTTTAAATTAAGTTGTTTGAACTACTTGAAATGACGAGGTTAGAATATAAGTTTTTAGAGACTTCTTTGATTCCTGAGACTTATTTATTTACAAAATGGCATAAGCATACATATTCATTAAATTAGTGGATTTTAAAGTTTATTGTCTTTTGAAAACTTTTCAAAAATTTATATTCTATAATGTCATTTTTGGGGACGTCATAGAAAATTTGTATTTTATATATTTTGAATATTTCATTGTATAGAATAGGAGATAGTGGAAATGATTAAATGATGCCATTTTATCTTCAGAGTGTTTTTGGAGGAAGATTGATGTTCTTTCCTGCAAAGGTAAATTGGCCTCATAATTTTAGCATGGTGAAATTTTTGAAATCTAGCAAAACCTTTTAACTTATATTTCTGTACATCTGTATTAATGAATGATTCTCCATAACTTAAAATAGACTTTTTGTTTCATGCATTTATTATACGAAAGTCAAACACTAAATTAAGAAGGAAAAAGATAAAGCAAATTGGGCGTGAAGATAAAGCAGGTGTTTCTGATACTGTAGAGACCTAGTAGAGCAAGTCACAGTTATGATGGCAGAGATTTGTCATTGGAGTCACTACCGTCCTCCCTTTCCTATGGTCTGTGCATCTCAGATTACTTTCTCCTAAATCTGATTCTCTTCTAGTTCCCACTGTGGTTTTCCTTTAGTTTCTCTACTCCTGAACCCCACTAAATTGTATCTGCCCTAGGTTCTTTATACCTTTGCTATACGCATCTTGCACAAGTATCTACAATTTGGTTACAAAATTGGACTCACATGAGAGTTTTAAAAATATTGGTACCTAAGTCCAACCCCTAGAGATTCTGATTTAATTGGTCTGAGTTGTGGCCTGAGCATTGGGATTTTAGAAAACTTTTCAGGTGACTAGTGTGTAATCTGGAAACTGCTGAAATGTACTGGGAAGTCTACTTCTCTCTCCCGAATCACCATCTGCTGCTGTTGCGCTGTCACTTCAGTTGTGTCCGACTCTGTGTGACCCCATAGATGGCAGCCTACCAGGCTCCCCCGTCCCTGGATTCACCAGGCAAGAACACTGGAGTGGGTTGCCATTTCCTTCTCCAATGCATGACAGTTAAAAGTGAAAGTAAAGTCGCTCAGTCGTGTCCGACTCTTAGCGACCCCATGGACTGCAGCCCACCAGGCTCCTCCATCCATGGGATTTTCTAGGCAAGAGTACTGGAGTGGGGTGCCATTGCCTTCTCAGGAATCACCATCTACTTAATGTCAAAATATTCTTCTAGGGAGATATTATATATACATCGTATAAAAAAAGAAATAGAATATCAGAAAGGTTAAATGACTAGTGTGGGAACAGAAAATAATTTTCCCTTTACCCTTCAGAGTTCTTAGCTGAGACCCCTCTGCTGAAAGATAGATTAACAAGAGAAAAACAGAAATTTATTAACTTGTATGCCTCATGCATACATGGGAGATACTCGGGGGAAGAAAAAGGTGACTCAAAGAAATGGCTTTAGAATTCAGGTTTCAATAGCATCTTAATAGGAAAAGCTGGGAGGGAGGGGAATGTAGGCCTTTTTATTGTTGTTCAGTCTTTCAGGCATGTCCAACTCTTTGTGATCCCATGGACTGCAGCATGCCAGGCTTCCCGATCCTTCACCATCTCCTGGAGCTTGCTCAAACTCATGTCCATTGAATCGGTGATGCCATCCAACCATCTTGTCCTCTGTTGTCCCCTTCTCCTTCTTCCCTCAATCTTTCCCATCATTAGGGTCTTTTTTAATGAGTTGATTCTTCACATCAGGTGGCCCAAGTATTGGAGGTTCAGCTTCAGCATCAGTCCTTCCAATGAATATTCAGGACTGATTCCCTTTAGGATTGACTGATTTGATCTCCCTGCAGTCCAAGAGACTCTCAAGTGTCTTCTCCAACACCACAGTTCAAAAGCATCAATTCTTCAGTGCTCAGCCTTCTTTCCGGTCCACATCCATACATGACTACTGGAAAAACCATAGCTTTGCCTATACAGACCTTTGTCAATAAAGTGATGTCTCTGCATTTTGATATGCTGTCTAGTTTTGTCATAGCTCTTTTTCCAAGGAGCAAGCATCTTTCCACTTATGGCTGAAGTCACCATCCGCAGTGGTTTTGTAGCCTGAGAAAATAAAGTTTGTCACTATTTCCATTTTTATCCCCATCTTTTGCCATGAAGTGATGGGACAAGATGCCATGATTTTAGCTTTTTGAATGCTAGTCTAAAGCAAGCGTTTTCACTCTCCTCTTTCATCTTCATCCAGAGGCTCTTTAGTTCCTCTTTACTTTCTGCCATTAAGGTGGTGTCATATGCATTATTTGAGGTTATTGATATTTCTCCCGGCAATCTTTTTCCAGCTTGAGCTTCACTGAGCTCTGTATTTTGCATTAACTTACTCTGTATATAAGTTAAATAAGCAGGGTGACAGTATACAATCTTGACGTACTCCTTTCCCAATTTGGAACCAGTCCGTTGTTCCATGTCCAGTTCTAACAGTTGCTTCTTGACCTGCATACAGGTTTCTCAGAAGGCAGGTAAGGCGGTCTGGTATTCCCATCTTTAAGAATTTTCCACAGCTTATTGTGATCCACATAGCCAAAGGCTTTAGCATAGTCAATGAAGCAGAAGAAGATGTTTTTCTGGAATTCTCTTGCTTTTTCTATGATCCAGTGGATGTTGGCAATTTGATCTCTGGTTCCTCTGCCTTTTATAAATCCAGCTTGCATACCTGGAAGTTCTCGGCTTATGTCCTGTTGAAGCCTAGCTTGAAGGATCTTGAGCACAACCTTGCAAGCATGTGAAATGAGTGCAATTGTGCAGTAGTTTGAACATTGTTTGGCATTGCCCTTCTTTGTGATAGGAATGAAAACTGACCTTTTCCAGTTCTGTTGCCACTGCTGAGTTTTCCAAATTTGCTGGCATATTGAGTGCAGCACTTTAACAGCATCATCTTTTATGCATGTCTGATAAAAATCACTTAGTCTACATAAACAATTATGCAGACTATTTTCCTGGGTTTAAGATGAATTGACTGAGTGACTAATGATATAGTTTTGCTTAATTGCATGATCAAAAGTTTATATTGAATCTCCTGAAGAGTCTTTATTTGAAAAATATAGTACTGTAAAAAGAAGTGTCAATTTATAAAAATTACTATCAAATATATATCAAATAGATTGATCTCTTTATACAAATGATATTATTTGCATAAGTTATTTTTTGTCTTGCATCCAATATTATGACTCGTATATTGATAGAAGAACAAATGTTTATGTTTTATAAAACCAGAATCCTAAATAATTTGCTTTTTATCATTTTCAGTATTTCTAAAAAATGCTAGCCACAAACAAGTCCTAAAATTATTTTTATACCTGCCAGAGGAAATAATTCTCAATGAAACTGAATCAACTTAAAATACAACAGAGGGTATATACCTATCATATAAAAAGCAACTGCAATTAAAGTGCCACTAGTTTCAATGCTCTGCAGTTGGTTAGGAACAGGCTTCATTTGGGAAGTGAGCACGAGAGACGTTAGGACTATTCATGAACGTGTACAGATCACCTTGAGCTTTACAGTTGTATACAGCTTCTGCTTTTTCTCTTCTGCATTCCAGATACACGTTTATACCTGCCTACCAATATCCTACAGGCCCCTCACCCTCAGCATTTAGAAAATTCTTTGTAATCTCTCTTCTGTCGACCCAGGCTGGATCATTTATTAGTAATGGTGGCCAGAGCCAGGAGACCATTAGGTCAGACTGATGCAACATCACAGCTGTCTCTTAAATTCCTCTCCTCTTCATTCCTGTGTCTACTCTTCTCACATTGAGTATTCCAGGTGACCCTGAGCTTGTCTCCCTGCCTTTGATCTCCTCTGCCTCCAGTATTTCCTTTATACTTTTTTCCAGAATTATTGTTGTGAAATATAGATCTAGTCATGATGGTTTGAAATTTTTTGGTGGGTGAAAAAATAATGAAAGAATCCCACAAACTTTTGGCCTCAAACTGCCTGTTTTCATTTTCTACCCTAGCCACACTTTTCAAACTCGCATTTGGCTTTTTCCCCCCTCCTAATTTGTATTCTCCTCCATTTCTTACTGCTTTGTGCACTAGAAACTAAACTTTTTATGTACTGCACCTTCTCATCTCTCCTCCTATATTTTTTATATCTCTCTTTCCTGTACAGGCTCTAGTTAAATGTGGACTTAAGTTCAGCCTTGCCCTCTGCTTTTTTTTTTTTACCTCTAATAACTCCCTCAGAGAGAGTTCATTTGCTCTCAAAGCTTCAACTGCCACCTGTGCTTACCATGTTTCCTCAACCCAGAGCATGCAGCCTACAGCTGCTGACATAACCTTTCTAAAACATGATTTTGAACAAGTTATTTTCCTCTTCATGAAGCTATAATGATTTTTTTTTTATTGCTCATGTGTATATAAATGGATAGGGCTAATCTAAATGCCTTTTTCCTAACTGTAGCTTATATGACATTTCTGCAAATGACTTCTCTGTTTTGTGGGACCTCTTCTCAAACATCCCCTCTATTTTTGTGCATTCTATTTATTTTTCCCTATTCACATTACCTCAGCCCTGGTCTCATTCATATCATGTTGTTAACTTTCTTTTCTCTGACTTTTCCTTTTGGTCTCTCACCTAGAACATCATTCCCAATTGTCTTTTAATCTGCAGGTGTCATTAAACACAAGACACAGATTGTTCTTCTTTAGTCCCTCAGTCGTATCTGACTGCTATCCCATGCCTGCAGCATACCAGGCTTCCCTGTTCTTCACTGTCCCCCAGAGTTTGCTCAAACTTTTGCCCATTGAATCAGTGATACAACCCAACCATCTCATCCTCTGTCATCCCCTTCTCCTCTTGCCTTTGATTTTTCCCAGCATCCGGGTCTTTCCAACGAGTTGGCTCTTCGCATCAGGTGGCCAAAGTATTGGAGCTTCAGCATCAGTCCTTCCAATGAATGTTCAGGGTTGATTTCCTTTAGGCTTGACTGATCTGAACTCCTTGCTGTCCAAGGGACTCCCAACAGTCTTCTTTTGAACCACAGTTCAAACGCACGAGTTCCTCTGCTCATCTTTCTTTATGGTCCAACTCTCACATCCATGCATGACTACTGGAAAAAACATAACTTTGACTAATAGACCTTTGTCAGCAAAGTGATGTCTCTGCATTTTAATATGCTGTCTAGGTTTGTCATAGCTTTTCTTTCAAAGAGCACATGTCTTTTAATTTCATGGCTGCAGTCACCATTGGCAGTGATTTTGGAGCCCAAGAAAACTAAGTCTGTCACTGTTTCCATTGTTTCCCCATCTATTTGCCATGAAGTGATGGGACTAGATGCCATGATCTTTGTTTTTTAAATGTTGACTTTTAAGCCAGCTTTTCCACTCTCCTCTTTACTTTCATCAAGAGGCTCTTTAATTCCTCTTTGTTTTCTCCCATTAGGATAGTGTCATCTGTATACATGAGGTTATTGATATTTTTTCGGCAATTTTGATTCCAGCTTGAGCTACATCCAGCCAGACATTTCACATGATGTGCTCTGGTATAGGTTAAATAAGCAGGGTGACATTATACAGCCTTGACATATTCCTTTCCCAGTTTGGAACCAGTCCATTGTTCCATGTGCAGTTCTAAATGTTGCTTCTTCACCTATATGCAAGTTTCTCAGGAGGCAGGTAAGGTGGTCTGGTATTACCATCTCTTTAAGAACTTTCCCGTTTGTTGTAATCCACATAGCCAACAGCTTTAGCATAGTCAGTGAAGCAGAAGTAGATATTTTTCTGGAATCCCCTTGCTTTTCTATGATACAACAGATGTTGGAAATTTGATCTCAGATTCCCCTTCCTTTTCTAAATCCATTTTGTACATTTGAAATTTTTTGGTTCACATCCAATCGAACCCTAGCTTGAAAGATTTTTATGTTACCTTACTAGCATGTGAAATGAGTGCAATTGTGCAGTACTTTGAACATTCTTTGGCATTGCTCTTCTTTGGGATTGGAATGAAAACAGACATACATTTTCCAGTCCTGTGGCCATTGCTGAGTTTTCCATATTTGTTGGCATATTGAGTGCAGCACTTTCACAGCATGGTCTTTTAGGATTTCAAATAGCTCAGCTGGAATTCCATCACCTCCATCAGCTTTGTTCATAGACATGCTTCCTATGGCCCACTTGACTTCACTCTCCAGAATGTCTGGCTCTAGGAGAGGGATCAATCACACCATTGTGGTTATCTGGGTCACGAAGATCTGTTTTGTTCAGTTCTTCTGTGTATTCTTGCCACCTCTTCTTAATATCTTCTGCTTCTGTTAGGTCCATACCATTTCTGTCCTTTACTGTGAAATGTTCCCTTGGTATCTCCAATTTTATTGAAGAGATCTCTAATCTTTCCCATTCTGTTGTTTTTCTCTATTTCTTTGCATTGTTCACTTAGGAAGGCTTTCTTATCTCTCCTTGTTGTTCTTTGGAACTCTGCATTCAGATGGGTATATTTTGCCTTTTCTCCTTTGCCTTTTGCTTCTCTTCTTTTCACAGATATTTATAAGGCCTCCTCAGAGAACCATTTTTCCCTTTTTCATTTCTTTTACTTGGGCATAATTTATATCACAGTCTCCTGTACAATGTTATGAACCTCTGTCCATAGTTCTTCTGGTACTCTGTCTATCAGATCTAATCTCTTGAATCTACACTTCTACTTCCAAATTGTAAGGGATTTGATTTAGGTCATACCTGAACGGCCTAGTGATTTTCCATAATTTCTTCAATTTAGGTCTGAATTTTGCAATAAGACCCATATGGGATCTGCTTATTCTGTGAAACTGTTTTTGACTAACCCTACTTTTCTCCTGTCACTCTTTTTGGATTTATCTTCTGCTTTTAAAATGTGTTATCATATTTCTTCTTGTTTTTTAATTAGATCAACCTAGATAGCATATTAAAAAGCAGAGACATTACTTTGCCAACAAAGGTCTGTCTAGTCAAGGCTATGATTTTTCCAGTGGTCACATATGGATGTGAGAGTTGGACTGTGAAGAAAGCTGAGCACCGAAGAACTGATGTTTTTGAACTGTGGTGTTGGAGAAGACTCTTGAGAGTCCCTTGGACTGCAAGGAGATCCAACCAGTTTATTCTAAAGGAGATTGGTCCTGGGTGTTCATTGGAAGGACTGATGCTAAAGCTGAAACTCCAATACTTTGGCCACCTCATGCGAAGAGTTGACTCATTGGAAAAGACTCTGATGCTGGGAGGGATTGGAGGCAAGAGGAGAAGGGGACAACAGAGGATGAGATGGCTGGATGGCATCACTGACTCGATGGACATGAGTTTGAGTGAACTCCAGGAGTTTTTGATGGACAGGGAGGCCTGGTGTGCTGCGATTCACGGGGTCGCAAAGAGTCAGACATGACTGAGCGACTGAACTGAACAAATCTGTTATGATCATGTTATTTATGTCTTTTTTTTTGATCCTTAGTATGTACGACGAAAGAGATAGATACTTAATTGATGCTTCTAGAAGAGTGTATGAATAAAATTAGCTCTTACTATTTATTAGGTGTTAAGTACTATATAAAGTATTTTACATGAGTCATCTCATTTATTTTTCAGAAACCTCCTCTGAAGTGGTCCTATTATCACTCTTCTATTACATATAGGGAAACTAAGGCACAAGGAGGTAAAATGTTTTTTGTAAGGTCATATGGCAGATGAGTAGAGATGCTGGAGTTTGGAAACTTGTACATAATCACTAACTCAGTTTGGAAAATATGACTTAAAAGAGCAACATAACATCCCACCGATGATTAAATCTTCTCAGGAAATTACTTGTTCAGGACGTGTACCTTCTAGCTCCAAAAGTTTCACCACCAACTTTGACACCACAAAATAATAAAGCAGAAGCACTGGGAAAGAACTGCTTTCATTAGACATGGATTTGTGTTTAGCACTTGATTCATGATTGAGGACTAACTGTCTCACTGAGCTCTAATTTTTTTTTGAAACCATCTAAGCTATATTGGTCAAGACAGGGTTGTAGACAGTTTGACTGTAGAATGCTCTTCACCCATTTGCCATAATTTCAGATCTCAAGGAAGAGTCTATTTAGTTTGTAGAAGGTTAGAAATGAGAGTAAAATCATTGTTATTTATAATAGTAATATTTACCAGTGTGCTGATTTCAGTCAATTGTGTCCTAACTTTAGAAGATTATTATGAGCATTAGACTTCAATTAGTTCATATATACCACTATTTCCAATATTAATCAAACTTTGACTATCGAATACAGTTCCAACTGCATTTTCTGCTATTGTGATTGGTCTTCCTTCTATATTTCTAGCCATTGCTCAACCCAACTAATGAACTTTTTATATGGCAACTGATTCTAATCCTTTTCTCCCAACAGTGAAAGAAATGTATAAAGACAAGGACACGCTTGTGCCTGGTGATTATTCCTAAGATAACATCCTGAGCTTGCTTTGATGTTTTGTCTAAAAATATAAAGTTAGAAAACAATTTTCATCATGAAACAGAAGAAAACTCTATTGCTTAAATAAATCTGAAGAGGATTGTGCTCAAGTTCACAGATCATAGAATTTGAAGGACAGAAGACAAAAGAAAACTATAGACAGTGTATTTTGAAGTTATTTTGTAAGTAATGAGTAATAGAACTCACAGCTTGGATTTGTCCATCATAGCACCAAATCAAGCTCTGCCGAGGGTTTTTGAGAGACCTTGCTTCACTTAGCAAGTTGATTACAGTCTACATTTAAAAAGACTCCTGGGATATGGGGCAGCTGAGCTAATATGAGCCTTTGGGAGTGCTTCACAATAACTGTTAAGAGCTAAATTTCGTAGAACAAATTATGTACAACATTGACACAGAAAATAGTTACAAGGTGGTCCAAAGAAGCAGTTTTACCATACAAAAGGAAGGACATATTTAATATGTGTTTGCATATGTACCCATGGGGAAATTACTAGAATTTTAAACATGTTAATAGCATTTAAATGTATCTTTTCTATTCCTAAAGAATGGTGAAGTCAGGATTATTTAGTTACTGCTTAAACTCTAAATCTGGTAGTCCTAGATTTATTTTCTGACTGCTTAATTTTATTCACCTTCTTAAATACCATGTGTTTTTATGTTGGTTTATCCAAAACATTCTCAGTTCAGTCCAGTCGCTCAGTCGCGTCCGACTCTTTGCGACCCCTTGAATCGCAGCACCCCAGGCTGTCGTCCCCTTCTCCTCCTAACCCCCAATCCCTCCAAGCATCAGAGTCTTTTCCAAAACATTTTCAGTCAGTATCTATGCTTTGGATTTATTTTTAGCCACATTAAATTTACATTAAAATATTTTCCTCTCAGATCAGATCAGTCTCTCAGTCGTGTCCGACTCTTTGCGACCCCATGAATCGCAGCACGCCGGGCCTCCCTGTCCATCACCAACTCCTGGAGTTCACTCAGACTCAAGTCCATCGAGTCAGTGATGCCATCCAGCCACCTCATCCTCTGTCGTCCCCTTCTCCTCTTGCCCCCAATCCCTCCCAGCATCAGAGTCTTTTCCAATGAGTCAACTCTTCGCATCAGGTGGCCAAAGTACTGGAGTTTCAGCTTTAGCATCATTCCTTCCAAAGAAATCCCAGGGCTGATCTCCTTCAGAATGGACTGGTTGGATCTCCTTGCAGTCCAAGGGAAGCTCAAGAGTCTTCTCCAACACCTGGCATTATATCACATTATATTGTTGAAGACTATTTTTCTTTATTTTTTTTTCAAAGAGTGAGATCTTCATTTCTGACACATTTCTAAAATGTGTTACAAGACAAAATGTGGGCTTTTTTTTTTTTTTTCAAACGATAGTTTTCATCATCCTGGGATTTCTTGCCTTATATTCGTTGGTTGTATTTTTTGGCTGCTTAGATTTGCTTATATTAAAGTAATTTTTGAAGATTTAGTCATAAAGATATATAACTAATTAATGGATTTCAATGAGCTTATCTCAAAACAATGCAAATCATTCATCAAATCCTCAATATGATATTCAAAGCATAATTTCACCTTGCACACTTAATTGATCTTTATAACAATTTGTTCTAAGGTTGGCTTCAAATTTTCATTTAGGATACATCAAATAAGGTTTTCCCTGGTATTCTTATGTCAACTTCACTAAAGCAGGAACAGTGGAATAGAGGCTGCCTGTTCAGAACTACAAAATGCGAGCTGGCATTCAACATTTTGTGGTCTGTCATGCATGTCAGTTAAATGACAGAAATGCCCTAGATGTCCTATAGCACATTGAGAAGGTTCCATATTCTAACTAACACAATTTTGGTGCACCCTAGGTGACTTTGAGTTGAAAATCCTAAATTTGACATTCTTGTCAGTTCGTTGACATATACCAAAAAATGTAGTCAGGCCTGTTACATTATGTTAAAACTAGATATTCTGTGACAAATTCGGTTTTTACCTAGAAAACATCCCTGTTACTCAATGGTGAAAACATTAAAGATGAGCTATATTGTTTACTGGACCATCGACTTCTGCATATCTTCATATATTTACAGTTATAGCAGATTTTTCTAAAAGCGTTTGCGGTCAGATTTTTACATAAATTATGGTTTGTACACCATATGAATGCATTACTCTGCAACCATTAAAAACATAGTGATAGATTTATATAGGTTATCGTGAAAAGTTGCCCAAGATGTATTGTTGAGTGGAAAAGCTAGATGCAAAACAGTTTAAATGGCACGATCCATTTTATTTCAAACAGACATACATATGCACACGTACACACAAACACACACTTATTGCATTAGGGAAGTTGTATTTGAGAGATGGAAGAATAGAAAGAATTTAAAATTGTCATCTTACAATTTGCTGTACTGTAAAAATTCAGTGGTAACTATTAAAGCGAGTTTATACCTAATAAATATTTAACTATGTTTAATTATTAACTTTAGGCATATAATAAAATAATATATTAACAATATATTTAATGTTAATTAAATATATTCAATAAAATATATAGTACAATGAAAATATTAACTATTTTTTATGTGCCCACATGGATGTTAACAACTAAATTAGTGGTGGACAGCTATAAGGCAAGTTAGGAGAGCAAGGCTAGGGTGAGTAATGTGTTTAACTTGAAAGTGATTCCTGGTTCTCTAGTTTTCTTAGTTGAATGCAATGACTGTGAAGTCAGGACAAAAGCAACAGAAAGTATTTGCAAATACACTGTCGCCATTCCTTAGATGTTGTACATAATGAAAGGAAACAGAGGTGGGGAGGATTCTGGCCAAACAGCTAAGAAAGAAAGCAGAGTGTGTTTACCAGAAAGAAATGGGAAAATGGCAACTTAGAGCAAAAGTACACAGGTTCACCTTGAGGGTGCACAAAGGTTATAGCCAATGACTCAGGGATAGGAGCTAGATGGCATGTTTTGTTATTCACTTCTTTTTAAGAGAACAGGATTGTGTGGATAAAGACACATAGACCAGTTTAAGCAGGACCCATGAAAGACAGAATTTACGTAATAGAGCCGCAAGACTAAAAAGTCCAAGGCCCCTAATTATACAGTTGCAGCTGCCACCATTAACATCCTTATATATGGCACCTCTAGAGCTGTGCAGTACACAACTGTTCAGTGGTCCACACTGTCCTGAAAGAGATTGTCATGATTTGATCAGAAAATTGCTTCACAGAAAAATACCAGTATTTTTCATTTGCTTTTAAAGATGCTGTGGCTCATACCACAGACTATGGTGGAGAGAGCTTTAATAAGCACTGTGTCTAGCCTGTCCCTGGAATTCAGTAAATTAATGGATAATTAAGTGATTTTGTTCCACTCAAAGGGGCTGAGATGGGGCATTGAAGTGAAAACTGTAGAGATCACTATTTTAAAGATATTAATAGAGAAACTAAATGAATTATGTGGCTTCTGTATAGTCCCTCATTTTTAAGGTTAAGAAAGATGTGGGCCCAAATAAAAACTTTAAAGGTTCATGATAAAAAGAATAATTAAAGGTGCTGGAGGCAATCATTGCAGAATAAAAGTCTGGCAGATGTGCCAAGAGATGAGACCCAGAGTGTAGGTAGAGAAATTCTCTATAGAAAAGAAACCATCTGTGTCTCTGAGATGGCTCATTTAGGAGCTTCTTAACTGCATTGGAGTCAGCTAAAGAATCCACCTGCAGTGCAGGAGACATGGGTTTGATCCCTGGGTGGGGAAGATTCCCTGGAGAAGGAAATGGCAACTCACTCCCGTATTCTTGCCTGGGAAGACCCCTGGACAGAGGTGCCTGGTCGGCTCAAGTCCATGGGGTTGCAAACTGTTGGACACAACTGGATAACTGAGCACACACATGATTAAAGTGAATGCTATACAATTAATACTAAATCTCTCAGGAAGTTACCAGTCAGATTTATAATTGCATTAAAAGACTGATTTTTACGATAGATATTATGAAAATATCTTCTCTACATAATCAATACTTTTGATAGAGACAAATGTTACAAAATAACTGTTCTATTGTTGGCTTTCCAGCTATTTAATTTCATCTTAGAATGGCTCTTAACTTCCTATGTCTCAAACTACTTTGATACCATGATGAAAACTATGGCATCTCTAGTCGGGGGTGGGGGGTGGGAATCACACACAGATACACACACATCTGGACACCAGGCGAATTAGCAGTTAGAATTCCTGTTACTTTTTCATCGTCTTCCTTAAATTCTCTTTATCTGCTTTGGACCAGTCAGTGCTAAAGAATTAGAGACACTCCATGAAAGGATCCACAAAGATCATCACAAAAGAGTTTAGTCTTGCTGATTTTTTAAAATGTAGAATTTATTTGATTAATGATTGCTTCACAAGCCATAAGTCACAGTGGCCTGCAACTTGATGATTTATAGTTGTAGCTTCATTCTTTACTACCAGTGTGACAGGCTTTTCTTAAAGTAATGATAATTGTGATTTATATGACAAGATGGAGGCTGACATATTTTAGCAGGAAAGGATCTGACTCTTCTATTTCTGTACTCAGCCCCCTACAGCAAGCAGATACGAAAGCTTACAAAGATAAGAGTATTCTGTATTACATATGAGTTGATTTAACAGGAGTATTTTGAGATTGGCAAATCTAAAATTTGTCCTGTCTTAATTACTATCTTTTGTAGTTCTTGGTGTTGGATTCATTTTATTTCCAGAGTTTGATCTGAGTTTTTTCTTAACTTCTGATTCCATATGATTCTGTACAATTTCTAAAATACTTTATGAGACATGTATGTGTGTATTTGTGTGCTACTGAACTTGTATGAGGATTGGCTTGGAGTCAGTATACCTCCTAGTTCTATGCTAGGTTTTACCAAAAAAATTTTTTTTCTTGTGATTAGAACTCTTAGGGCTTACTCTTTTAACAATTTTCATATATAATATATGGCAGCATTAATTGTACTAATCATGTTGTAATTACATCCCTACTACTTATTTATCTTATGATTGGAAGTTTATATCTTTTGATCACCTATGTCCAGTTCCCTCTCTACCCATTCACCACCTCTGGTAACCATAAATCTGATCTTTTCGTCTATGAGTTTGTTTTTGGAGTATAATTGACCAAAGAACTATGTTAATTTCTGGTATACAACATATGTCATTTGATATTTCTATATATTACAAAATGGTCACCACAATTAATTTTGTTACTATTTGTAAACAAAAACAAAAATGCTACATTAGTAATGACTTTATTGACTATATTCCCTATACTGTATGTTCACTCTTAATTAACAAATATTTCTTAGGCATATATTTCTGTGTTTTTTGTTAGGATATACATTTTATCTTCTATATGGCGATTTAGCTGCTAAATCGTGTCTAACTCTTGCGACTGCATGGACTGTAGCCTGCCAGGCTCTTCTGTCCATCGGGGTTCTCCAGGCAAGAATACTGGAGTGGGTTGCTATTTCCTTCTCCAGGGGATCTTCTTGACCCAGGGATCAAAGCCGGGTCTCCTGCATTGCAGGCAGATTCTTCACTGACTGAACTATGAGGGAAGCCCAGTAATCATAGCCAATTTGAAATTATAGACATTTAAGCCAGGAAATAAAATAATTCCTTAACTCATACAGCATATCCATTGCTAAGAGCTTTCACTGGTAAGATTGCGTAGGTAATACATACTTGATGTGGAAGGCAGGATAATGGCCTCCTAGAAATGCCTACATCCTTCCTAACCTGTGGGATCTGTGAATGTACTGTGTTCCTTGGCATTTTGCAGGTGTGATTAAGGTGAAGACCTTGTGATGAGGAGACTATCCTGGAATATCCAGGTGGACCAAACCGAATCACATGGGCCTTTAAAATCAAAGAGCCTTCCCTAGCTGGTTCAGAAGATAGGAAGATGTAACAACAGAATAGTCAGAGAGGTGCAGTGTTGCTGACTTTGAAGATAGAGGAAGGGGGCCAAGAGCCAAAATATGTAGGCAGCTTGTAGAAGCTGGAAACTGCATCAAAGAAATTCTTCTCTTTAGCCTCCAGCACAGATTGCAATCCTGCTGATGCTTTGATTTTAATCCAGTGAGAAATATGTCAGACTTAGAACCTGCAGAACTCTAACATAATAAATCTTTGTCGTTTTGAGCCATTAAGTGTGGTAATTTTTTATGACAACAGTAGAAAACCAAAACACTGAGAAATAAGTTTAGACCAAAAGGGTAGACTTTCAAAAAGATTGATAGAGATATATAGTGTGGTAACATAAATTTCCAATGTTATTATATATAGAATGTTCCAAATGTATTGGTTAATAATGACTGCTCTATAGACAAAAATATAGGGTTATTGTGATTAGCTTATTATTTATGTTGACTCCCTACCCAGAGATGTAATTGATATGGAGGTACTACACACAAAGATCACTAAGCACATGAAAAATTTTAAAATGCAATTGCTAACTCTAAGAAAAACTGAGCTTTGTACATGAATATAAATATAATAAATGGAGACGACTTGGAACAGCAGAAAGCAATACTTATAATCATAAGGATGAAACAATTCCATATGAATCCAGTTAAATGTATATTGGGAAAATGGAGGCTAGATTCAAAAGATAGATGAAATATTTTTTGCTATAGAAAAAAATGAATATAAGGAGGTAGAATTATTGGATCAGCCTTAATATATAAATTTATGTAGAAATATATAGGGAATGGGGATCTTGAGACAACTGTGTGCATATATATATACATACACACATATATATATGTGAGTATGCATATATGTATGAAATATATATACCTAATTAATAATGTGTATTGTTTTAAAAATATATCAAATGATGCCAAAGTCCTCACAGAGGAAATAGCAATCCCCTGCCACCCAGCTTGGAGAAGGCAATGGCACCCCACTCCAGTACTCTTGCCTGAAAAATCCCATGGACGGAGGAGCCTGGTAGGCTGCAGTCCATGGGGTTGCTAAGAGTCGGACACGACTGATCGACTTCCCTTTCACTTTTCACTTTCATGCATTGGAGAAGGAAATGGCAACCCACTCCAGTGTTCTTGCCTGGAGAATCCCAGGGATGGGGGAGCCTGATAGGCTGCCGTCTATGGGGTCACACAGAGTCGGACACAACTGAAGTGACTTAGCCTAGCCACCCAGCTGTCTCCTACTGTTCTTGACATCACCACTTTCACCTGCTTTAGCTCCTTCTCATGTTGGCTTATGTACTTTTAGAAAATGTAGGTCTATCCCCACCAGTTCAACAACTTTGAAACTGAAGTTCTACCACATGTAATGAAGATTGTACCTGTCTTTCCACTCCCTGTTAGTGGATTCAAGGTGGATCTTCCCTGCCTCCACTACAACTTGTTAACAGGATATTCTGAACTAAGTTGTCCCTCTCAGTATTGAATTTCTCAGTATAAGTTTTCCAGACATTTGTTAAAGACTTTAACTGCTGGTTATGCCTCCCCTCTGCCACAGTGGATTTGGATGCTATTGCGACAACTAGGCAGCTTGCAATGAGGCTCTACAAGGTTTCCAGAGAATGAGGTAGTTGGTGAAGAAGCAGTAATAAGGCTGAACCTAGTGGGGCCCCAATCGAAAAGACTGAGAATCAGTTTTCAGTGAGACGAGAGCGGAGCCCGTGGAGAGTGGCAGTCATGAGAGGAGAGTGGTTTCAAGAGGATGTATAGGTCAGCTACATTCCGTTCGAGTGGAAGATGAAGAGATGAACATTGCTTTCACAACTTGGAAGTTATATGTGACCTTGGTGCTAACAGTTTCTTTAGAGTCTGGTAGCCAGTTGTTCTATTACATTGAATTACAGTGGGCACACGTCACATGGTGGTATCAAGTTTCCCTTAAGCCCCTTGCTGTATTTAATAAAACCACCTAAACTTAACTTTTGTTTAAATCTTAGATGACATAAAAATTAACTTGTATGATTAGTTTCATCAGTTTAAAAACACATTAAGTTTCTCAAAATAAGGAATAAATACCTTGTGGTCTTCAGATACAGATACAGTTTCATTTTCATTTCAGAATATGGGTTTAATGTTCATTGACTGTGTGTCACTCTCCTTGATCCAGTGGGGAATACAGAATAGAAAACATTTATTCTAGAATATAAATTGTATCCATAAAAATCACTAAAATATCTAGCTAAACTTTGATACAAAGTAATAAGGGACCTACTTAGCTAGTCTGAACTATACTGCCTGGAGCTCCCAAACTTATGTAGAAAGGATGATGAATGCCCTAGAGAAAGAAAGGTGGTAAGAGTTTAGTGTCTTTTCTGTGACTACTGCTTGCTAGAGTTGGAGGAAAGAAGGTAACTGACTGATATCAATTGCCTACTATGTGTCACATACAAAGTTTCTTGCTTTCTGTGTAGTATCAATTTATCCTTATAACAAATTGAGGTGGTAATTTTGATTATCCTTATATTACAAATGAGGAGAACTAAGATTAGAAGGGGTTTACTTTACTTCTTTCTTACTTTTTGAAAATGTGGCCCAGGTAGAAAATTGATAAAACCCAACTTTGAAATAAAGATACACTAACTTCTGTTAATGCCTATGACAAATCTTCCTCTTTATATGATTGCTGATATCCCGAGTCATTTTTCACACAGCTACAGTCTTTGGACATTCAAAACGTTTCTATTACAATATAGTAAGTCGTGTTTGTATAGCAGTTAAGAAACACAGAGGAGTAATTCAACCCATTTTTTTTTTTGTATAATAAACAATGGGAGTGAATATCAATTTGCCTTATTGTATTATAAGTAATTTAGGAAAACGTGTAGGTGTATCTTTCACAAGTAAGGGCCGTATCCTTATTTTTCTTATTGCTATTTTTAAAATGAAGCAATGAATTCTGTAGCTTTCCAACAGTTAGTCATTAAATTTAGGAAAAGTTAGTAGGTCTGCCTTCTTCCTACTTTACATGTGAAACCTTTGTTGAATATTCAAAAGAACCTATAAAGTCTTAACAATTTAGTTAATCTTTATGGTTAGATATGCTCTAATTTGGGGCTTCCCTTGTAGCTCAGCTGGTAAAGAATCCTCCTACAATGCAGGAGACCCAGGTTTGATTCCTGGATCAGGAAGATCTCCTGGGAAAGGGATAGGCTACCCACTCCAGTATTAGTATTCATGGGCTTCCCTGGTGGCTTGGATGGTAAAGAATCTGCCTGCAATGAGGGACACCTGGTTTTGATCCTTGGGTTGGGAAGATCCCCTGGAGGAGGACATAGAAGCCCCTCCAGTATTCTTGCCTGGAGAATCCCCATGCATGGAAGAACCTGGTGAGCCACAGTCCGTGAGGTCGCAAAGAGTCAGACACAACTGAGCAACTAAGCACACACACATGTTTTAATAGCCCACTGTTATATTGACAGACTTTCCTGTTGCTTTGGTAATAATTGTTAAATTTATCATTATGCGTAAATACTACTGTCTGAATTACTTTAGATGATTTCCTTTGGTGGTTCATATTCTTAGAACATGAATGTGATCTAACATTGCTTTAGCGTGGGGTAACATCTTTCCTCAAGTGACATTCTAGTTAAATATACAGATTAAAACACACACCTATATGTTCATGCTTACAGAGTTGTTATTTTTAAATTTATATAAATGATAATATTTTTCTTTAATTTCCTCTATGTTATGATGGATGTGTGGCATAGGAATAGAAAAAAAATACTGAAGTTTCCATTTTCTCACGACTCTTGTGTCTTCTGCCTTTTTCTTTCCTGGCCACCATTGTTGTACTAAATTCCTTGTGTAACATCTATGGGAGCTAGATAAGTGTTCCACATAAACTTACACTTTATTGAACTGTATAAATATTAAAATGCATTACATCTTAATGTATTTTCTGTTCAATATACTGGCACATTTCAATTTTGCCATTGCTTCTGTGAAATAATGAGATGCCTTGAAAGTCTTCTCTTGTCTAGATCCTTAATTAACATGTACTGGCAGTATAACCTGTTCAGGTTTTTAACCTCTAAGATCTGTAAGATGAGGATAATAATGATAGTTGCTTCATTATTGAGGTTTAGAGAGGTAATACACATAATGTGTTAACCATACCACCTGACATCTAGTAAGTACTCAATAAAGATTAACCAATAAATGTTGGCTAATATATTTCCTAACTGGAAAATCCACTTGACTTTTTAAAAATGCTTTCACATAATGTGAATGCTTTCAGGTAATAAAAATGTTTTGCAGGGTGGTTTTTTTTTTTTTTTTGGTAATAAGAATTCCTTGAATTAGTATAGTACTCTGAGCATGCTCACACACATGAGATATATACATGTATGTTTGTATACATATGCCAAAAGATTAAACCCTGATGATAAATTAGCATCAAAACATTTTATTTATTATGAATATTTGCATAGTATATATGGCTAGTTGAAATTTCTCACAGTATTTCTTTCTGATGATGGGTCAGTTTTATGGGCATTATGGTACACTGCAGTTCTTGAAAGGAATCTATTACCTTACAGTATGTAATTTTGACTTATATTTTACATGCTGCGATACTTCATGTGTTTCATATAAACACTTTCAGATGGGATATACAACATTCTTCTGTTTCCAACAAATGCAAAAGATATATTTGTATGTCTGTTTATTATAAAGGTTTTATTGTAAAAAAAATATAGAAGCAGAAAAGTGAATAAAAACAAATATACATTGGGATGAATAAACTGTTTAAAAGAGAAAATTCATGTGAAAGTGTTACTCAGTCATGTCTGACTGTTTACAAGACCATGGACTGTAGCCCACCAGGCTCCTCTGTCCATTAAATTCTTCAGGCAAGAATACTGGAGTGGATTGCCATTCCCTTCTCCAGGGGATCTTCCTGACCGAGGTATCGAACCTGGATCTCCCACATTGCTGGTAGATTCTTTACCATTTGAACCATCAATTCAGTTCAGTTCGGTGGTTCAGTCATGTCCAGCTCTTGGTGACTGCAGCACACCAGGCCTCTCTGTCCATCACCAACTCCCGGAGCTTATTCAAACTCATGTCCATCAATCGGTGATGTCATCCAACCACCTTAACCTCTATCATCGCCTTCTCCTCCTGCCTTCAATCTTTCCCACCGCCAGGGTCTTTTCCAATGAGTCAGTTCTTTGTATCAAGTGGCCAAAGTATTGAAGTTTCAGCTTCAGCATCAGTCCTTCCAATGAATATTCAGGATTGATTTCCATTAGGATGGACTGGTTGGATCTCCCTGCAGTCCAAGGGACTCTCAAGAGTCTTCTCCAACACCACAGTTCTACAGCATCAATTCTTTGGTGCTCAGCTTTCTTAATAGTCTAACTCTCACACTGATACATGACTACTGGAAAAATCATAGCTTTGACCTTTGTTGGCAAAGTAATGTTTCTGCTTTTTAATATGCTGTCTAGGTTGGTCATAGTTTTTCTTCCAAGGAGCAAGTGTCTTTTAATTTCATGGCTACAGTCACCATTTGCAGTGATTTTGGATCCCGAGAAAATGAAGTCTCTCATTGTTTCCATTGTTTCCCATTTATTTGCCACAAAGTGATGGGACCAGATGCCACGATCTTAGTTTTCTGAACGTTGAGCTTTAAACCAACTTTTTCACTCTCCTCTTTCACTTTCATCAAGAGGATCTTTAGTTCTTTGCTTTCTGCCATAAGGGTAGTGTCATCTGCATATCTGAGGTTATTGATATTTTTCTGGCAAACTTGATTCCAGCTTGTGCTACATCCAGCCCAGCATTTCACATGATGTACTCTGCATATAAGTTAAATAAGCAGGGTTAAAATATACAGTCTTGACGTACTTCTTTCCCAATTTGGAACCAGTCTGTTGTTTCATATCCAGTTCTAACTGTTGCTTCTTGACCTGCATACAGATTTCTCAGGAGGCAGGTCACGTGGTCTAGTATTCCCATCTCTTTCAGAATTTTCCAGTTTATTGTGATCCACACAGTCAAAGGCTTTGGTATTGTCAATACAGCAGAAGTAGATGTTTTTCTGGAACTCTCTTACTTTTTCGATGATCCAATGGATGTTGGCTATTTGATCTCTGGCTGTTCTGCCTTTTCTAAATCCAGCTTAAACATCTGGAATTTCACTGTTCACATACTGTTGAAGCCTGGATGGAGAATTTTGAGCATTACTTTGCTAACGTGAGATGAGTACAATTGTGAGGTAGTTTGAGCATTCTTTGGCATTGCCTTTCTTTGGGATTGGAATGAAGACTGACCTTTTCCAGTCCTGTGGCCACTGCTGAATTTTCCAAATTTGCTGGCATATTGAGTGTACCACTTTAACAGCATCATCTTTCAGGATTTGAAATAGCCCAACTGAATTTCCATCACCTCCACTAGCTTTGTTCATAGTGATGCTTCCTAAGGCCCACTTGACTTCACATCCAGGATGTCTGGCTGGGCGAGTGATCACACCATTGTGGTTATCTGGGTCATGAAGATCTTTTTTGTAAGGTTCTTCTGTGTATTCTTATCACCTCTTCATAATATCTTCTGCTTCTGTTAGGTCCATACCATATTCAAGACTGAGCAAAGAAGAGAATCTAAAGGCAAAGGAGAAAAAGAAAGATATACCCATTTGAATTCAGAGTTCCAAGGAATTGCATGGAGTGATAAGATACCCTTCCTCAGTGATCAGTGCAAAGAAATACAGGAAAGCAATAGAATGGGAAAGACTAGAGATCTCTTCAAGAAAATTAGAGATACCAGGGGAACATTTCATGCAAAGATGAGCCATCAGGAAAGCCCCTAATTAAATTTATGTAACCATCACCTAACAATCTCTAGCCCTGAGATACTACCTCTGATGTCCCTTTCTAAGCACAGCTCTTCCCTCCCTTGTTCTTCCCAACTGGCAAAGTAAATGTTTTCTTTATTTGTATAGTAATCACTTTTCTTGATTTCTTTACAACATTACAACTTGTTTGGATACATTACAGTATCCTTAAAGACTATAGTACTACTTTTAAATTTTCCCTTTATGTAAAATATCACTGGGACACATATGGATTGAATTTGACAATAGTTTATTTTTCCCATGCATGAGTGAGTCTGTCCTTGAAAGCAAGTATAGCAGTTGTTGTTTAGTTGCTAAATCCTGTCCTATTCTGAGACCCCAAGGACTGTAGCAATGTAGCAGAACCATTTGCAAATGAAAGCACAGTGGTTAAGAGCACAGACTCTGGAGCTGGAGAACCTGGGTTGAAACCCTGGCTGTGCTTCAGAAACCTTGAGAAGGTTTTTCAACATCACTGCACCTCAGGTTCCTCTGTATAACTGAGTAATAGTGATACTAAACCAGCCTTGAGTCAATTCGCCCACAGACTCAAGACAATCTACTAATTCCAGGTTGTGGTGAAAGAAAGTACAGAGTTTATTGTAAGGTACCAGAGTCGGGAGCAGCTAACGCACAAAAAACCCAAACTCCCTGATGAGTTTCAGTGAAGCAGTTTTAAAAGCAAGGTGAGGGAGGGGAGTCACAGGATGTGTGATCACTCATGCACACTTCTATGATGGTTGATGGTGAGGTTGGAGGGCAGTGTCAGAGGGGTTAACATTATCATCCTCAGGTACCCGTAGGTCTGGGGGGCTGTGGGCCTGTACATGGTCATTAAGCAGTTCACTTCTTCCCTTTAGTGGGGGTTTTAGCATCTATGAAACAATTCAGGAAATGTGCATCTCTGATACTGTTATCTAGGTACTTCAGGGAGGAAATAAAGATTCTGTGACTGTTTATAAATTCTTACCAGTTCTCCTCTCCCAACTGCTACTTTCATCACTACATGTTCACCTTCTTTCAGTCATTAATTCTTGAGCCGGGGATGCCTGGCAGACTATAACTTTTTAACAAACAAGAGGACAGAGAACATGAGAGGAGGTGTCTGTCCTAGGAAGGCCCCATAGAATCCTCTTGGTTACAATGATAGTGTTAGCTTATAGGATTGTTATAAAAATTAAAAATAACATTAATTGACTTGGTAAAGTGCTTTGTGTTTATTAAGCAAATATACCAACAGTTAAAATTGTGTTGTTAGCAATAGCCTTTGGTTTAATCAACATACATAAGTTTCTAACATCTGATATATTCATTAGCCTGTGAAATCACTAAGAGTATATAGCCTGAGAGCCAAATATTTTAATGGTAGGGTATTTTCAGAAGTATTTTTAAATAGTGAAGATGCAAGTGTAGCGTACTTCTTTCTTTTATCATCAGTCATTGGCGATAAGCACAGATAGCTGCCCTTTGGCCATGAAGAGTTTGTATCATTGTTGTTGACTTGACAATATGCTGTGCAAATCTGTGCCATGCTTTTGTCCTCTTTCTTCTGCACACAGCTGAGAGAACTGAACAGGAAAAGCTTTAATAAAGACTGAATGCTTTCTTGGCTGCAGAACACTACATTCTATTCAGCGTGAGATGGATTCTGAAACTCCAAGTGCCTTGTAATATTTTATTCAGAATACAGGGTCTAAATTTTGAAAGTTATTAATTTTGAACATTTTTTCCTAAATAATATGATCACCACATTAATGTTCACAAATGCTGTTGGTGAACAGGTAGGAGAGAGAGCATGGCATAGCAGAAAGATGCCAAGCTTGATGTATGTGTTTATAAAGGCTGGCGTAGCAAAGTACCACAGATCACATGGCCTAAATGGCAGAAATTTATTTTCTCACAGTTCTGCAGGCTAGAAATTTGTGATCTAGGTGTCAGCAAGGGTGGCCTCTCCGGAGACCTCGTTCTATCTCTTGTGGATGACTGTCTTCTCTCCGTAGCTTTACATAGTCTTCCTTCTGTACATTTATTTCTGTGTCTACACTTCCCTGGTGGCACTAGTGGTAAAAAAAAAAAACCCACCTGCCAATGCAGGAGACATAGGAAACATGGGTTCAATCCCTGGGTTGGAGGAGGGCATGGCCACCCACTCCAGTATTCTTGCCTGGAGAATCCCATGGATCCTCATCCCATGGAGGAGCTTGGCGGGCTGCAGTCCATAGGGTCACACAGAGTCAGACACAACTGAAGGGACTTAGCAAGAATGCATGCACATTTTCTCTTACTATAAGGACACCAGTTATACTAGACTAGGTTCATCTTCATGACCTCATTTTAGCTTATTTTCCTCTTTAGAGACCATATATCCAAATGGAGTCACATGCTCAGGTCCTGGGGGTTGGGACTTATGGATCTGGGGAGGCACAATTGGGCCCCAAGTACCCCATATCAGGATGCACAGTTTTTGATTCTGCTTTACTGTAACAGTAAGAATCTTGTTAGGCACTTGTCTGGTCTGTGTAATGTTTTTCCTGCTGTTACATATTGTGATGTAGGTCAAAATCTCTATAAACATCTAAGACATTACCATGCATAGAATCATTCATGGAAGTTATCAGTTCGGTGAGCAGTGATGATTCCTATTCAAAAGTTATTTTAGCTGCACAGTCCATGAATATGGTTTTTTTAAATAAATATTTAGGTGACAGTGCAAAGGAAATTTGTCTTCAGTGTTCTCCCCAACCCCTATTCTCTGTTGAAAGTTTGATTTCCACTCTGCTGCTGCTGCTAAGTCACTTCAGTCGTGTCTGACTCTGTGCAACCCCATAGACGGCAGCCCACCAGGCTCCCCCGTCCCTGGATTTTCCAGGCAAGAACACTGGAGTTCCACTCTAGCAGAGCCCAACTCAATAGAACTTTTGTGAGTATGACAATGTTCTATGGTTGATGAATACAATAAGGTAGGCACTCAATGGAGAAGGCAATGGCCACCCACTCCAGTACTCTTGCCTGGAAAATCCCATGGATGGAGGAGCCTGTTGGGCTGCAGTCCATGGGGTCATGAAGAGTTGGACACGACTGAGCGACTTCACTTTCACTTTTCACTTCATGCATTGGAGAAGGAAATGGCAACTCACTCCAGTGTTCTTGCCTGGAGAACCCCAGGGACGGGGGAGCCTGGTGGGCTGCTTTCTATGGGGTCTCACAGAGTTGGACTCGACTGAAGTGACTTATTAGCAGCAGCAGCAGCAGCCACTAAACAGCCCCATGGCTGATTGAGCATTTTAAATGTGGCTAATGTGAAGATCTGAGTTCGTATTTGTAATTTTATTTTTAACTTTAAATTCACATACTGTCACTTCTACCGCATTAGACAGTAAAATTCTAGTATCTCTTCTGAGCTTTTTAAAAATTATATCCAAGCAGAGCAATAATATATGTATTTCATGTATGGAGGAAGGACTATAAAATATAATTAAATTTCTTCTGTATTTTATGCTATGCATTTTTTCAATTATTATTTTCTATATACATGGGCTATGTGTTTATGTGTGTACATTATAATGAATGTTCTAACTTCTTGGTGTATTGTCACTTCTTTTACAGTCCTTGTGTAGAATTTTGTCTGAAGTTCCATCTTTAATATTTATATTGTTTTTCTTTAAGTAATATATGTGCGTCAAAATGTCATTATTTTCTATCTTTCAGAGTTTTTTTTGCTTTCTTCCCTTTTCACAAGGAAGGATTTTAGAAATGGATTTCCATAAATTCAATCTGATAACCTCTGTCTTAAAAAGTGAAATGATTCCTTTATTCAAATATTCATTCACTATACTTGAACCAAGCAGTGTGTGTGTGTGTGTGTGTGTGTGTGTGTGTGTGTGTGTGTGTGTGTGTAAATAGAGCTAAGATATAATTAAATTTCTCTTATCATTTGTCTAACATTCTGGTAAGATAATGAAAATCAATTTAGTAAGGAGAAACAGTAACTCTTAATTGATTTAGTTGAATATAAAGCTATGAGTTCTTTTCTCTCCTCTTGTTCTGTTCAATTCTACAAGCAGCTACCAAGTAACTTGTATGATTCTAAATGTCACATAGCCTCACTGTTGGACAGATATTACCTTGCCTTTTTTTTTTTTTGGTACCATATATTGAATTTTAAATTGGCTTATCAGGCAGTTTATAATATGAGCAAGCTATCCCGGTTATAATGTTCCCTTCCAGAGGATATTTTAGTTTAAATGTTGCAGTCAGAGGAAAGCCAAAATAGCAAGTGTTCAGTGAGCAGTCTGTTCAAGGATTGAAGCTGAGCTACTTGAAATAGCACAGACACTCAATATCCTAGTATTAGAGATGCTGCATATCCAGATGGGACTCCCCAGACAGCTGACTCTGATTGGAGATTTGCTTGAAGGGAGAATACTTGCAGGGAATGAGGGGAGCAGAAATGAGTAGAAGGAGAGGTTGCCCATGATGAGATTGTGAAAGAAGTCTCAGGTGGTACCATGGGCAGCTCTAAACCTGGGAAGGCCCTTCCAAGGTGTCTGGTAGCGAACCCAAGGTCTGTGCTTCTGTACTCCAGCACCAACAAGTCCCTGGATATGTAGTCTTCGGGAAGCGGGTGGTGGCTCCAGTGAGGCCCTGTGAGGCAGTTCCCTTCTCCAGGCAAGGAGGAACTAACTTTGAAGCTTGTAGGAGCAAGTACTCCTAACTGGGGAAAAATGAGTGTTTTGTTCCTGACAGGGGATCCAAGAGACCCACGAGCATATCTTATACAGTATATTATTTAGAAGACAGCAGAAGTTTATGTTTAATTCTTTTCATTAGGCAGAAGGTATTATTAATAAAATGGCATTTCTTATGTTGAACAGTGAGGATATTTTCCTGGAAGAGTATACAGTTCATATATTAAGGTTTTAATTTCCTCACTGTGTTTTAGTGCGTAGAAGTTGGAGGTGACTGAAATGATTAGTAATAACTTCAATAAACCTATCTGTTTCTGATAAGGAAGTAGTATCAGAAAGAATAGCCTAGAGAGAATAGAGGGATGGAAGGATAAAAGGAAGTGAATGCTATCAAGAGAAAGATGTTCCACAAATCAGAGAGTGGTCAGTTGTGTTAGTTGCTGACAGAAGTCAGAAAATATAGGGACTGCGGAATACCCATGAGATTCACAACCAAATGGTCCTTAAAAATAAGGACCTTAAAAATAAGGACCTTAAAAATAAGGTGAGGAACTGGAGGCTGATTAAGAGCTTTCAAGGAGTGAAGAAGTGACTGAATGATTCATAGGGGAGGAAGTGTATTTGACAATTTGAGCATGTCACTGAAAGAACTCGCTTCATAAACTCTTTCAGTGCTGACCACAAGTAGCTAATGAAGAGAAAATTCAAAGAACAGAGAACCAAGGGCTGGCAACTCTCACCAATGAGGAGATGGAAAAAGATAGGTTCTGGAAAGAACACATAGTACAGAAAACTCAAACAGTAACCTGTTTACCTAGCTAAGCTCTTTTACTAATTTAAAGGAAGAAGTATTTCACAAAATGCTCTATTATTGTTAATGGCCAAGTTTAAGTAAATTTATTTAGATAAAGAAACAGAATGTTAAATATGTAACATTAAAACCAAAAGTCAAAGTTTACATGGCAAAACTTATTATCTTTGTTTATTTTTAGCTGCTCAGCTCCATTTAGAAATCTGGAGGATGTTAATGCTTGAGTTTTGTAGATTGCCTGGAAAAAATAGAAATATTGTTAAAATACAGATAGTGCAGGGATGTTTTAGTCACAATCCCCAAACCTTGATCTATATTTCTTAGCTCTGTACATTTCAAATTTATTGATTTATTTGATTTATTGATTTATTCAGTCATTCCTAATTTTATTCAGTCATACTTGATTTTAAAATTAGGTAGTGTGAGCAAGCTCTGGGAGTTGGTGATGGACAGGGAAGCCTGGTGTGCTACAGTCCATGGGGTCACAAAGAGTAGGACACGACTGAGGGACTGAACTGAATTGAATATTCTAGAGCACATATTGTATGTAGGCTGGTTATAAGTAATGGGCATAATAGTAAAAGCAAAACAAAACAAAACAAACAAACCAAAAAAGCCCTCCCTTTGTGAGAGTTCATTGTAGTGGAAAAGAGAGACCATAAACAAAATGTTTAAGTAAAATTAGTAGTATCATAGTTGGTGATAAGTATTATAAAGGAAATGTCCAGATTTGGGGGCAATGAATTCAACAATTTAGGTTGAGGACTCAGGGGAGGACTTTACAAAGGTAATATCTGAGCAAAGACTTAAATAAGGTAAAGAAACAAGAGCTTCTGATGCTTGGAACATGAGCATTCTTAACAGAGGGAAGTTTTTTAGATGCAAAGATCTTAAGGCTGAAATATTTGAGAAATAGAAAGGGGTCATGAGTTGAAGCAAACCAAGAGATGAGGAGAAAGAGGATTGGGAGCAGAGGTCAGAAAGATAACAATCATCTGGGAAGCCATTGGAGTATAGTATTTATTTATTTATTTTTTTACAGGTGATATTTTTATTTATAGGAAGGTAAAAAGTGTAATAAGTCTAAGATAGTAGGCTAGGGAGATATGGGTAATAAATTTGGAAGAAGGAGGGCAGGATCAAGCAATGAAATATTGAAGAGCAAAGTGAGTTTGTTATGTTTTCCAGTGGTTTGGAACTAAGGAAGCATTGACAGTTTTTGCCAAAAAGATAAGATGGGCAGTTGTGAAAGAGGGCACCCCTAGAGCCAAAGAAACCAAGAGATGGGTAGTAATTCAGGAATAGGTTGAGAGGTGATTAGCTGATTATAATGAATTGAGTTATCCTGAAGCTCAAAGCAGATTGCAAGAGAAAGTGGGGGGAGGCAAGAATGGGCAGAAGTTCTTCTGTTTTACTGAGAAAACACCTGGCTCATTTTTCACTCTGGACTCATTGGTATGTATAATCTTGTGGGTTATAATAAGAAATACATATTTGGTCTTTGTTATGTTTCTGAAGGGGTTCCCTGGTTGCTCAGCTGGTAAAGAATTCACCTTCAATGCAGGAGACCCCAGTTCAATTCCTGGGTCAGGAAGATCCACTGGAAAAGGGATAGATTGCCCACCCCAATGTTCTTGGGCTTCCCTAGTGTCTCAGCTGATAAAGAATCCACCTGCAATATAAGAGACCTGGGTTTGATCCTTGGGTTAGGAAGATCCCCTGGAGAAGGGAACTGCTAGACCTTGAAATTTCCTGTGATAAGAGCAACCAAAGTATCTTTTGTTATGGTAATGAGGTGACTTTTGGAAAACTCTTAGGTAACCTAAAGATGGAAACTGGTTGTTATGGGAGCCAACCATATGATTAGAGGGTTAGAGCTTTCAGATTAGATCCACATCAAAGTGGCAGTGAGGGGCTGAAAGTAGAATCGGTTGCCAACTACCAGTGACTTAATCATCCTTGCCTATATAATGAAGCCCTTATAAAAACACAAAAGTTAGGGGAGGTTCTGGGGTGGTGAAGATGTGGATGCTGGGGGGAGAATGGTACACTCCATGAGGTCACGGAAACTCTGCCCCTTTTCCCATACCTTGTCTTTGCATCTCTTTCATCTGGCTGTATCTGAGTTATATCCTTTTATAATAAAACAGTAACATAGTAAAGTGTTTCTCTGAACTGTGTGAACCATTCTGGCAAATTAATAGAACCCAGAGACAGGGTCATTGGAACTTCTGTCCTATAATAGCAAGTCAGTTTGTGGGCTTGTGGCTGGCATCTGAAGCCAACCAACAACATATGGTTGGCCAGGGGGACAGTCTGGTAGGACTGAACCCTTAACCTGTGAGATCTGAAGTTATCTCTAAGTGGATAGTGTCAGGATAGAGTTTTAGGACACCCAGCTGGTGTCTGAGAATCGCTTGTTGGCATAGGGATCCCCCACACCCATATTGGGATTGAATGTTAGGCTCATTTTACTAGGGTGATGCAGGCATCTATTTCAATGTGTCAGGGCAATGTTATATTCCCTGCTAAAGTTTTCAAATATATCCTTAACACTGAGGAGTTTGAGTAGAGGGGTAACATGATCTGCCATGTTTTAACAAAATCATTCTTGCTGACATGTGAGAACATACTGAAAGGGGCAAGGGTGAGAGAAAAAAAAAAAAAAAAACACCAGTTAGGAGTTTATTGCAATAATCCAGACAAAAGATGATTACAGCTTGAATCTGAGTGTTAGCAGTGGAGGAGCGGAGTTGTGGTCAAATTCTTAATGTAATTTGAAGATAGAGCCGACAGAAATTGCTGACAGAGAGGCTATGGGTATGAGAGAAAGTAATGAGTCATGAATGCCTCTAAGGCTTTTGGCCTGAGCAACTGGAAGAGTGAATTGACATTAACTGAGATGAGAAAGACAGTAGGAAAAGTAGATTTGAGGGAGATGATCAAGAGCTTGGACATGTTAAATTTAAGATGCCCATTAGTCATCCAAGTGAGTTTGTAATTTTATGTCTGGAGTCTAATGGAATGTATCAAGTTGGAGGTAAAAATGTTGAGTCATCAGTCTATAGGTGGTATTGAAAGCCAGGAGATTGGATGAAATCACAAAGGGAGTGTATGTAGATAAAAAAAGACAAAAAGTCCAAGGACAGCCCTGCAATGCTCTAAAATTAATAGCTGGAGACGAAGAGAAGGAGCCTGAAAAGAAGAAATGGTCAGAGAAGTAGGAGGAAAACCAGGACAAAGAAGCATACTGAAATCTAAGTGAAGAAAATAGTTTACAGAGGAGACAGGGTTCAACTATGTCAAAGGCTATTACTGGTCAAGTAAGATAAAAACTAAGAATTGACAGTTGCATTACTTAGTGTTTATGATTTTAAATAGTTCACATCATTTCCCCATATGACCATGCAGAAATCTGTATGGTCTGTCCTGTATGTGTATCCTTTTAGGATGCAGGCATTCTTAGACTTTGATCCCTATTAATTAAGCCTGAATTTCAAACAACATTGGAAATCATTTGGCAAATGTGGTGATCTGACCTCCAAATTAAATATCCTAAATATTCAGAATCTGAAAAGCAGTAGTGTTTTCTTCATTTTTGTTCCTGTTAGTTCTTTTAATGATGACCTAAAGGTATACCATGGATAAGACCAACACCCTTGGAAGTCAAACATCAACTTGTATTCTTAATAGTAAGCTTTCCATTTAAAATAGTCTCATGTACCATAAACTAAGCTTGTATAATGGATCAAAATAGCACATTTGTCTTTGGAGTGTAGATTACTATGTATACCTTATGAAATAAGGCAAGTTGAAAAACACAGGTTTAAAATCAGTAAAACTCTACAATTTATAAAACATATGCCTGTATTAAACCTTTCAACAATATTATGTGAATCATCACCAACCAAAAGTCTCTATATCTCCTGTTATGGGTCCATCTTACTCTTATTCCCAGGAATAGTCTTCAGTTATAGACATCTTAGGTAGAGGGTTGTTTTCAAAAGAGTATTTGTCGGGGCCCAGATTTGGCAACCCCAAAATGTGCCTCAATGACATATTGATTATTTTGAATTAAAGTTATTTAAGAAATGATCAGTGCTGGAGGGTGACTGACTCTGACTCTGTTATCTCCCTGAAAACAGGAAATAAATCTCTCAGGTCAAATGTGTACTTGCTGTGTCTGGAATTAGAAGGACACCCTTATGGCTGATGATAGAATCCTATATAAACAACCTTGTTACTTCTCTAATTTCCTGCCCCAAGCCCAAACTCTGTTTAGGTTCTTTACCAGTTGGGCACCCCAAACCCCAGTTTCTTCGTCCTGTCAGTTCCTTACAGATTTTTATTTGCCTCAAAAGCATAAAATCTGCCTGCTGTGGCCACTTCTTAGATCCCATTTCTGTGGCAACTCCATGTGTGTGAATTAAAACTTTTTTCCCTCCTATTAATCTGCCTTGTGCCATTTTTTATTAGTCCTGGCACAAGAATTCAAGAGGGGTAGAGCAAGAAAGTTACCCCTCTCCGGCATACTGATAAAATGTGATCTTCATCATGAAGTAGGATTCTTACAATCCTCTTCAGCCTTACACACTAGCACGGCTGGCTTACTGTGCAGGGCATGAAGCGTGGCCAGAGTTCCAGAGTTTATCCTGAAAGCCCAGGGAGGAGAGCAAGTACCACCTGTGGGCTGCCCCACTGGGAACCCAGACCAAGGAATAGCTGAGGATCAGCCTAATTGATTCTAACCTGAAGGGCAGGGCTTTGTTTTATATGGGCAGGAGAAACAGCATGAATAGAGAAAGCACTGCATCTGAAATCTTCAGAGAGAACACATAGATGCTACGTTATTCTATGTATTTGATTGCCATATTTAACTTAATGTTATAAAATATACAAAAGGGCAATAAAGAGTAATTTGTATAAAGAATCCAACTAAATGCCTGCTGTTGTGCATTTTTAGTTTATATTTATCAAAATAAAACAAGCACTCGAAGAATAGATGTTAAATATATTGTCTTGATCCAGTGTGGTTGTCTCCTAAATTCCTTTAATACAAGCTTGATAAGATCTTAAGCACAGCCTATCAGCCTGTACTGCAAGATTTATTGCTGAATTGTCTTTTTTTTATACTTTAAAGAGCATTTTATTTATTCTATTTTCCATTAATAAATCTTCTGTTCCTTCATCTGGATATCTTATCTCTTTCTCTTTTAAATCAGGGATAGACCGTTATACCTTACAATCCCCTCTAAAAGTATAGAATGGGAAGTGTAGCAAGCTAAACACATATCAGTTTTTCTGTGTGTGTGTATGTGTGTGAAAATACATGATATCACAGACTTAAAAACAGTTTTAACATCCTAAACTGCAGTCTACTGCCTGTGCTATTCTCTGGAGAGCTTGGCTTCTCAAAGCACAGCTCAAGAATATTTATGCAGTCTGACTATAAAGCCTAAAGCTAAAATAAGAATTTAAGGATACAGGACAAAAGTTTCATCTTAGGAAAATCCATGAAAAAAATTCCCATGGAATCATATAGGTTGAGATTCTGGCTGCCAGCAATTATGTTCAGACAGGTAAAAAGGACTCCATGTATAATATAGTTACAATGTTGTGCTCTTTGTGTCTTCCCATTTCCATATAAAGTGCCGGCACTGAAATTAATCAGTGCCACTGGATCCCGCATGCCACTGACAGAACAGTCACCCTGACACTTCTCCTGTAAAGCCTTTCTATCTGAGGCCTTCCACAGTCCGTCACTTCCCTTCATTAAATCCATGGCGAAAGCAGAGGCTATCATGGAAAGTGCAGTAATGCATACCAACTGGATCCAAGCATCTTAGTAACTACATGTGGAATTTATTTTCAACAACCTAGAAGCCTCAGTCCAACTTAAGATTATTTTTTCATTATGGTGTCCTTCCAGACACTGTTCCAGGCACAAAGGATTTTAAGTCAGCTAGAAATGATCCTTGCTTTCTAACCAGTAATGCCTATATAGAAGGTATCAGTAGCTCTCAGTTGGTTTCAGATTAGCAAGTCTCTTTGGAGGCAAAGTAACATTTGATACTAAGTTCACAAACACACACTATTATTTTGAAAGATATATGGGGACTATTGGGGTTAGAAGATTTGTATTTAGTTTACTTAATTAGTAGTAGCTTTTTTGTTATTAAGCTTTTTCATAACCAATGAACCTTAGGAGTGCAATTTCGATTATGTGAGAGTTCATGATTTTTTTGACATTTAAAAGGAGCCTATTTATTCAGAAATACTCAATTTCATTGTTACACAGATTATATATGTAGTCTCTGTATATACTCTCATCATAGTGGTGTTTACCGTAGACTCACTCACAGGCATTTTAGAAACACTCTTGTAGATATTGACTTCTTGAGACAGTTGTTTGGTTTGTTTGTTAAACTGAATTTCAGCCCATCACAGAGCTTTCTCTGGTACACAGAATGTCACTGAAAATAATAGTTTTTATAGATTTTTTCCCATTGTCTTCTGGATGGTAACTGATACTTAGCAACTAATCAAAAAATATATCTTTCAGGAAGGAATGGAACAGCATTTTTTTTTTTTTTTTGCACAGAATACGAAGGTAGCATTACAGCAATAAGCTATGGTTTTCTATTGCAATGCTTTTAATTATAATGTTAGGACAAAACTATTTAAAGACTTTTAGAAGGTAGAATTATTTTTATATGAGGCAGAAATGTCTCCTCATCAAAAACAACAAAAGAGGAAAAGCAACCTAAGACTACTTTCCTTTATCATGTCCATCTCATTAGACTTATTGTCATCAGTTCTTTTACCAAATGGTTTTTGGACATGATGATGGCACTCTGTATTCTAGGTGCCAGCGATAAAGAGATGAAGGATAGGCCTTGTCTTCAGAGATGATGGGGTCTAGTGGGGAAGGACCAGGACACAGAGGAAGGATATGGCTATGGCAGTGAAGCCGTGCGAGACGTGCCAGGAGGCTTCTGGGAGGAACAGGTGTGAGAGGAGGTCAGGGGAAGGGGCTCTGATTTGGGAGGTCAGTCCATAGTTAAGACATGAAGACTGGAAAGCGCAAGGGTGAGGATTCTTAGCAAGGCAGTATGGGAAGTGCAGAGGTGTGATGATGGAGTTGGGAGTGGAGGCAAAGAAAAGGGAGTGGATTGCAAGGTGATTTAAAAGGCAGAAGATGGGGTCATTTATTTTTCTGGAGTTGAGCTGTAGGAGTTGCTTGTATATTTTTGAGATTAGTTGTTTGTCGGTTGCTTCATTTGCTATTATTTTCTCCCATTCTGAAGGCTGTCTTTTCACCTTGCTAATAGTTTCCTTTGATGTGCAGAAGCTTTTAAGTTTAATTAGGTCCCATTTGTTTATTTTTGCTTTTATTTCCAATATTCTGGGAGGTGGGTCATAGAGGATCCTGCTGTGATGTATGTCAGAGAGTGTTTTGCCTATGTTCTCCTCTAGGAGTTTTATAGTTTCTGGTCTTATGTTGAGATCTTTAATCCATTTTGAGTTTATTTTTGTATATGGTGTTAGAAAGTGTTCTAGTTTCATTCTTTTACAAGTGGTTGACCAGATTTCCCAGCACCACTTGTTAAAGAGATTGTCTTTAATCCACTGTATATTCTTGCCTCCTTTGTCAAAGATAAGGTGTCCATATGTGCGTGGATTTATCTCTGGGCTTTCTATTTTGTTCCATTGATCTATATTTCTGTCTTTATGCCAGTACCATACTGTCTTGATAACTGTGGCTTTGTAGTAGAGCCTGAAGTCAGGTAGGTTGATTCCTCCAGTTCCATTTTTCTTTCTCAAGATCGCTTTGGCTATTCGAGGTTTTTTGTATTTCCATACAAATTGTGAAATTATTTGTTCTAGCTCTGTGAAGAATACCGTTGGTAGCTTGATAGGAATTGGCCAAAAAATGGGCCAAAGATCTAAATAGACATTTCTCCAAAGAAGACATACAGATGGCTAACAAACACTTGAAAAGATGTTCAACATCACTCTTTATCAGAGAAATGCAAATCAAAACCACTATGAGGTACCATTTCACACCAGTCAGAATGGCTGCGATCCAAAAGTCTACAAATAATAAATGCTGGAGAGGGTGTGGAGAAAAGGGAACCCTCTTACACTGTTGGTGGGAATGCAAACTAGTACAGCCACTATGGAGAACAGT
>NW_011495049.1:10250011-10258190 GCF_000754665.1 Bison bison bison | reverse complement strand
GACGTCAGGGAGATCAAACCAGTCAATCCTAAAGAAAATCAATCCTGAATATTCACTGGAAGGTCTGATGCTGAAGTTGAAGTTCCAATACTTTGGCCCCGTGATGTGAAGAACTGACTCACTGGAAAAGACCCTGATGCTGGGAAAGACTGAGGACAGGAGGAAAAGAGGGTGACAGAGGATTAATGCTGGTTGGATGGTATCATGAACTCAGTGGACATATGTTTAAGCAAACTCTGGGTGATAGTGAAGGACAGGGAAGCCTGGCATGCTGCAGTCCATGGGTCACAAAGAGTCAGATTCGATTTAGCAACTGAACAACAATATAAAGCAAAATATATGTGAAGATACAGTGTTTTAAAATTTGCTACATAAGTAAAACATGGTTTACCTAGATAGTTTGATATGTATGGGCATTACTCCTAGTAGTATTTGTTTGTTGTCTTTTGTTGCTTTGCTCCTTCCGTGCAGGCTGAGACCTAATCTCCTGCAAGCACAGTAAAATAATTTACCTATTTTTGCAGACCCTATTCATAGGATAAAAAAAAATTAAGATTGCCTTTTACTTTTGAAACATTTATATTTGATGAAGTTGCTGTCTTGAGTTTAGTATTGATATTGTGAAAATGAATGCAATTTGGATTTCACATTTCTTAATGTTTGTTCTTATTTCACAAATGGATAATTAAGGAATTATGCGTCATAAAGAAGGAACCTAAGTGAGCTATATTATGGGTATGCTGTCTTTGCTCACACATTTGGGTAGCTTCTGGAATATAGGACTTATTCACGTTTTGCTTCCTAATCTTTCTGTTGTACAGGGCCAGATCTCCTCTTAGCCACTTGATTGTTTTTATGTGAAGCACATCTTACTATCGTCTTATTTTGGTTGCTTTTGTTCACAAGAATTGTTAATATGAGAATGTGTATCCACCTTAATAAAGAAGTATTAAAAAAAAAATAAAATAAAATAAAAGGCAGAAGATGAAAGGACTGACTGCTGGAAGTGAGGAGAGAGCACCTGTACACAGCCCTGTCTTGTGCGGTTGAGTCCGTGGTTGTGCTCATCACTGAAGGCTTTGGGGGCAGTTAGAGGCAGCCCATGTTCAATTTTGAATATGATAAAGTTGGTGGCATAGAGATAGATGAATTGGGATAGTCAGTTGACAAAAAAATGACAAAAAACAATGGCCAGAGTCGTAGCAAGAAATCTAGGAATATGTGCTAGGACACTAGGAATATATGTAAACGGTGTTTATGCAAGAGATAATGCTTTTGTTGCTAAATGGTGAGAGATTGAGAAAGATTTGCCAAGGCCAAGTGTGTAGTTCAATATGGCCAGAAATGTATAATAATTTGTGTGTAATTCTAAATAATTGACATTTTTCTTTTAAAGTGAATGGTGCACCTCTGAACGATTTTTAAACTGTAGCCTGGTTTACTCTCAAATGGCTTTTGAAGGTAAACCTATGGCTATACTTGGCTGTAAAAATAGGAGTCCTTGTACTAATGATACCTTAACAGAGTGGAGTTATCTCAGTCTGTTCTCCTGGAAGAAAAGCAGAGTTAGGGTGAAGAAACTTGTTTATTTGAAAAGAGCAGTCAGCCATAATCACAGCAGTTTCTAACTCTCAGAATATAAACAAGAATAGGTGACAAATCATAATTATTATAATGATTATCATCATCATGTTACGATTATTGTATCATCAGCAGCTATTTATTAAATAACCACATGAGATGACATAGTTAGAGAGAACCTGTAGCCCCACATAATGTGCATTTATAGTTAATTCTCTAATACGTTTCTTATATTCCATAATTGTTATTGTAAGTGAATACTGAACATAACAGCCCAATATAGAATTTTACTAGCTTATCTTCTTCCACAGTTAAGTGTAGATTTAAAATAAATAAGAACTAAAATAAATAGACACAGTTTATTTGCACCCTTTTATCTTTCCTACATGGCATTTGATTAGGTAATCCCAAGAACAAATTAATTGAAAAAAATAATCAGTATGTTGTAGTTTTTCAAAAAATGTAAGAAACACACTGGAAAATACATCATGGAGAGTCGGTCACTTAATATCAATATTGGATACTTTAGATGTCTGTTTCCTCAATTTAAGTAAAAGAAAACTGAACAGTAATCAGGAAAATACAAACTAGAGCAATAAAGAGAGGCGATATTATACCTGTCAATTTGTAGAGAATAAACAGTCCAACAGCACCAAGTGATGGCAAGAATGTGGAGTAGTGGAGACGCACACTGATGGTGGGAATGTAGGCGTGCTGCCTGGCAGAGTAGCTTGTAAATAGTCTGATGCTGCTGCTGCTGCCGCTAAGTTGCTTCAGTCATGTCCGACTCTGTGTGACCCCATAGATGGTAGCCCACCAGGCTCCTCTGTCCCTGGGATTCTCCAGGCAAGAACACTGGAGTGGGTTGCCATTTCTTTCTCCAATGCATGAAAGTAAGAAGTGAAGGTGAAGTTGCTCAGTCGTGTCCGACTCTTAGAGACCCCATGGGGTGCAGCCCACCAGGCTCCTCCATCCATGGGATTTTCCAGGCAAGAGTACTGGAGTGGGGTGCAGTACATGCATATCATTTGACCCAATAACTCTGCCTCTAGATATATATCCAAAAGACATTGTTTTGCACAGTGCTTCAGGAGAAACATACTAAAATATAACAGCAAAAGCAAAACAAACTGGAAAAACCTAAATCCTAAATATCCATCAACAGGAGAAAAGGTAAACGCATTCCAGTATTCAGTTCAGTTCAGTTCAGTCACTCAGTCGTGTCCGACTCTTTGCGACCCCATGAATTGCAGCACTCCAGGCCTCCCTGTCCATCACCAACTCCCGGAGTTCACTCAGACTCACGTCCATCGAGTTGGTGATGCCATCCAGCCATCTCATCCTCTGTCGTCCCCTTCTCCTCTTGCCCCCAATCCCTCCCAGCATCAGAGTCTTTTCCAATGAGTCAACTCTTCACATATATGTACACAATAGAACACAATAAAGCAATTAAAATGTATTAATTGGAGTTCTGTGGATAAATTTCAAAAATGGATTTAAGGAAAAAGAATGTGAAAGGGTACATTTAGTATAGTACTATATATAAAGTTAAGAGAGTATTAGAAAACTCTAGATTTGTGTGGATCCATACTTATCTAGCAGGTGTATAAATCATATATTAAAATGATAAATATGCAATCATATTAATAGTTTCCTCTTTAGAATGGGCAAGGAAATAGAATAAAGGTAAATATAAACTTACCATCATGTCTTTAATGCTTTGCTTTAATGCTTTTCTTTAAAAAGAAAAACATAAAACAGATGAAAATGTTAAACTTTGGCAAAATCAGGTGGTAGATAGATATGTGGGTGTTGATTGTACTAATCACATTTTTCTGTTTTCCTGAAATGTTTCGTAATTTGAAAAAAGAACCTGAACTGCCTGAAGTTACAGGTTATTGTTAGCACAGCCAGTTCAGGAGAGTGGTTGTCATAGCTAGAAGAGAGCAAGCTGGAGTCAGGGCAGTACATACAACTGCTCATGGAGAGAAAGACCAAACCATTTCCACACTGTGATTGCAGATTTCGCCCACAAGTCATATATTTAACATTTTAAACCTCTGATTAGATAGGTTTGCTGAGTGTTTTTATTACAATATTAGAGTGAGATGAAAATGAAAGTCATTTAAGTGAGACCTAATGGGCTTTATAGTGGACTGTCCATTACTGACAGGGAATTTGGGTTGCAAAAGGCATTAAACGCCAAGTGAATGATGTATTTGGGGATGAAGTGATGTCATATAATATAGACACCATCCTCCTCTATTTGGAGTCTTCTTTTTCCATTTTGTAATCATTTAGATGGTAGCCTATGCATAAAATACCATAACTCATGAAAGTCAGATTTGAATTCTAATGACCACAGTGAAGGTAAGAATTAGAATTGAATGAGAATCAAGTGATAAGAAAAAAATAAATATTACACTTCAGCACTTCAGGAAATGTACCAAGTCTATTAACTAGATCATGGGAAGTTAGCGGTTGATGAGAGTGATCATTTATTGAACACTTACTGTGTGGCAGCCACTGTTCTAAGGGCTTTGTGAACGTGAAGTCATTTTTCTCTCACAGTGACACTTGTGAATTAAATCTTTGGATATTTTTTCTTTCACAGAAAAGATCACTGAAGCACAAATTTTAAGCAACTTCCCCAAATCCACAGTCAGTCTGTAATGAGGGCAGAATTCCAGGGCTGATATTCTTAACCATAATGTACGGCTGACAATAATGATGTGAAAAGTGATAGAAAAATATATTTGCAAATAATACCTCACAAGTGAAGAAAAGACAACAATCATTATGTAATAGTGGTTAAGAATACAGTCTACCAAGAAAAAGGTATATAGACAGGTAGCATGACATTGAAGAGAAAACATGTAGAGAAAGTCTTTTAGCAAAAGAGTAGTCACCATCGAATGGATGCCTACTGGATGGTCATTATCTTATTTAGCAATATCAGTTTCAAGGAGGTGAACCTGAACCCTAGAGAAAGTAATGAATGGGTGCAGGGTTATACGTCTCATATTTGGTGGAGTCAGCATTTGAACACCCGTCTGTGAACCAGGGACTTCCAAGGTGGCACTAGTGGTAAAGAATGGTAAATGGCACTCGTGGGACAGTGCCTGCCATTGCAGGAGACATAAGAGACACAGGTTTGGTCCCTGGGTCAGGAAGATGCCCTGGAGAAGGGCATGGCAACCCACTCTAGAATTCTTGCCTGGAGAATCCCATAGACAGAGGAGCCTGGCGGGCTACAGTTCATGGGGGTCGCAGAGTCGGACACAGCTGAAACAACTTAGCATGCGTGCATGCATTGTGAACCAGAGATCCGTTTCTCTGCAGCACGGTACCTCCTATTTGGACTTTACATTCTTATTATGTCTGGTGGGATTCTCGGGAGATGTTACTGTTATCCCTCGTGACATTGGTAAATGACACTCCTTACTACTCAGTAAAGATGAAGGAAAGGGAAGAGCAAAATAACAAGGACATGAATCCTGGATGCCGCAGGCAAACAGTTCTCTGCCAGGCATTTGTAGAGAGAGAAGCAACAAAAACAGCACATTTTTGCCTTTCCCTTACTTAACCATTGTACTTCGAAGATACCAGTCATGTGGGAAGAACGAAAAGCAATGTGGCCAAAGTGTCAAGTGCCATAAAACAATGAGAATGTGCAGCTTTCAGTCTTCTTGGAAACTGGACAGCATCAAATCTTGAGCAGTGGTACATTAAATAGCAGGAAGGAGACCCTGGGGATTAAGTCCTGGAGTGTATCAGTCCACTGGCAGCAAAGGAATGCTTATTTCAGTACAGAATTCCTGGGTGTCTGAGGAGAGATGCAGCAGTGGAATATTCCAACAATTTTGGAATGGAAGTTGGAAAAGAGAATGTACCTTGTCAGCAGAAAGGGCAGGAGAACTATCTGAAAGAAGCTTTAGCCCTGGGATTTCTCCGTGTGCAGCAAGTCACGTGAGGAACAAGGAGAGCAAGACAGAGCAGCGGTGAAGGGCAGGGATCCTTGCAGACCAAATCATCCACCCGGAAGTGGAATCAGAGAGGCTGGCAGGGTTGCAAAGAGCAAAAGATTCTGTAAAGAGTAGCGCTGACTACAAATATAAAAAGGAACAGTTTTAAGATAGGCACAGTATAGCATAATCTGTTCACAAAGCAGCAGCCATTGTGGGTTTAAGAGAACACAGTGTTAGTAATCTCTGTAAATACCGTTGCCTACAGATAGAGAATGCATATGTAGAATGCAGATTGCAGAGTTTATGCTAATCTATGTGGAAAGATTCCTAGGGAAAATATAAGAAAACAGTTTTTAGCATGCCAGTGGGATGCTGAGGGAACTTTTCAAAGGAGAGTATTGGTTTTCTTTTATTGATTGTGTTTACTCATAGTTAAGAGTGTTTTGATGTGATTACTCTGCATGTATTTAAATGATTTCTTCTCACTGGAGGGAGTTGGGCTTAATAAACTTTATTTTAGTGCAGGATTTGAATAATTTTTCTTTCATCAGCAGAAGGGGAACAGGGAATTTTAGTCGTTGAATGCTGCTCATGCACTAGGCATTCTGCTAGTTGCTTTACACGCACTATTCTATAATCCCAGCTAAGACTTTCATTCTAAGAATGAAAAAGAAACTGAGGCAGAGAAGGTTTTATCAAGGTGACAAGGCTAAAAGTAGTAGAGCTGAGATGTGAAAGAGGTCGATCTGGTTCTTAGAGCCTATAGCCCTTGTATTATGAAATACTGCCCTTTGCGGACTCTCAAGAGGAGCAGAGCAGTTGTCCCCTCTCAACTGTCCCTGGGCAGGGACAATTACTGGTGCCTCCCTCAGAGACATCAAGGAAAACTCCAGGAGAAGAATGGAAATCACCGCTCTCCTAAAAAAGAGTGGGCAGATCTGCATTTGTTTAGGATAAAGTCACTCGGGCAAGGCAAATATGTACTGACATTCTGCCCTGTGCTGTTTCTTTCCATGAAGAATTTTGGTCTCTCTGAGACAGGATTAGAATTTAGGAAGTAACAGTACACTCACGGATGTGATAAGGGCCCTTTTCCTTGGTGCTGGGGGCATCAGGCAGTGTTTCTCGTCCCTTATCTCTGTCATAGTACCGGGGACATGGTAGGACCCAGTGTGCTAATCTGTGTTGAAAGGATGAAAATGAAAAGATCAGAATTTTCAGCCTTTATGTGGAAGTTTGTGTCTTTGAGAAAGTAATTTTACCGATCTGATTCTGTGAAAGTCTAGATAATTTCTGAGTCTCTAGTGTAAAAGCTGATGTTGGAAAAAAATATAGTAGACTCAATCCATATGTTCAAGTGCATACACTCTAGGTAGGAACAGAGGCAGTGGTTAAATGAATGAATGAAGCACTTTGTGAGACACAAGAGGGCTGCACATCCTGTTATATTATCCATCCATCCTCTTCGACTTGTACTAAACTTTCTTGCCTTCCATCTACTCATTTTGTATAAGAATATTCTTAGACATTCCCTTTTCTGTCTATCTGCATATAGTGTTTTTTTTTTTTTTTAACCTAAAATCAAAACAAGCTAGACTATGTGATTGATATCAACTATTAGGAGAAAAAAAGATTTGTGTAAGTGCTTCGAGTTATTTGGGGGCATACATGCTATATACAAACAGGTATTATTAGAATTCTAGTCACAGTGATGGAAACATTAAAAGGTTGAATATTCAGCGATAATACTTCAAGGGTATAGTACTGACAGAATGGCATACATTGTTTTCAATAAATACTTTATGATGTGAATTAACTTCGAAAATAAGAGCTTCAATTTTATGTACTGAAACTGATTTTTAAATTAAAAGAATCAGTTTTAATTTGGTTTCTATTAGTTCAGTGTTTTCAGGAAAACATATTACAAGTTTCCATATGTTAATGTTAGAAACTATACCTGTGATATTATAAATTACTATTTCACTGTATTAGGTACAACAGATTCTTAAAATATATATGTGGAATGAAGAATGAATGAATGAATTTTAAAATTATGACAGTTATGCTGAACTATATTTTACGAACTATTAAGAAGTAAACATATAAGAGATTTGAAACACTGGTCTTAATAGCTTTCAGTTCAGTTCAGTTCAGTCACTCAGTCGTATCTGACTCTTTGCAACCCCATGAATCGCAGCACGCCAGGCCACCCTGTCCATCACCAACTCCCAGAGTTCACTCAAACTCATGTCCATCGAGTCGGTGATGCCATCCAGCCATCTCATCCTCTGTCGTCCCCTTCTCCTCCTGCCCCCAATCCCTCCGAGCATCAGAGACTTTTCCAATGAGTCAATACTTCGCATGAGGTGGCCAAAGTACTGGAGTTTCAGCTTCAGCATCATTCCTTCCAAAGAACACCCAGGACTGATCTCCTTTAGAATGGACTGGTTGGATCTCCTTGCAGTCCAAGCGACCCTCAAGAGTCTTCTCCAACACCACAATTCAAAGGCATCAATTCCTCAGCACTCAGCTTTCTTCACAGTCCAACTCTCACATCCATACATGACCACTGGAAAAACCATAGCCTTGACTAGACAGACCTTTGTTGGCAAAGTAATGTCTCTGCTTTT
>NW_011495049.1:10245096-10249911 GCF_000754665.1 Bison bison bison | reverse complement strand
CCTTGAAGTACTCCTTTTCCTATTTGGAACCAGTCTGTTGTTCCATGTCCAGTTCTAACTGTTGCTTCCTGACCTGCATACAAATTTCTCAAGAGGTAGATGAGGTGGTCTGGTATTCCCATCTCTTTCAGAATTTTTCACAGTTTATTGTGATCTACACAGTCAAAGGCTTTGGCATAGTCAATAAAGCAGAAATAGATGCTTTTCTGGAACTCTCTTGCTTTTTCGATGATCCAGAAGATGTTGGCAATTTGATCTCTTGTTCCTCTACCTTTTCTAAAACCAGCTTGAATATCTGGAAGTTCACGGTTCACGTATTGCTGAAGCCTGGCTTGGAGAATTTTGAGCATTACTTTACTAGCGTGTGAGATGAGTGCAATTGTGCGGTAGTTTGAGCATTCTTTGGCCTTGCCTTTCTTTGGGATTGGAATGAAAACTGACCTTTTCCAGTCCTGTGGCCACTGCTGAGTTTTCCACATTTGCTGGCATATTGAATGTAGCACTTTCACAGCATCATCTTTCAGGATTTGAAATAGCTCAACTGGAATTCCATCACCTCCACTAGCTTTGTTTGTAGTGATGCTTTCTAAGGCCCACTTGACTTCACACTCCTGGATGTCTGGCTCTAGGTGAGTGATCATACCATCATGATTATCTGGGTCATAAAGATCTTTTTTATGTTCTTCTGTGTATTCTTGTATCATACTGTATGTATCATACTTGTATCATACAGTTCTTCTGTGTATTCTTGCCACCTCTTCTTAATATCTTTTGTTTCTGTTAGGTCCATACCATTTCTGTCCTTTATCGAGCCCATCTTTGCATGAAATGTTCCCTTGGTTTCTCTAATTTTCTTGAAGAGATCTCTAGTCTTTCCCATTCTGTTGTTTTCCTCTATTTCTTTGCATTGATTGCTGAGGAAGGCTTTCTTATCTCTGCTTGCTATTCTTTGGAACTCTGCATTCAGATGCTTATATCTTTCCTTTTTTCCTTTGCTTTCAGTAACTGTGTATTTGAAAGTAAAGATAAATAAATGGTAATATTTTCACAAATAAATCTCATTCTTTGTATAACAAAATAGCAAGTGATCATTAATTGAAACTTTAATTAAATAACACATGACATCTTTTTAATTTTAAAAGTGGCTTACTTTATATCAGAAGAAGTGTTTTATACACTACAGGTATTAATGGACCAAGGTTAGAGAATAAAAAAGTTGTGATTATTACAAGTTATATGTTTTAAAAGTTTAAATGATTAAAATTGTTTTTGACTCAGTTTATTCTTAGAATACACTATGTAATAAAACCAACACTATTTGGCTTGAACATAAAGTCAAAAGTATAGCAGCAAACTAATGCCAAGGAGAAATGAAGACACTGAGAAGCAAAATAAACAGATCAAAAAACAAATAAAGTCATATTGACAGATTATGAAGGGAAGGATTATAAAGTTACAGAGAAGCAATTAAAGCTCATTTAGACATTAACGAGGGTTAACAACCAGAACTGAGAATTCTGAAAACTCATATGGAGTTTGTGTTGAAAATTTATAAGCAAGAAAATGTAGATATTTTCTAAAATTCGTTTGAGTGTAAATGGTACACCTTCACACTGTAGAGTTCAAAAACGATTGGAACTAGAGAGCCATATTTCTTCTTTTGGGGTTCCCTGTATGAGAAACAAACCAAACGTTTTACAAACAAATGATTATGATAATCATCCAACAAAATAGATAATATGCAATAGGGTGAGATAGCAAAGGACCAGCCTGTAAAGGCTCAAACAGTTTTATAAAGGAAAGCTGTGAATGACTTGTGGTTTGTTTCGAAAGGCTCAGGGTAGCAAGAAAGTGAGATTCCACTAATACAGGGAGAAACTTACCGAATATTCATGCATGAAAAATGCAAAGCAGGAAACCTCCCTGCAGAAAATATATAAATCCAGTGAATAAAAAGTAGTTCCGTCTTGCCATAATGAGACCCTGAGCTAGAATTAATAGTTCTGTTTGACAAGAAAAATTTTGATGCTTAAGATTTACTCTTGCATTTTACCTATTAGATCTTTGTTTTTTAGCATGCATTTGTCAAAATCATTCACCACCTCCCTCAAGGGACTCAGTTGAAATATTTGCCTAGTTGTTACAATTCTCTCATATCCACTGTCTGTGAATAAGGATGCTTCTTTAATCACTTATTAGCACTACAAATATTCTAGATCATCACCTCCAATTCTTTAGATTGCCTTTGGAATAAAAATAAAAATGTTTGGGAGTATTCTTTTAATATCTAACAGATAGCACACACCAAAATCAGTTCAGTTGGGAATAAATGGGAAAACATTCAATGGAATTCAGTTTGTAAGTGAAACCAAGAAACAAATTATAAGTTACACATAATTGAGAGTGATTGCTAAGAGTATGTAATTTATATAAACGCTTCCAGTTTCCTTCTTGTGCTGCTAAATGAACCAACTATATTTTAAATGAGTGGTTAGATTAGGAAATCAAAAACTGGTGTAAGACTTCTATGATAGTCAATCATTTTGCATATTTGACAAAAAGAAATCTCTATTGAATGCAAATTGGAGAGTGGATTTTATTATATTCTCAACCTCATAGTGTAGCGGGTAGTAGAAGCATGAGCCTGACATCAAAACTGGGTTCTGGTTACTCATTAGCACCAGAGTCTAAGTTTTCCCTTCCCTAAAATAAGAATAGCTATAGGGTAGATGGTGTGGTACGGTAAAACAACCAAATGCTGGTTTAGGGATCAGGAGATTAAGATTTTAATTCCAAATGTGCAAATACTTGGCTGGGTGGGACATGACTACATTTCTAGACTTAACTTTATTCATTAAAAAAATAAGGGAGATAGATCATATAGTCTCTGAGGTCTTCTTTATCTCTGAAATTTTATTGATATATTCTGTACTAAATCAAAAGGTTGTTTGTGAGATTAAAATATGTTTACGATCACATGCTCAAAAATTAATTTGGTATAAAATGCAGTGTATTATTGCCTTATAATTATGCTTCTTGTTACCATTCTTGTCCCCTTGCCCTTGATGACTCTTGTCCTCTGAAGGTCTTTCTGTGTGTGTGTGTATGTATGTGTGTGTGTGTGTGTGTGGTGTAGTAGTAGTAGTTCTTCTTACTGCTGTTGATTTTCAGTGTTGTGTAGTATTATCACAAATCAACTATTGTTATGATAGCCAGAATTTTTACTGTATGTATTTACCATCATTTAACTATTACTGTATCTATTTACCATCATTTATTCTTTAATATTTTACAAAATCATCACATTTAACTGAAAGTTACCAATAATATTAATAAGGTAGAATTCATATATCAATTTTATTTTTTCTAAGGCATATTAAAATCAATAGATAAAATATTCTTTGTGCACTACTTAAAAACCTCTTAATATTTGTATCAAGACCATCCTCAAGAAAAAGAAATGCAAAAAAGCAAAATGGCTGTCTGAGGAGGCCTTACAAATAGCTGTGAAAAGAAGAGAAGCGAAAAACAAAGGAGAAAAGGAAAGATATACCCATTTGAATGCAGAGTCCCAAAGAATAGCAAGGAGAGATAAGAAAGCCTTCCTCAGTGATCAGTGCAAAGAAATAGAGGAAAACAATAGAATGGGAAAGACTAGACATCTCTTCAAGAAAATTAGAGATACCAAGGGAACATTTCATGCAAATATGGGCACAATAAAGGACAGAAATGGTATGGACCTAACAGAAGCAGAAGATATTAAGGAGAGGTGGCAAGAATACACAGAAGGACTATCCAAAAAATCTTCACAACCCAGATAATCACAATGGTGTGATCACTCACCTAGAGCCAGACATCCTGGAGTGTGAAGTCAAGTGGGCCTTAGAAAGCATCACTACGAACAAAGCTAGTGGAGGTGATGGAATTCCAGTTGAGCTATTCCAAATCCTGAAAGATGATGCTGTGAATGTGCTGCACTGAATATGGGAGCAAATGTGGAAAACTCAGCAGTGGCCACAGGACTGGAAAAGGTCAGTTTTCATTCCAATCCTAGAAAAAGGCAATGTCAAAGAAGCTCAAGCTACTGCACAATTGCACTCATCTTACACGATAGTAAAGGAATGCTCAAAATTCTCCAAGCCAGGCTTCAGCAATACATGAACCGTGAACTTCCAGATGTTCAAGCTGGTTTTAGAAAAGGCAGAGGAACCAGAAATCAAATTGCCAACATCCATTGGATCATCAAAAAGCAAGAGAGTTCCACAAAAGCATCTATTTCTGCTTTATTGACTATGCCAAAGCCTTTGACTGTGTGGGTCACAATAAACTGTGGAAAATTCTGAAAGAGATGGGAATACCAGACCACCTGACCTGTCTCTTGAGAAATCTATATGCAGGTCAGGAAGAAACAGTTAGAACTGGGCATGGAACAACAGTCTGGTTCCAAATAGGAAAAGGAGTATGTCAAGGCTGCATATTGTCACCCTGCTTATTTAACTTATATGCAGAGTACATCATGAGTAACACTGGGCTGGATGAATCACAAGCTGGAATCAAGATTGCCGGGAGAAATATCAATAACCTCAGATATGCAGATGACACCACCCTTATGGCAGAAAGTGAAGAACTAAAGAGCCTCTTGATGAAAGTGAATGAGGAGAGTGAAAAGTTGGCTTAAAGCTCAACATTCAGAAAACTAAGATCATGGCATCCGGTCCCATCACTTCATGGTGAGTAGATGGGGAAACAGTGGAAACAGTGACAGACTTTGTTTTCTTGGGCTCCAAAATCACTGCAGATGGTGACTGCAGCCAT
>NW_011495049.1:10240361-10244621 GCF_000754665.1 Bison bison bison | reverse complement strand
CTGGACATGGGTTTGAGTGAACTCCGGGAGTTGTTGATGGACAGGGAGGCCTGGTGTGGTGTGGTTCATGGGGTCGCAAAGAGTCGGACACGACTGAGCGACTGAACTGAACTGATCTGAAACTAGTTGATATAACCTCTTTCCACATTATAAAGATCTGGGAAAAAATGAGATGGTTTTGTGGAACTATTTAGAGGCATGAAAGAAGGCTGTGCCATGAGACTATTTACCATGAAAACTCACTGTATGTGAGGATTATCATTGAAACCTTGATGAAGTCAAAATAGACATTTAAAAAATGCCAGGCTTGTAATTTGTGCTAATAGGTAACTGTGAAGCAAAGTGAGTTTGAGTATTTTTAGGGAATGTTGTGTCTCTCTCTATTCAAATAGATTTTATGAATCTGTTAACTAAAGTACTACCTGTTAAGTGTTAGTATTTTTGAATTATTTTTTAGAATTTTATGAATATCAACCTATTTAGTTCTCACAACTACATTGTCAGGTACTTACTATTATGAACCCCATTTTTCACTTGTGAAAACAGATGTAAGAAGAGTTGCCCAAATAACAGGAAAGCTAAGCTTGACCCCAGGAGTATGGCTGGGCTTATTAGCATATTCATGTTCTGCCTTTTCTTAAGTGGGCTTGATGGTTTAAAAGAAAAAAAAAGAGAGACCCCTCTTCTGTGACTGAGTGATGGATTCAGGAATTATGATCAAGGATATCATCAGAAAGTGTTTCCCTAAATATAGGAATCAAATCCGAAATATGTATTAAGTGCATACATTTAAGACCAGTAAGTAGTGGGGAACTTTCCACTACTGGAATTTTCTGGAAAAGAAATCCTCTTGTTCTTTAGCAAAAAGTGCTTCTCAGATATTCTGTTCTTCTGAATCTCATAGCATGGGGTTTCACATCTTATTACTACTTTTTGTCTCCTTGGCACTGTGAGAGAGACCCTTCTGATACATGGCCAGGGACTACAGACAAGCAAAGGCAAGAGAACTGAAGAGGGGAGAGGTAGAGTCACTCTGCACTCAGAAGCCACCCCTTCAAGTACTATCACTGCCATGCACCTGGATGTTTCTTGAACTTTTGACTCCATGCCCTTAAACAATAGGATCTGTAGAAATTGTAAGTAGTTCCAGGATATCTTTATTTCTCCAGCCTTCCCTCTTTCTCTCTCACCCTCTCTCCCTCTTTTCCTCCTTCCTTTCTTCCCTTCCTTTTATTGTAAACAAAACTAAATTAAAAAAAAAAAATTAAAGAAAGAAAGAAAGTTCCAAGAAAAATCTTCTGAGAAAATGGTGGTAGTGGAGTATCCAAATATGAATAATTCCTCAATTGAGGATGCAGTGTGTAATTTCTTCGACTGCTGTGAATTATGACATCCTGCCTGAAGAGTGTCTGCATTGACCCTGGAAATACTTCTAGATTTTATCATGCCAATAAAGTTACTAAAATTGAACTCGACTCCCAATAGTATTAGAAATGGATAATTTAGTAATTAAGTAATTACATTAAAAAGCTTGAGACATAATTATATTAATCAAAGTGAGAAACATGATAAGGGATTTGAAATGAACATAAAATAGATTCTCTTTCCAAAAGTAAAGTAAATCACTGTAGCTTATAAGCTTACATCAGTAACTAGTGGCTTCATGGGAAAATCAAAGGTGTATTAATCATTCATGAGGGATCCTCTGAACATAAGCATTAGTCTTCTTTCTGTGATAAACTATGTCTCTTTTTTATTTTAAGTGACAGTTAAAGGAACATTCTAATTTCATGTCAAATTTCATGTTAATAATGTGATTCTTTCAAACAGTCAATTTTTTCTATTTCTCTTCTTTTAGGAAGATCCAGAAAAGGTGAATTTTAAGTTGTCTAGACAAAATTTGAAGAATAAATTAGGTAAGACCAGGACTGTGTCATGGGCTTCCCTGGTGGCTCAGAGGGTAAAGAAACTGCCTGCAATGCAGGAGACCTGGGTTTGATCCCTGGATTGGGAAGATATCTTGGAGGAAGGCATTGCAACCCACTCTGGTATTCTTCCCTGGAGAATCCCATGGATAGAGGAGCCTGGCAGGCTATAGTCCACGGGGTCACAAAGAGTTGGTGACTAAGCAAAGCACAGGACTGTGCATCTAAGCACAGCACAGGACTGTGTCATAAGTTAGTAGTTTAACTCATATTAATTAGCCCTCTGCTTTGAATATAATAGTGAAGTGAAAATCGCTCAGTCGTGTCCAACTCTTTGAAACCCCATAACTATACAGCCCATGGAATTTTCCAGGCCAGAAGATTGGAGTAGGTAGCTGTTCCCTTCTCCAGGGGATCTTCCCAACCCAGGAATCAAACCCAGGTCTCCCACATTGCAGGCAGATTCTTTACCACTGAGCCACCAGGGAAGCCCTGAATATAACAGGGACCTGATGAAACATTTTTGAATGACTCAAGGAATTAATGAATGCCTAAGATATTTTTTTCAGAATTGGGCTGTATAAGTGATCTAGACCACTAATTACATTTCGATAATATTTTTATGGTTGCTTACTCCGTGAATGTTACTTCATTCCTTGTCAGGTTCTAGATCAAAGAATGAGAAATCTGATTTCATGGGGTTGAGTATAGGTGTTATTCTATATTAGATGTGGAATTTCAAGTGAGTTATGTAAACTTACTTTTTATTCACTATTTATTTCTAATCACAAAGTGATTGATAATAGTAGTATGTTGGTACTAGTATGCGTGTCATATGGTTGATGAGAATAAGCTGAGTTCCTAAAGAGCACATTTTAGCACTAAGTAAATATGATCACTAAACATCATAATGACCCATCATAATGCTCACTAACCTCTGTTTCTTTCGGTTCAACCTTGGTAGTTATCATTTCTGCTTCTACCTAGCTGCTAATTGGATTTTTAAATGTTATGAATTTTTTAAGTAGATTTTTTTCTTATTTCAAAAAAGCACTGCACGAAATTTTAGGAAACATTACAAAATAAACACAATGAAGACTATTTAAATATTCTGATTACTCCCTATCTAGAGATGGCTATTCTTGATCTCTTTGCATATACCTTTCCAGATCTTTCTTTTCTTCTCTCCAACTCTAGAAAGAGCTTATAGAATATTTCTTGCTTTTTCATTTAACACAGGATTTTGAAATGATCCAACAGCATTTATGAGTTTACTCTATGCTTACAAATTTTATGATCTCCTGTAAAGAGTTACTCCAACCTCAAGGTTAGGGAGAAGAGGGTAAGGATGGAAGGTAGGTCTTTTGAAGACCCTTTAGTGTGTACTGACATGCCTCTTGAGTTTCCTAACCCTGGGTCTGGGAAAAAAATTGCCAATAACAATCTCACTTTGTGGTCCATTTTAAGAATAGAATTAAAGAGCCTCTATGTTTGTGTATCTTTTAGAACAGTTATACAGTTAAGCAGATCATCCTTTATTTTTTTCTTCTCATGTAACAAAACTCAGAGTTTTTATTTTGTTGGAACTAAGTTCTAAATTGCTCATATTATGGAGGAATTGAAATCATATATATATATAATGCTTATGATAATGTAGGTTAATTTGCAAACAGTCCCAGCCCAGTGACATGAACCTTAAAGAAGAGTAATATACTAATAGTGATATTCTAGATTGGGATAATATTATTGAAAGGATCTTAGGCAATGTAAATAAAATTTTCTGAAGCAAACAGTTACTTCTAAGGTTATATTACCAGTATAAGCACCATTTATGTGTATTTGTGTAAAACAAACGTAAGAGTTCAGTTCACTCACTCAGTCGTGTCCAACTCTTTGCGACCCCATGAATTTCAGTATGCCAGGCCTCCCTGTCCATCACCAACACGCAGAGTTCACTCAAACTCAGGTCCATCGAGTTGGTGATGCCAACGAGCCATCTCATCCTCTGTCGTCCCCTTTTCCTCTTGCCCCAAAACCCTCCCAGCATCAGAGTTTTTTCCAATGTGTCAACTCATCACATGAGGTGGCCAAAGTACTGGAGTTTCAGCTTCAGCATCATTCCTTCCAAAGCACACCCAGGACTGATCTCCTTTAGAATGGACTGGTTGGATCTCCTTGCAGTCCAAGGGATTCTCAAGAGTCTTCTCCAACATCACAATTCAAAAGCATCAATTCTTCGGTCCTCAGTTTCTTCACAGTCCAGCTCTCACATCCATACATGACCACTGGAAAACCCATAGCCTTGACTAGACAGACCTTTAATGGCAAAGTAATG
>NW_011495049.1:10239683-10240067 GCF_000754665.1 Bison bison bison | reverse complement strand
AGACTTGGATTACTGTGATACTGAATGGTTTGCCTTGGAAATGAACAGAGATCATTCTGTCGTTTTTGAGATTGCATCCAAGTACTGCATTTCGGACTCTTTTGTTGACCATGATAGCTACTCCATTTCTTCTAAGGGATTCCTGCCCTCAGTAGTAGATATAATGGTCATCTGAATTAAATGCACCCATTTAATTCATTTAAATTAAATGCACCCATTTAATTCCAGTCCATTTTAGTTTGCTGATTCTTAGAATGTCGACGATCACTCTTGCTATCTCCTACTTGACCATTTCCAATTTGCCTTGATTCATGGACCTAACATTCCAGGTTCCTATGCAATATTGCTCTTTACAGCATCGGACCTTGCTTCTATCACCAGTCA
>NW_011495049.1:10238283-10239583 GCF_000754665.1 Bison bison bison | reverse complement strand
TTCACAGCTATTTGTAGGGCCTCCCCAGCCAGCCATTTTGCTTTTTTGCATTTCTTTTCCATGGGGATGGTCTTGATCCCTGTCTCCTGTACAATGTCATGAACCTCCGTCCATAGTTCATCAGGCACTCTATCTATCAGATCTAGTCCCTTAAATAGATTTCTCACTTCCACTGTATAATCATAAGGGATTTGATTTAGGTCATACCTGAATGGTCTAGTGGTTTTCCCTACTTTCTTCAATTTAAGTCTGAATTTGGTAATAAGGAGTTCATGATCTGAGCCACAGTCAGCTCCCCATCTTGTTTTTGCTGACTGTATGGATCATCTCCATCTTTGGCTGCAAAGAATAATAAATGCTGGAGAGGGTGTGGAGAAAAGGGAACCCTCTTACACTGTTGGTGGGAATGCAAACTAGTACAGCCACTGTGGAGAACAGTGTGGAGATTCCTTAAAAAGCTGGACATAGAACTGCCTTATGATCCAGCAATCCCACTGCTGGGCATACACACTGAGGAAACCAGAAGGGAAAGAGACACGTGTACCCCAATGTTCATCGCAGCACTGTTTATAATAGCCAAGACATGGAAGCAACCTAGATGCCCATCAGCAGATGAATGGATAAGAAAGCAGTGGTACATATACACAATGGAGTATTACTCAGCCATTAAAAAGAATACATTTGAATCAGTTCTAATGAGGTGGATGAAACTGGAGCCTATTATACAGAGTGAAGTAAGCCAGAAGGAAAAACATAAATACAGTATACTAACGCATATATATGGAATTTAGAAAGATGGTAACAATAACCCAGTGTACGAGACAGCAAAAGAGACACTGATGTATAGAACAGTCTTATGGACTCTGTGGGAGAGGGAAAGGGTGGGAAGATTTGGGAGAATGACATTGAAACATGTAAAATATCATGTAAGAAACGAGTTGCCAGTCCAGGTTCGATGCACGATACTGGATGCTTGGGGCTAGTGCACTGGGACGACCCAGAAGGATGGTATGGGGAGGGAGGAGGGAGGAGGGTTCAGGATGGGGAATACATGTATACCTGTGGCGGATTCATTTTGATATTTGGCGAAACTAATACAATTATGTAAAGTTTAAAAATAAAATAAAATTAAAAAAAAAGAAATAACATTCAAAGTAATTTGTGAAGTCAGTAGTTGTGGGAAATGCTAAGTGTTTACATTTCTAATCTGTATATAACAATAGAGTTCTCTTGTTTCCATCAACAAAATTAGTGCCTGTTAATCAGATATGTACAGAACAAATAAATGAAATCATTATGA
>NW_011495049.1:10216954-10238183 GCF_000754665.1 Bison bison bison | reverse complement strand
GCATATAAGTTAAATAAGCAGGGTGACAGTATACAGCCTTGACATACTCCTTGTCCTATTTGGAACCAGTCTGTTGTTCCATGTCTAGTTCTAACTGTTTCTTCCTGACCTGCATATAGATTTCTCAAGAGACAGGTCAGGTGGTCTGGTATTCCCATCTCTTTCAGAATTTTCCACAGTTTATTGTGATCCATAGAGCCAAAGGCTTTGGCATAGTCAATAAAGAAGAAATAGATGTTTTTGTGGAACTCTCTTGCTTTTTCGATGATCCAACGGATGTTGCCAATTTGATTTCTGGTTCCTCTGCCTTTTGTAAAACCAGCTTGAGCATCTGGAAGTTCACAATTCACGCATTGCTGAAGCCTGGCTTGGAGAATTTTGAGCCTTACTTTACTATCGTGTGAGATGAGTGCAATTGTCCGGTAGTTTGAACATTCCTTTTGGCATTGCCTTTCTTTGGGATCGGAATGAAAACTGACCTTTTCCAGTCCTGTGGCCACTGCTGAGTTTTCCAAATTTGCTGGCATATTGGGTGTAGCACTTTCACAGCATCATCTTTCAGGACTTGAAATAGCTCAACTGGCATTCCATCACCTCCACTAGCTTTGTTCAGAGTGATGCTTCGTAAGGCCCACTTGACTTTGGACTCCAGGATGTCTGGTTCTAGGTGAGTGATCACACCATCACGGTTATCTGGGCCATGAAGATCTTTTTTGTACAGTTCTTCTGTGTATTTTTGCCACCTCTTCTTAATATCTTCTGTTTCTGCTAGGTCCATACCATTTCTGTCCTTTATGGAGCTCATCTTTGCATGAAATGTTCCCTTGGTATCTCTAATTTTCTTGAAGAGATCTCTAGTCTTTCCCATTCAATTGTTTTCCTCTAGTTCTTTGCAGTGATCACTGAGGACAGCTTTCTTCTCTCTCCTTGCTATCCTTTGGAACTCTGCATTCAAATGGGGTCTGCATTCAAATGCATTCTCCTTTGTCTTTTGCTTCTCTTCTTTTCTCAGCTATTTGTAAGGCATCCTCAGACAACCATTTTGCCTTTTTGCATTTCTTTTTCTTGGGGATGGTCTTGATCACTGCCTCCTGTACGATGTCATGAACCTCCGTCCACAGTTCTTCAGGCACTCTGTCTATCAGATCTAATCCCTTGAATCTATCTGTCACTTCCACTGTATAATCATAAGGGATGTGACTTAGGTCATACCTGAATGATCTAGTGGTTTTCCCTACTTTCTTCAATTTAAGTCTGAATTTTACAATAAGGAGTTCATGATCTGAGTCATGCTCCTGGTCTTCTCCTGATCTGTATAGAGCTTCTCCATCTTTGGCTGCAAAAAATATAATCAATCTGATTTTGGTGTTGGCCATCTGGTGATGTCCATGTGTAGAGTCATCCCTTGTGTTGTTGGAAGAGGGTGTTTGCCATGAGCAGTGCGTTCTCTTGGCAAAACTCAATTAACCTTTGCCCTGCTTCATTCCGTATTCCAAGGCCAAATTTGCCTGTTACTCCAGGTGTTTCCTGACTTCCTACTTTTGCATTCCAGTCCCCTATAATGAAAAGGACATCTTTTTTGGGTGTTACTTCTAGAAGGTCTTGTAGGTCTTCATAGAACCATTCAACTTCAGCTTCTTCAGCATTACTGGTTGGGGCACAGACTTGGATTACTGTGATACTGAATGGTTTGCCTTGGAAATGAACAGAGATCATTCTGTCGTTTTTGAGATTGCATCCAAGTACTGCATTTCGGACTCTTTTGTTGACCATGATAGCTACTCCATTTCTTCTAAGGGATTCCTGCCCTCAGTAGTAGATATAATGGTCATCTGAATTAAATGCACCCATTCCAGTCCATTTTAGTTTGCTGATTCTTAGAATGTCGACGATCACTCTTGCTATCTCCTATTTGACCATTTCCAATTTGCCTTGATTCATGGACCTAACATTCCAGGTTCCTATGCAATATTGCTCTTTACAGCATCGGACCTTGCTTCTATCACCAGTCACATCCGCAATTGGTATTGTTTTTGCTTTGGCTGCATCACTTCATTCTTTCTGGAGTTACTTCTCTACTGATCTCCAGTAGCATATTGGTTACCTACCAACCTGGGGAGTTCCTCTTTCAGTATCCTATCATTTTGCCTTTTCATACTGTTCATGCACTTCTCAAGGCGAGAATACTGAAGTGGTTTGCCATTCCCTTCTTCAGTGGACTACATTCTGTCAGACCTCTTCAACATGCCCACCCGTCTTGGGCGGCCCCACAGGGCATGGCTTAGTTTCATTGAATTAGACAAGGCTGTGGTCCCAGTGTGATTAGATTGACTAGTTTTCTGTGAGTATGGTTTCAGTGCGTCTGCCCTCTGATGCCCTCTTGCAACTGATTTGTAAATTTCACAGAGGATACAAAAGAATGAGGTAACAGTGGGCTTTCCTGGTGGCTCAGATGGTAAAGAATCTGCCTGCAATGCTGGAGACCTGGGTTTGATCCCTGGGTTGGGAAGATCCCCTGGAGAAGGGAATGGCAACCTACTCCAGTGTTCTTCCTTGGAGAATTCCATGGACAGAGGAACCTGGCAGGCTGCAGTCTAAGGGGTTGCAAAAAGTTGAATACGACTGAGCGAACTTCACTACAGTGGCTACTGCTAGGGTTCAAGAATGAAATGCAGAGAAGGGGTCCAGTTTCCCTGTTTTGCATGTGTCTCTCGATTTTTTTTTCCCTAGAACATATACTGTTTTTAGAATTAGGAAAAATGTTGAATTTTAGCATAATGCTAAAAAGTGGCAATTAATAGTTCAGGTTCTTGATTTAATTCTGTTGCCAGAATTCACATGCTCTGAATATAGGCAATTGTTTTGATTTTTTTTTTTCTGAAAATGAAGGTGTTTGGATCACAGTAAGTGATCAATAAAATGAAGATGTTGTTATTAACTTAAAGTCTAAGGAAAAAAACCTTTTGTGTTCATGTTTGTATGCAATACAGACTGCAACAACAGAAGGACAGTGCTATCAGCGTGTGAAATATTACCTGGATTTTACCTCTTTCTAGCCAAATTGCTGGTGAGATATGCTACCTCAGTTTTCTAAAGGCTTTATTTCTATTGCAAGTGTTTTATTATTTTCAAATAATTTTCATCATTGTGTTTCTTGTGCTAATAGAACTTATATATAAGTTCATTCAAATATGAATATGATACTCTTTCCCCATATATATGCATATATTTGTATGTGTGTGTATATATCCTACTGTGAACCAGGTATTATTCTAGTACTTGCTATCATTGACTCAAACAATGATTCATATGTTATTCATCCACTTAATTTTCCAAGAGACTGTAATTATCCAAAGATGAGAAGGTAGACAATACATAATAATACTAAATAACTGACCTGTAGTCAGAGAATGAAAAGAACTTTTAAAAAATAAAGAACTTGAAGCAGAAAGGTGAAGGAAAACAGGGGCAAAGGAAATCATTCCAACATTCCTAGTTTCTTATTCCTGAAGCCATGCTGACTACATGTGAATTTTATTTTGCCCTTGTTATTCTATGCCTTTACATTTTGGAACATCAGTAAATTTCAGTTTTTCATAAATAAAATGAGGCTTATTAACAATATCAGCAAAGTTTATCATAGGCATATTATGAAGATTAAATGATATAATACCCATAAAGCACTTAGTATAGTGTTTGGTACATAATCACGAAAATATTAATATTACTATACAATAATGAAATGTTCTAACATTGGCTGAATTATGTAATGATAGAATCAGAGGATATATGAACATTTAACCAAGCAAATAAATATATCAAATTGTTTATCAGGAAGCTATCTACAGACAGTGGCCTATCAAAGTAATTTATGTTTCTTCTAAGATTGTTTAATCTTTGGATAAATGACATAAATTCTGAAATGTTAGAGATTACCTGAAATTAGAGTATCCGGCAGCTATTCTATAAAGTGTTGCTTTCATGTGAAAATATTACTGTAAAAGATAAATATGAAATCATTCATTTTTTATAAAATTTAATCAAGATCTAAATCAGACTTGTAAAATATGACTTACATTCTGTAAATTAGATAGGTGTCTCGATTGCTTATTTTTAGCTGAAAAAAGACTAGTTTTAATTTTTGTGATTTCTTTCCTCCACGCACCAAATGGAGGAACATATATAGTCAGGTTCAGTGGCACAGTTTATAAACATGTTATTTAATGAAACAATTGACTACTTTAAACGTTCTAGCAATAAATAGTCGGGGCTGCCCTTAAAACAGTGAAATATATTACTTCAACTTTTGTGTGCTGGAGTTTGAAACTGTTATTTTACTGCTGTCTTAAATTATGACTTTTAAAAAGAAGATTCTAAATAAAACACAAAATTAGACTTTGAAAATTTTTTCTCTAATTTTAGCATTACATACCCTTTCTACCTGAAAAACATAATTAAATGAGTAATGTGATGATTGATAAAATGTCCTGGTGTTTCTTGAGTCACTATGCTTAATAAGTCATCAATATAGCCAATTGTTTTTCTACTAATTTTCCTTGGAGATTATGTTTCTATTGTGGCTGTGCAGCTTTACATTTAGAAACGAAATAATTCACAGTCTAAGGTCTAAAAAAGAAGGCAATGTGAATCTTCCACCATTGCATATGGCACTGGATTTCATCTTTGTAGCAGCTGATTGTTTTTGTAAAGTCACTGTGAGTTGCGTTCTTGACAAGGATTGATGGACTAAGTGTTATCATCATGATGTACTGCATTATTTATATACAGCAGCCAAATTCTATCTTTTAGTTTGTCCTTTGCTGTCAACTGAAGAACTATGATAGTCTCTGAAAGAACAACTCACTGGGTTTAGAATTTTTTCATAATTAGAAAAATATATGATTTTAGAGCATAACACACAATAAGCTATCTTATTTATGCATTAAAAAATCCAAAGCAGTCAGGTGTCACTCTTTTGTTGACCTCCATCACACCTGTCTGGTAACACAACAAACCTGGGTCAGGGTCTTCTTCCTGCCTGAGCACTAGCTATTGTCCTCTAACCAGATAACAAGGTTGGGTACCTGTTGCTGGTGTCAGTTCTTGACTCCAAGCCCAGCTGGGCCCTACTCCTTTCCCTCAGGCTTTTTCCTATGCTTTCCAGGCAGCAACCTTCTATTTACTGCAAGTACATATTACTTACGTTCTACTCTACTCAAGCCTATGATCCCATCATATTTTCAGCAGCCCTGCTACACAGAGAAGACACCAGAAAAACTCCCTCAATTTGCTTAAGCATCTGTAAACATATAGACATCCAGGTTGTATTATATCAGATCCCTCCTCGTGCCAAAGGTGATTCCTTCCGTATATATCTGAAGCCCATCCTTCACAGTGTTCCCTCATAGCTCAGTTGGTAAAGAATCCACCTGTAATGCAGGAGACCCCAGTTCAATTTCTGGTTCAGGAAGATACCCTGGAGAAGGGAAAGGCTACCCACTCCAGTATTCTGACCTGGAGAATTCCATGGACTGTATAGTCCATGGGGTCACAAAGAGTGAGACACAACTGAGTGATTTTCAAACCTTCTGAGCATTTCCTTCTCTACTGTCCCTTTAACTTCTGTTCTGATAGCTGCCTCCCATCAACGCCAAAACACTTATCAGGTTTCTGCCATTTTAAATATATTTCCAACTCTCTCCCACACAATTTTCATTTTGATAGCATTTTATTTGAATAAAATGATCAGACGCCAGTCTTTGCCATGGGGAGAATTCGGTGAATAAGTTGAAATGATTCCACACTTAAGAGAGTTTACAAGGTGTGCTGTGCTTAGTCACTCAGTCATGTCCAACTCTTTGTGACCCTATGGACTGTCTATGGGGATTCTCCAGGCAAGAATACTGGAGTGGGTTGCCATTTCCTTCTCCATTACAAGGTAGAAACATGTATCTACTTCTAGATCGTGTTTCCAGAAACACCTCTGAGAATTTGTGTTTGTATTTCCATGATTTAAAAGATAGACTTTATGCTAATTGCTCGATCTCTAAACTGAATCTTTCTCCACAGGTTCAAATCGATAAAATTATCTTCTCACTGAATATCTCCAAGTGAATGGCTATAGACATTTTTGTCCAAGCATTTCCAAAACAGAAATCTTCACTCCCCTTCATCACCATCACCACACTTGCTCCTTAGACCATGTTTTCTATCAAAATGAAAGGCAGAGTTTTTTGTTAAATTTTAATTTATGAGTTTCATCCTTAGTTCTTCTCTTTCTTTTCAGCCATCCCGTTGGCTCTATGAATGTCCTCTCTCCATATGTCTTTTGGGATCCACTTCTCTCCATTAGTACTCCAAGGCAAGTCAGCAGTCCCTCGTGCAAGACTAAAATTTGCCACTTCCTCACTGGTCTGTCACCCTCGGGCTTTTCCTCCTGTAATCCATTCTCCACATTGCTTCCAGGGTGAACTATCATGTCACCCTTCAGATTAGACCCCTAAATGGCTGTCCTTTATGCTCAGGAATGCCCAGACTCCTTAAGAAAGTAAAGTCGTCCAGTCGTGTCCGACTCTTTGCAACCCCGTGGACTGTAGCCGACCCTGTTCCTCCATCCATGGGATTTTCCAGGCAAGAATACTGGAGTGGGTTGCCATTTCCTTCTCCAGATCTTCCCGATTCAGGAACTGAACCTGGATTTCCTGCATTGTAGGCAGATGCTTTACCATCTGAGCAACCAGGGAAATCTCAGACTCCTTAGGAGTGTCTTAAAGACACTGCACACCCTGGGCAACTCCTGTTCTTCAGTCTTGCCTCTGCATTTCTGTTCTCTCTCTTCTGTCTAGCTAAAATGAGTTTCATCCTGTTTCTTAAGCAGGGCTCTGGCTCTGCTCCCTACATTTGCACATGTGTTCCCCTCTGCAGGGGATCTCTGGGCCATCCCTTTGCCTGGCTGCTTTCCATTAATCCTCTTGTTTTGAATTGAAGATCACTTGCCCTGGGAGAGCTTCCTAACTCACAGGGCAGAGTTTGATGCAGCTCTTTCATGATCCTTTGGCACCAGGAGTTTCCCTTCTCATAGACCTAACATGCTCTGATAACCACCTGTCAACTTATCTATGTCTTTTGTTAGACTCTATAAAGAGCAGGTGATTGTCTATCAGGGGTCCCATAATATGTGCAGCAATTATCTCTCAATGTCATGTAAATGGGCTTCAGTTAATATTAACTTGATGAATATTCTTCACAGGTAGAAATAATATAGTCAAAAAATACTTGGGAATTCCATGATATGGTTGAATTAGCTGGTGATTTATAAAGTTCCAGCTAATTATTCTATGGAAATTCAATATATGTTAGTAGTAAGTAGTATCTGTTCTGCTCTCCCTAACATGCTGTGTGCCTTTATTTTCAATTTGCTGATTCTGACTTCCTGCAGGTATTTTTTTTCATAACTCATTCTGAACTACCAAGAAAGCTAGTCTAATAAATTCTCTTCTCTTTTGCCTTCCTCTCAGTTGAAAACAGGAAATACAAACTTTCTTCCTTCCTCCTTTCTTTCCTTCCTCACATTCTTTTATTTGTGTTCCTTCTTTAATAAGTTGAAAAGTTTGGATGAGCTTTAGGAAATGTAGAAGTCTATTTTCCAACCCCAGTGATTCTGACTTAATTGGACTGGGCATCAGGAATTTTAAAAACTCCCCTGTGATTCTAATATTCAGCAAAGTTTGAGAACCACTGGGTTAGATCATCTCTAATGTCCCTTTCAATTCTAAAAACTCTAGATTTTGTTATTTTAAGGGACTCTCTAGAGTGTTTTAAAATACAAAATATGCCAAAAGCCTTTTTCAAAATGTAGAGCCCAAAATATTTTTATATTTTCATGCAATTAGCCTTGATTGAAGCTGTGTGGTAAAGGATGTAAAATTCAAATAGTCAACACTCAAAATTATTGCTGATTTCCATCTAACTATCTTCAGTACTATATTTCTCTCACATTTAAAAAGTTATCTAAGAAGAAAAAACTATCTTTAAAAATAGTGGGATAAACCACTGGCTAACAGCTAAGAAGGACTTCCCCTGCCTGCAATGCAGGAGACGTGGGTTCAGTCCTTGGGTTGGGAAGATCCCCTGGAGAAAGAAATGACAATCCACTCTGATATTCTTGCCTGGGAAATCCCATGGACAGAGGAGCCTAGGGGCCTATGCCACAAGTCCAGGGGGGTGCAGTGTCAGACAGGACTTAGAGACTAAACACCAAAAACAACTAAGAAACATCCTGCTTTAAATTAGCTTTAGTGTAGCCCTGAGTGAGTCTACAAAGTTTCCTTGTTCTTTCATTAGATTTGTGTCTTCCGTAGCTGCATGTGGTCATTTGGGAGTCCTGTGGACATCAAGGTGTTAATTTTTCTTTTATTACAAGTGCGTTACATGATTTTTCCAGTGAAATGACAGATCCTCTCAACACGAATATTCTTATTTTTTTTTAATCTTATTTCTTTCTCTTCCAAATTGCAGGATGGTCTGAAACATCAACTAAAATTTGTTTTTAAAGCACAAGTGAAGCTAGCAATCACATCAAACCTTTTGAACTGTGTTTTGTTTTGTTTTTTAAACTGTCCACATTCTTTAAGCTTTAGCTTGCAAAGAAAGACTTTAAAATAAAAGTCTATGCATCAAATTCATTAGAGCATGGAACAAATGAAATTGCAGTATTCAGCATAAATGGTCTCTCAAGAGACACCAAAGTAAATTCAGTCCTACTGTTGATTCAGAAGTGACATTTATTTTGTTCTGTACGATTTCACTGGCAGTAAGTCATAAGGGTGCTAACATTTGTGAGTTTTACCAGGTTGACTATGCAAATTCTCCTGAACTTTATCTCATTTTAACTAGAGTTATTGCTCACTTGTGTATGAGAAGTGGCTCATTTTGCCAAGTACTCTGTCTACAGGTTGGTTCAAATTCTAACTTGTGCAGTTGAAGACAAAGCTTTTGTTTTCTTTCAGGTTTAAATGAAGTGATAGTATAGCTGCCAAGTTCAGTGGAGAGCAATCAACGGAAGATGAGGTTGTCCTGGTTGTAGAACATGAATTTAAATGTTCTCTTGTATCTCACTGTGGTTCTGATTTGCATTTCTCCGGTGATTAGGGATGTTGAGCATCTTTTCAAGTGCCTGTTGACCTTCTGCATGTCTTTTTTTGGTAAAATGTCTACTCAGGTCCCTGTCTGTTTTTTAATCAGGTTGTTTGTTTTTTGGTTTTGATATTAAGTTGTATGAGTTCTTTATGTATTTAGGGTATCAACTCCTTATCAGATATATCATTTGTAAATACCTTCTCCCATTCAGTAGGTTGGCCTTTTCATTTTGTTGATGGTTTCCTTTGCTGTGCAGAAGCTTTTTACACGGATGTAGTCCCATTTGTTTATTTGTGTTTTTGTCGCCCTTGCCTAAGGAGACATAACCCCCAAAATTGTGCTAAGAATGGTGTCAAAGGGCCTAGAGCCTATTTTATTCTTGGGGTTTTATAGTTCCAGGTCTTGCATTTAAATCTTTAATCCATTTTAAATTTATTTTTTATGTATAGTGTAAGGAAGTAGTCATTTCATTATTTTCTAGGTAGCTGTCCAGTTTTCCCAACACTGTTTATTGAAGAGACTGTTTTTCCCCCAGTGAATATCCTTGCCTCCTTTGTCATAGATTAATTGATCATGTAAACTTGGACCTAGAGGGTATTAAGCTAAGTGAAATAAGTCAAACAGAGCATACAAATATAATATGATTTCACTAAAATGTAGATCTAAAGACTGGAACAAATGAACAAGGGGAATTCCTTGGTGGTCTAGTGATTAGGACTCTGAGCTATCACTACTAAGGTTGGGGTTCAATCGCTGCTCAGGGAACTAAAATCCCACAATTCCCATAGTACAGACAAAGAAACAAAAACAAGTGAATAAATAGAACAGAAACAGAAACTGGTGGTTGCCAGAGGGGAGAGGGTTGGAAGATGGGTGAAAAGTGTGAAGGGGATTAAGAGGTACAAACTTCTAGCTATAAAATAAAAGAGTCACAGGGAAGTAATATTACAGTACTGGGAATATAGTCAGTAACATTATAATAACTCTGTGTGGGGACATGTGGTCACTAGACTTGTTGTGGTGGTCATTTTGTAGTGTATGAAAATACTAAATCACCATGTTTGTTGTTCACTTGAAACTATATAATATTATTTGTCAATTATAATTCCATTAAAAAAGATCCAAAGTAAAACAAAATATAGTCTCCATTTACTTAACCACATATAAATATGTACTGTGACAGTTTTTACATTTAGTTTGCAGAGATGTTGAAGAAATTAATATTAATATCTTGTGTTAGTATAGCTATATGCTTTAGAGATATGTTACTACTTTTTTATTTTTCATATTGCATCTGTATACAAATTTTCTTTCAGAAATGAGAGGGCAGGGATGAAGGTACAGATATATTGTAGGTGGCTTCTTGGATTGCTAAAGGAGCCAAGGAAATGGAGATGCATGCATTCATCCAAATAAATTATTCATATATTTACAACATTATGTTAACACAGTACTGTGTACCTATATTAATATCTAAAAAATTGAAATACAATAATATATTTTCAGTAGATGTTTGATAATATAGTAAGAGTAGGCTTAGAAGAAATGTCCTTGATTATCCTAAGGACAGAGAATCAAATGTGGGGCGTTAGTTATAACTCCGTTCCTGCTAAAACTCTGTTGCTGACAAAAACCACTTAGTGACACTTTACCACTGTATTCTGGACACTCTGGCCTCCTTCGTATTGCTTGAATTCATCACTCTCTTGCCTATCACTCAGGCCACACATTTGCTATCCCCTCTGCTTAGAAGACTCTTAGGTTTTAACATGACTGGCTAATGTTCAGCTTCAGCTCAAGAGGCACCCGTAACTAGTTACATTCACTGCCTTTCTCATCAGGTTGTCCTCCTCTTACCTTTCCCCCACCCCAGCATGGTTTTTGTTACAGTGGACAATACCTTGCTTATTTGTCAGTTTCTTATGTGCATCCCCTCCACTATACTATGAATTTCAGGAGTGCAGGATTCATATGTGTCTTCATCTAGGCAACATTCCCAGTGTCTAATGTTTGGTTCCTGGAGTATCAATACATGATAACTGAGTTGGGGTTCTCTGATTTGTAAACTGGAGATAAGCAGTAATATGTAAAGAAAACTCAGTGCATAAACCATCAGATAGTTACATATCAATGAGGCAAATTGGCTGTTCTGTCCACCTAATTCCCAGGTTAGTGCTAACATAGAATTTTCTCCTTTTCCCTACATCACAAGTTGCATGGCTGTATACTGAGCCCACAGAAAAACACAACCACAGTCATAATGGTACAAATTATAGTGTTTTTTTTTTTTCTTCTTTTCTGCACTGTCTTCTGCAGTGCTGGATTTTATAGATTCATACACACTTTGTGATTTTGGCTAAAAGATCAGGCAATTGATAATAAAGTGAAATAAGACATCCCTAAATCATTTTGAACAGGAGGTGACTGGCAACAGGTGGTGGGTCAGTGAGAAGAATGAGGAGGACACAGAGCACAGTCAGGATGGTCCCAGTCCAAACAGAACTCTGGAGAGTGGGGGGAGAGAGCAGGCAAATGGGAAGTTAAATTTAGCCTGCAATGATTTCTTGCCCCTGGAGAAAATAATTGCTGCATTCGATTGCCAAAAGGAAAATCGGCATCAGCTTAATTTGCCTGAGTCTGCCATAAACTGCAGATGGAATCGTAAAACATAGTTAGATTCAAATTAAACACATCTGTCCTAATCTAAAGCAGGTGAGGCCAGCCAGCCACGAAGCATCAAGGTGTAACACTGCACACAGATTACAATCTGCAGAGGTATATTTTAGGAACCTGCTGACAGTGAAATAAAGAACCATGAAGGCGTGTATTGTCCTGTTTTCCATTCCTGAGCCTGTCTTCTTGTACCAGTTGCCATCTTAGTTTTAAAAGACTCTACCAACGCGTCCACTGGGAGGCAAAGAGACAACAAAGCACTGACTTGAAATCCAGAAGTCAGTTGCATTTTAATCAGGATTCTTAAGCTGATGCTTTTTCAGATTAATTGAAATGACAGAGAATCAGAAGTCCCTGAAGTACAGTTGAATTAGACTTGAAATTTTAGCCAGAAAGGGTTGGTTTCTACTTAAGGTATCAGCCTTAAAATTAAAAGACGCTTACTCCTTGGAGGGAAAGCTATGACCAACCTAGACAGCAGAGACATTAAAAAGCAGAGACATTACTTTGCCAACAAAAGTCCGTCTAGTCAAGGCTATGGTTTATCCAGTAGTCATATATGGATGTGAGAGTTGGACTATAAAGAAAGCTGAGTGCTGAAGAATTGATGCTTTTGAACTGTGGTGTTGGAGAAGACTCTTGAGAGTCCCTCGGACTGCAAGGAGATCCAACCAGTCCATCCTAAAGGAAATCAGTCCTGAATATTCATTGGAAGGACTGATGTTGAAGCTGAAGCTCCAGTACTTTGGCCATCTGATGCAAAGAGCTGACTCATTTGAAAAGACCCTGATGCTGGGAAAGATTGAAGGCGGGAGGAGAAGGGTACTACAGAGGATGAGATGGTTGGATGGCATCACCAACTCAATGGACATGAGTTTGAGCTCCTGGAGTGATGGACAGGGAGGCCTGGCATGCTGCAGTCCATGGGATCGCAGAGTCATACATGACTGAGCAACTGAACTCAACTGAAGGTATCAGCCTACTGAGATAGCGGGTGTAGATAAAAGAAAGAAAGCTAAGATACCTTGGTTTTGACCAAAGTAACTATGTAACTTATCCAAACCAGGACAGCTTTGAGGGTGAAAGAGGACTTTGGTACACATGAAGGTGCATGGCTCCAATATCCTTTCAAGAAAGAACAAGCTGTTTGGCTGCAAAGAATGAATGCACTTAACTTCCACCGACTTTCTTTGGTAGCACTTTCTTCATGATCCCATTAGAGCCTTAGAGCCCTGCTCTGCCTGGGCCTCCTCCTGCCAAAAACTGAGCAAGTGTCTGGTCATTTCTGCCTTTGGGGGATTCCTCTAAAGTATAATCTTTGCTCTGGAGCTCCCAGGTAGATTAGCTAAGACTTTGTCAATTCTGCATTATAGACTGAGACTCCTAGGCTCAGTCTTCCTTCAGTGACCTCCCTGCTCCCCATCACCACCCATTTCTTTTCACAGGTGTCAGATCTGCATCACAAAGCTTTCCCAGCCCTTTTCTGCTTCTTCCTCATTTTTTCTTGGGTGTTACTTCTTAATAAACTTGCTATACTCTTTGTCTTCATGGAGAACCCAGCTGACACAAGGGTGCTGTTAATAATTAGGTGTGGGGAAACAAGTACATAGCATATCCTCTAATCACCCTAGGAGAAGGCAATGGCACCCCACTCCAGCACTCTTACCTGGAAAATCCCATGGATGGAGGAGCCTGGTAGGCTTCAGTCCATGGGGTTGTGAAGAATCGGACATGACTGAGGGACTTCGATTTCACTTTTCACTTCCATGCATTGAAGAAGGAAATGGCAACCCACTCCTGTGTTCTTGCCTGGAGAATCCCAGGGACAGAGGAGCCTGGTAGGCTGCCGTCTATGGGGTTGCACAGAGTCGGACACGACTGAAGTGATTTAGCAGCAGCAGCTATCACCCTAATTGTGTTTGGATTCTGTTGTGCCCATCTAAACTTTCTTTTTTTTTTTTTTTTGCTGACATTATCCATCTATCACAGCTACATGTGAGGGCCTTTAATTAATCTCAGGCAGTCCTTAACATATTAGACCCTAAGTGAATAGACTGGATATACATACTGTTGTGGAAGAGGCCTATCACTATTTTTTTCCTCTTTCTCTCTCGAAGAATCTTCCCTCTTTATTCTCATTTATTTGTTAGTGTGCCCAAGGACTTCTCTTCCCCTCTCCTTTCCCCTTTGCTCTGCTCCCCTCCCCTCCCTTTAATGACTCTCACTGGATTCTAGTATTCACATCCATACTTAACAATCCATGTTTTATCAAACGCTGTCCGATTTCATATCTGATCGTTCAATACCTTTATAGGACCTCTGCAGACTTCTTAAACACAATAATTCCTTTAACAATGAATCCATTATATTTCCTTATGAAAGATGGCCTTACAGTTGTACAGGCAAGAGCTCTGGAAATCAGTCCAGATTTTTTGCTCTCCCTCAACCCACGCATCAGTTTGGTCACAATGTCCTCTTAGTTCTACTGGCACAATTTGGTCAAATCTATTACCTCTTTTCTATGTTTCAGAAAGACACTGAGTAGATATCAATAATGGTGATAAAATACGGGTTTTTACAATATTAACATCTTAGAAATAAGTAATAAGCAGAAAGAACAAGAAGTACAAAAGAGAAAACAGGTCAGCTGAAGAGCAGCTGGCATCTACGAGCTATGAGAGGTAAACAGACCATCCTGTCTCACTGTGACCACAGAAGCATCATATGACTGGCAGACACGCCAGTAGAAAATCAACTAGATTAAGTATTATCACTTAGAAAAGGCAGCACAAGTACTAAGAAAGGTTTCTTAGGACAACAAAGCTCTGTGTGATGGGGGGTCAACCAAAGGGACCCGACGACGTGGTCTCATGCGACTCTGGGTGAGCTCACATAAAGGAAACTGGCTGTAGGAGTGAGAGGGATGAGAATGAGGGATCTGGGTTTTGGGTAAATGTATAAATATAGCCTGTATTCTTGTGAGCCTGTAGGACACTGTTCATGCCTTGCCTTTCTCCTGTGGAGATCACGCTTGTCAGTGTAAATAAATCAATATAAACATCCACAATGTTCCTTGATTTGTTGACATTGCTGCAACAACAGATCCTCGTCTGGGGAATGTAGAACTTCTCTTTCGTAGTATTCACAGTGCACAGAAATATGACTGACGTCTTATCAAAAAAAAAGCTTCGGTGTTAATACTCATCTTTATGCAATGTACAGAGTGAGCAGATGGCAGTGTTGTTAGTCTGACTGTACAAAGCTGTGCTTCTTTGCTCACACTGAAGAAAGACAAGCAGGATCACACTTTTAAACTAGTAATTTACTTTCTAGACAATCTCCCCTTGTTTCTAATGGGGGAGGTAGTAATTTGGGGGGACTATCATTTCCTGTCTTATTAGCTAGCATTTATTAACTGGATTGGGTTTAAATGACGCTTACATTGCTTTCCTTGTCCCTGGCTACCTCTAAAGAGAGTTAAGGAAGTTGTCATTTTTTATGGGACTACCTCAGAAGATTCATGCTTAGTCCCCCATCTGATTCAACACAATGTTGCCTAAGTCAGCATTCCATAACACCAATGTGATCATATACTTGCTCATATGTAAAGTCCTTTTATGATTTTTCAGTGCCGACAGAAAACCTTCAGAATTTGGGGTACAGCATACAAGGCATTTATCTAGATGACCATGCTAACGTTTCTTTCTACTCATTTCTTTCTATTCATCATACTCTTCTGTGCTTTAATTATAGTAGCCTATTTGAAGTTCCTAGGATGCGTAGTGATCTCTTTCCTTCATATATGTTATTTTCTTTTCCTGGGATGTTAAGCATGTACCTTCTTTTCTTCTGCATCACTGAACAGCACCGGATCCATTTAGAAGTCTCCTGTGATCCTATGATTTGGATCATGTATACTAATCATAGTTCTTATTACCATGTGCTTTAATTGTTTCTATCTTTTTCATCTCCTGTAGTGGGATCTGTACTTGTTGATCATAAGGACTCTTTATATATGTCTCTTATGTTACCACTTGGTGCCTATCATTAAATAGGTACTCAAAGAATAGATAGTTGGATGGACAAATGGAGGAATAGTTGAATGGCTCACTAGCTAGATACATAAAGAGATAAATAAATAATCTATTGAAATATCTTTACCATTCATCACTTTCAAATGCACTTGATAGATAATGCTGCCAGAATAGTCTTCTTAAAATATATCTGACCATGTTAAAGCTCTAAAATACATATTAAAAACATTTGTTGTCTCCTCAACTGATAATTGGTGATGTCACTTTTTAATCTCCCCTGACCTGACATATTTATACTTTTTCAGTCATTACCAAGCAAATACTCCAGGGTTCAGCCATGCTAAATTCTATGGTAATCCCAAAGCATATTCTTTCATTTATTAACTTATTTCAGGACTCTTTTTCTAATACCTTATCCAGTGCCAATGTAGTATTTTAGTCTATCATGTTAGTATAGCTAATGACCTGCTTTATAAATTTCACAAATATCTTAACCTCCATTTTCCTTTTTTGTAAAGTTTTAGAGCAGTTAGTCTGGAGAAAAGATGAAATCATTCATGAGAAAACTTCTGTAGGGGAATAAAGTTCTTCGAAATACCAAGTACTAAGGAAGTTGGGGCCCCGCTGCTTTTTTTTTTTTTTTTTTAATTTTTAAAAGCTTCATTCCCCTTTATTCCAGGAGATGGCACCTTTACCTATAAAGCTCCTTTAGAAGTTGTATGGGCTTTTCTGAATCTGATTCACATGCTCTTTGCAAAGCCACACCCGTGATTCTCTGAAGCCTGTTTATCACTCCATACCTAATCAGCACTACTGTGGATCTGTCAGGCTGCTCAGGGATAATATCCTTAAGATTTCTAGAATCTCTTTCTATTTAGCTGAGAGATTCTTTCAGGCTGCACCTGAGTTACATGAAATGTTTTCACAAAGGTCTTGTAGCTACAGCCTTCATTTGATATTTATGCTGAAGCCATGTCTTTCTGACAAAGCTCTGGATTTGATCTTCCACTGGTTTGAGAAGCTGGGGTTGAGAAATTGTTTTGTTTTCTATCATAAGTCCTGGTGCCTCCCTATTCCTTTACTTTCAAACTCATCCGTTCTTTATTTAGCATGTCTCTTTCTTATCATACCTTATAAAATACAGTTATTAAATCAAGTGACACTTTTACATTCTGCCTACAAACGCCATTACTCATATACAGAAGTTTATTAGGTACATTTTCTTTCACCAGAGTTTCCTCAGGTGATAGTCTTACCAACTGCATCTCTATATAGCACAGAGAACCCATTTTTCTAGCCTCCTGTGGCCATTCTTTCAGTGCTTTTCCAGATTCCATCCACTACCTGTGTTAAAGCCATGCCACGTGTTTTTGGTTTTGGTTACTGCACAGGTTATTTCTCTTTCCTTGCATATTTCCTCTCAGTTCTCTTGAGCAGGCTAGGCTGAATTTACTCTCAGGGCTATGGCAGAGTTCCAAGAAAAGAAGCAGAATGATTAAAATGTTTTATCAAATATCAACTGACTTTAAGTCTCTTAACACCCTACTGGCTAAAGCAAGTCACATGGATAAGCCCAGACTCTAGACATCAAGAAATAAGCACCCCCTTTACTGAGAGAACTTGCAAAGTTATCAAGCAAAATGTGCGGATATAGATAGGTTATTTATAGGAGTAATTAGCAGACCGGTCAACTGCAGACATTTTGGTTAATCTTTAACAAACTAGAAAATCTTTCATTTATACATAATGAAAGAATTCCAAAGTACATTACTTGCTTTTAGTATGCAACCTAGTATGCAATGTTTGAATTGAAAATTTTAATTTTAACCTTGTGACAGACCATTTCTTTTAGAAGCACATGGTTTCAAATGGGTCTTGCCTACCTTATCTGTAAATCTATATAAAGTATTGTGATGTTACCAAAGGAAGATGAGTGGGAGTTATAAAATAATACAGTTTAGTGTCTAAGGCAAAAACAGTCAATATCTGTTTTTTTATTTCTCAGGTGATATTTGTGATCCCAATCCTTGTGAAAATGGAGGTATCTGCTTGCCAGGATTGTCTGATGGTTCCTTTTCCTGCAAGTGTCCAGATGGCTTCACAGGTCCCAACTGTTCTAGTGTTGTGGAGGTTGGTAAGTGCAAGATTTAAGCATTTCAATAGCTATCATCGTTGTTTTCATGAATGACTGACACATTTGGAGATCAGTGTGTTATGGGTGCTCTGTATAAGATTGCTGTGTGTTGCTAATTAGTGTAATCTTCTGTTGGTCTCTCAATTTTAACATTTTTATTTAATAAATTATATTATTATTTGTAGTGCTCACAAATAATTTAAAAATATGACTTAGTGATTAACATTATAATTTAAAAGCACTGTAAGTACTACTTGAATATAATAAATTTCTTATCTTTCTAATATTAATATACATTTAAATTTTATTTTCACTGGAAAGTAATTCCCAAGTCAATTTAGTCAAGTTAAATAGTCACTGTAAATAAAATAGAACTTATTTTAGTGCCTGAAAATATTCATCAACATTTTATAGCTGTTTTAATCGTTATTTTTCTAAGACTATAAATATATGATGAAAGAAAAATTATTCCAGCTGGATTGTTCTTCAGAGTTTCAAAAACATGCTTGGTAAATATCAGTCAGTGATCACATTTCAAAATGTTTTCATGTGTGAAGTACTTCACTGGCATATATCATTATGGATTCAGGATAGCTTCCATAATTTCAAAATTACTCCCCACTGAGAAGGTAATGGTACTTTAAATAATTTAGCACTATGTAAATTTATATAGATATTTTTTCTTCTGATTAAAAGTAATATCATGGTTACATTTGAAAAAAAAAATTGTCTTTTTCATGTCAATACTAAGAATAAAAAAGTAGACTGTATCTGTTCAATATAGGAAAACTAAATTATGTACTGGATTAAAGCTCAGTCAACCAGCATAAACTTTGAAACTCAGAAGTTTTCATAGCATTTTAAAAATAGTTTTGAAGAAGAGAAGTAATTGTGTCTATAGTAAGGGATCAGTGTGTTTACTCATCATTGTATCTAACGCACCTATAGTTAATGTGCAATGGGAACCCAATAACTGTTGGTTGAATGAATGAAAGAATAATTAAATAAAACCACTAACCAGCCATTTTTGGCTACTACCTATTGCATTTTAGTGTGCTTTACTTTTTAAAGTACAAGTGTATCTCACTTGTATTTTTTATGTTACATTGATAAGAATGTAGTATATTTGAAAAAGTTAATTATGTTATTGCTAACAGATACTATGCTCATTTGATTCATTTCAAAGACAATTCTCTTTTAAAGCTTTTATTAACTTGCTACTAGTTTAGGGGATTTGATGCAGTGTTATAGGAATACAAATTTTAACTACTTTGACAAGTCTCCAAGTATGTACAGTGAATTTCAGGGTTTAATATGAGGAATCTTTCCTCACAAAAGTCTATATCTCTGAGAATAGAGTCATAAGTATTCCTAAAAAATATATGAATAGACTTAAAATTTAGTGTTATATTTTGAGTCCACTGACCCCAAATCAGCAGTGCCTTAGATTTGTAGTATATAATGTTTTGGCTGCTGCTTTATAAAAGTCAAATCTGGAATCGAAGAGGCAAATGTGTTTTAATAATTAAGAAGCCAGTTGTTCAGTTACTAAACCGTGTCTGACTCTGCAGTCCCATTGACAGCAGCATGCCAAACTTCCCTGCCTTTCAGTATCTATGGGAGTTTGCTCAAACTCATGTCCATTGAGTCAATGATGTCATCCAACCATCTCATCCTCTGTCACCCCCTTCTCCTTTTGCCCTCAACCTTTCCCAGCATCAGGATCTTTTCCAGTGGGTTGGCTCTTTGCATCAAGTGGCCGAAGTATTGAAGCTTCAGTTTCAGCATCAGTACTTCCAGTGAATATCCCAGGTTGATTTCCTCTAGTATTAATTGGTTTGCTCTCCTTGCTGTGCAAGGAATTCTCAAGAGTCTTCTCCAGCACCACAATTTGAAGGTATCAGTTCTTCAGTTCTCAGCCTTCTTTATGGTCCAACTCTCACATTTGTGCATGACACTGGACAACCAGAGCTTTGACTATATGGATATGTATCTTTATAGAATTTTGAAATAAATACTTGAATACTTTGGGCCATATTTTTAAACAACATTTGTCATTTTATCAGAATGATACTATAGGCTGCTGCTGCTGCTAAGTCGCTTCAGTTGTGTCTAACTCTGTGTGACCCCATAGATGACAGCCCATCAGGCTCCCCTGTCCCTGGGATTCTCCAGGCAAGAACACTGGAGTGGGTTGCCATTTCCTTCTCCAGTGCATGAAAGTGAAAAGTGAAAGTGAAGTCATTCAGTCGTGTCTGACTCCTAGCGACCCCATGGACTGCAGCCTACCAGGCTCCTCCGTCCATAGGATTTTCCAGGCAAGAGTATTGGAGTGGGGTGCCATTGCCTTCTCCAATACTATAGGCTACAGTAGTTTAAAAACTAAACATATTACCATATTCCTCATAGTTCAATGAGACTTTTAAAAAATCAAATGCTTATATAATTAAAATTTACTTAGATTCATTATTCTCTGTTACTAAAGCGCCTAATATTTCTTTTGTATGTCTATGTACTCAGCCTTTCAGTTGTGTCCAGCTCTTTGCAACCCTGGGGATTGTAGCCTGCCAAGCTCCTTTGTCCGTTGAGTTTTCCCAGCAACAAGCCTGAAGTGGGTTGTCATTCCTATTCCAGGTGATCTTTCCAACCCAGGGATCGAACTCGTGTCTCTTGCAGCTCCTGCATTGCAGGCGGATTCTGTACCACTGTGCTATTCGGGAAGCCCCCACATTTCTTCCACCTCTTTCTTAACTCTTGCGTATAATCAGGGAATACTAAGTATGTATTGAATAAAAATAGTTAATAGGAATATCTTTAATATCCAGCCTACCTTATTTTATTCATGACTTTAAAACTAATTATTGGGTTTTCTTTGTGGCTCAGTGGTAAAGAATCCTCCTGCCAATGCAGGAGACACGGGTTTGGTCCCTAGGTTGTGAAGGTCCCTCAGAGAAGGAAATGGCAACTCACTCCAGTATTCTTGCCTGGAAAATCCAAAGGGCAGTGGAAGCTGGTGGGCTACAGCCCATAAAGTTGCAAAGAGCTGACACGACCAAACAACTAAACAGCAACAACTGCTACAAAATATATGAACATTAGATCATTAAAGACCACCTTGCCTTTTTAATTTAAAAAGTCTACTACTTCTCTGGAACATTTTTGGCCCATTACTGTTGTTTCCCTGCTGTTGGGTAGTGCTGATGCAGAAGAATAGAGTGTACTAGGATTTTGTCCAAAAAAAAAAAAAAAA
>NW_011495049.1:10216593-10216854 GCF_000754665.1 Bison bison bison | reverse complement strand
CCCTCAAAAGCTCTAGGTATTTTAATGTGCTGTCTTAAAAGACAAATGATTTGAACTGTCAGCACCGCTGTAGTTTTGCTTTTACATTAATCCTCCCAAAGATAGAGATGTCTAAGCTTTCTGTTAACCTTTTGAACCATATACATTTTGTGATTATATGAAGTTCTGCTAAGTCACTTAGTCATGTGCGACTCTGTGTGACCCCATAGACAGCAGCCCACCAGGCTCCCCCGTCCCTGGGATTCTCCAGGCAAGAACACT
>NW_011495049.1:10215702-10216493 GCF_000754665.1 Bison bison bison | reverse complement strand
GAAATAACATTCAAAGTAATTTGTGAAGTCAGTAGTTGTGGGAAATGCTAAGTGTTTACATTTCTAATCTGTATATAACAATAGAGTTCTCTTGTTTCCATCAACAAAATTAGTGCCTGTTAATCAGATATGTACAGAACAAATAAATGAAATCATTATGAAAAAAAGAAAAAAGAATATCATCATTCTGATTTCGGTGTTGACCATCTGGTGATGGCCATGTGTAGAGTCTTCTCTTGTGTTGTTGGAAGAAGGTGTTTGCTATGACCAGTGCATTCTCTTGGCAAAACTCTATTAGCCTTTGCCCTGCTTCATTCCATATTCCAAGGCTAAATTTGCCTGTTACTCCTGGTGTTTCTTGACTTCCTACTTTTGCGTTCCAGTCCCCTATAATGAAAAGGACATCTTTTTTGGGTATTAGTTCTAAAAGGTCTTGTAGGTCTTCATAGAACTGTTCATGTTCTTCAGCATTACTGGTTGGGGCATAGACTTGGATTACTGTGATACTGAATGCTTTTCCTTGGAAACGAACAGAGATCATTCTGTCGTTTTTGAGATTGCATCCAAGTACTGCATTTCGGACTCTTTTGTTGACCATGATAGCTACTCCATTTCTTCTAAGGGATTCCTGCCCTCAGTAGTAGATATAATGGTCATCTGAATTAAATGCACCCATTCCAGTCCATTTTAGTTTGCTGATTCTTAGAATGTCGACGATCACTCTTGCTATCTCCTATTTGACCATTTCCAATTTGCCTTGATTCATGGACCTAACATTCCAGGTTCCTATG
>NW_011495049.1:10208692-10215602 GCF_000754665.1 Bison bison bison | reverse complement strand
GACTCTGTGTGACCCCATAGACAGCAGCCCACCAGGCTCCCCCGTCCCTGGGATTCTCCAGGCAAGAACACTGGAGTGGGTTGCCATTTCCTTCTCCAATGCATGAAAGTGAAAAGTGAAAGTGAAGTCGCTCGGTCATGTCCGACTCTTAGCGACCCCATGGACTGCAGCCTACCAGGCTCCTCCATCCATGGGATTTTCCAGGCAAGAGTACTGGAGTGAGGTGCCGTTGCCTTCTCCGATATGAAGTTCTAAATTCCCTTACATTTGCAATGAATAGAAAACAATCTGGTCTATATTAGCTTAAAAAACATGTGCTTTGATCTAAGTTTAAACATTATTATTACTCTTTATTCTACAATCAAAATATACTTTATTGCAGTATATGGGGGTGAATTTCAAAAATATTCTACTCTCAGAGATAAAAATTGCATTTTGATAAAAATTGCATTTTGATTTTACCTCAAACCTAATTTCTTGATGCTACTTATTTCAAAGAGAGCCTCATCCATTTTTGTACTTTCTCTCGTGCCTCTAAAAGCATGTAGTGTCAGATAAGCACAAAACACTTCACCCTGTTTGCAGTCAATCTTCACATCACTTACATTTCTATACTACCTGTGGCAGTTTGGAGAAATTAACTTATTAGATTTGTGAACTTCACTTACTAGACAGTATTGCTCTTCTTTGGACTTAATTCTTGATCTAGCTGTATACTTCAATATCATTATTTTATCTCTGTCACTTCCCATCTCTGTGTCTGCTCCTTTCCCCACACACATATCCCTTATACAGACACACACACACACACAATGTTCTCAGCCTCTTAAGAGTTATGAAAACTCGCTTCTGATCTCCGCAAAAGGCAATAGGAAAGCATCTCTATGAGCAAAGGAAAGGGGAAGAAAGTCTAGTCAGGGTCCTCTGACTTGCAGACTTCAGCCAGGTTTCCCAGTGTTCGCACAGATGCTCACTGGACGCTGCCACCCTCTCCAGGGGACTTGTAGACAGAGCACCATGTGGTTAAACCCCAAATTACTTCCCAACTACCTACTCACATTCCTGGATGGCACTGTGGAGTTTTGAGCCAAACGCTGACACATTTACTTCATAGAAAATTATCTATTGCTAGTGAATACTCTGGCTTTCATATATGGAAATCTTGGGACTTATTAAAGCACCTGAATTCTGTGGTATAGTTCTCCACTCTCTGCTTTCAGAATAATTTGGTGAATTAGTAACAAATATAAATTTTACTTGATTACATAGTATATCAATGTAATTAAGGGGGACAATGTGATTGACTTCAACAAAATAAAATTTTAGCTTTCACTTATTCTTAAACAAATATTTACTAACCACTGACGAAGTAGAAAAGTTACCTAATGGCAGAGATGCATTGGTGAACAAAATTTACAGGAATTGCTGCTTAGCTTGGAAATCAGATAAATAAAAAAGTAAATAAATATGATGGACTTTGTGATGGGAGAACTAGATGGAGCCATAAGAATATAAAGCAGGTGTCCTCTTTTAAGCTGGTGTCAGAGAACACATGCCTACCTGAAAAAAATCGTATTTTGATATATTTCCAAATAATAATTTTAATCTACCAGGCCGAAAGCTATGAGTCTGGCAGTGGTGATAGTGGCAGATTCTGCAGTGTTGAGTGATGTTCTAAGGAATTTGAACTTCGTTTTAAGAGTAATGGAGAGGATTTGTGCTTTTAGGAGATCACTGCTATTGCAATATGGAAAAAAATATCATAGCAGAGTAAGTTAGGAGACAGTTTGTTAGCTACAGCAGAAACCAGGTCAGACTTGATGATCTTAGCCTGGGTCAGGAACAGGATGAAAAGGAGAGAGTCAGTAAGTATTAAAATATTTGAAGTATTCAATTAAAGTATTAAAGTATTTAAAGGATGCAATATATAATTATTCATGACTTATGGGGTTATTGAATAAAAGGGGTTTGCATAAAGGGAGGAATAAAGAAGAAACAGCTCAAATTTCTGATGCCTGGGCAACTTGGTGCCATTTACTGAGACAGTGAATGTTGAGGATACAAAGGATTGGAAGGCAGAAAACAAATATTTCATTTACTGAATTGGAGGAACCTGCTAGATATTAGTAAAGACAGCAGGAACAGGTATGGAAGTCATAATTATCCAGATAGTTATTTAAGCTCATGGAGTGTGTGAGTCTGTCCAGAAGTAGAACAACTTGTGAAATGAGAGGACCAAGAATTAAGCAATAGGAAGAGAAAGTAAAATCTGTAAAGAAGCCTGAGAAAGAGTGGTTAGGGAGACAGAAGATAAACCAGGAAAGGGTTGTGCTGCCAAAGTTAAGAGCAGACAGGAATGAGTGATCAGCAATGCCCAAATACTGTGGAGAAGTTGACCAAGGCAAACATTTACATTGATTACATATGACTTATGGATGGTCTTGCCAAGATCAATTTTGCTGGAATCAATTGTGGCACATAGAAGATTTAGAGGAATTTTTTTTTTATAAAGTAGCCAGGAATACAAGGCAACTTCCTCTACCTGATAAATAATATTTATTAAAACAAAAAAACCTACAAGTTACCATCATACTTAATGTTGAGGAATTCAAAGCTTTCCTACTAAGATCAGAAACAAGGCAAGGATGACCTGTATCATCACTCTGTTCTAATCTTGTACTAAAAGTGCAATCTAATGCAGTAGGACAAGTAAAGGAAGGACAAAGATTGGGAAGAAAGAAGATGTATAGAAAACAGATAAACATATGAAAATATATTCCACATCATGTGTTGTCAAGGAAATGCAAATTAAAACAATGAGATGCCACTCCACACCTCTCAGAATAACCAAAATCTAAAACATTGACAATACTGAATGCTGGAATACTACGTGCTAGAAAGCACATAGAGCAGTAGAAACTTTCATTCATTATTGATGAGAATGCAAAATGTTACAGACACTTCGGAAAATACTTTGGCAGTTTTTTTTACAAAACAAAATATACTCTTACCGTATGATCCAGCTATCATGTTCCTTGGTATTTGCCAAAAGAAGTTGAAAACTTAAGTCCACATGAACCCTGCACACAGATACTTATAGCAACCTTATCCATATTTGCCAAAACTTGGAAGCAACCAAGATGTCCTTCAGTAGGTGAATAGATAAACTGGGGTAAATATTTTAAAAAGCATTTCTTTTAATGCTTTTAAAAAGCATTAATGGGAAAGCTTTGAGGTTTTCCTCATTAAGTATGCTGGTATTGTAAGTTTTTTATAGATAGTCTTTATCAAGTTGAGGAAGTTCCCCTGTATTCCCAGATATGTTTTAAAATACGGAAATATTATTCAGGTCTTTAAAAAATGAGCTATGAAGTCATGAAAAGACATGGAGGATCCTTAAATGCATATGACTAAGTGAAAGGAACCAGACTGAAAGGCTACATACTGTATGAATCCAATTATGTGAACTTCTGGGAAAGCCAAAACTGGAGACAGTTAGATCAGTGGATGCTGGGGAAGGGTGATAGGGATGAATAGACAGAGTAAGGAAGATTTTAGGTTATGAAAATAATCTGTATGATATTGTAGTATATGATAGATACATGTTATTATACATTTGTCCTAACCCATGTAATATACAACACCAAGTGTGAATTCTAATGTAACCTATAGACTTTGGATGATTATGATGGGTTTAGTTCAGTTCAGTCACTCAGTCGTGTCCAACTCTTTGTGACCCCGTGAACTGCTATGATGGGTAAATGTAAGTTAATCAGTTGCAGCAAATGTACCACTTCAGTGGGGAGTGCTGATAATGGGGGTTGTTATGCATGTGTGGGGTCAGAGACTATATGGGAAATCTCTGTACCTTCCTCTGTTTTTCTGTGAACCTAAAACTACTCTAAAAAGTAGTCCTTAATTTTAGAAAATGACTATATTAAACATCCATCAATTTATTCAATTTTTTGTCCATCCATCAAATATTTATTGAGCGTATACTCTGTGCCAGATTCTCTTCCAGGCAGTGAGAATATAACTGTTAAAAAAAGATATCACAAATCTTCTAGTCTAGAGGGGATCTAGACAGTAAATTACTACACTTACCATGGTAAGCTCTATTAAAAAATAAAGACAAGTGTGAGCTGGAATAAGAGTAGATATATGTTTTGGTCAGACCATTAGGAAAGATTGAGAGGTTGATGTTTAAACAGAGAGAGGAGCTGATGTCCTCATTTTATGGATGGGAAAGTGAGGACAGTAACTAAAGAGAAATTTAGGTAAGGGGGGTTTTCTTTTAAGATGAACTGTGATGTCTTTATGATTCAGGAATATGATCTACAACCCAAGCTTGTATTTTACTAAGAATAAACTATATTGAATGACCTGTGTAGATATGTCAATAATATTTAGCATACATTTAACCTATTAAAACTATCAGTCTGAAAACAAAGGATGTAAACATTGGAATTTGATAGTAATGTAAAATCTATCATTACTTTTAGAATTCAAAGTACCTGTGTTCCTGAGATTTCAGGGTGACAAAGTTACCGTGTTCTGTTCGGTTCAGGGTAACAAAGTTAGCATATCATTTCATTTCTTGTTCTTCCTCTTTATTCTCTCAGTCATTTTACTGGCTTCTGATCAGATTTCTCATTTAGGAAAAAAAGCAATAAACATGAAGATGCTTTATCCCATTATGTCTTCTGTCCTCTTCTGTAGTACTCCATCAAAACTCATTTCCTTTTGGTAGTCGGTATTCATTTTCTAACATGAGTTCAGGTTCTTTTAAATTTGCGGCCTCCACTGATAATCTGTCCTTCTACTTGCATTTCATTATGAGAAATTAGTTACATTTGCCTCCAAAACACAAAGTATTTCATAAAAATTTAAAAGAAAAAACTACCAATTTCCACGGCACATCTTGCTCCATGCATAGCCACATTCATATTTATCTTTTAGAAGGTGATCAGTGTCAGAATTTCAAATAGTGTAGCAAAGACTGACTGACTCTGTCTAAAAGACTTCTTGTTAGTGATCATGAAATATCAGAATATTAACAAGCTTTAAGTAGATCTCTTGGGTAGAGTGAGGCTATTTTTAGATTTGTGAACTTTGGTTACCAAATGAGAGAGAGATTTGGTAAATTTAAGTTAAATTATTCATATATTACATGAAATTATGAGTAGTTATCAGTTTTTCTCCTTAAGATTACTTCTTGGATTAAGGAAGGATAATTCATGATTAAATCCATATTTCTTGAAATTATCATAATGAGAGCTCTTCTGCGTACACTAAAATCTTTTCTCAAAAGCTGCTAGCCATGCGTGATAGCTTAGAAATTTCTCAGTCAGTGAGAGTCAAAGGGATTTATTTTCAGAGTTATGTTTAGTTAATTTTTTGATAATAAAAATGATTAAGTATGTATTCATACAAACAGAATTTTGCAGTTAAGATGACAGAATTAATAATTTAAGGGAAATGTTTTGCTACTTATTTTGCATATATTACAGAAAATAATTTTGTTATATATACATATAAATTTCTATAACATAGCATATAAACCAGCTTATTAATTTTAAAATTGTTCATGTTTACTGTTAATTATAATGATTAGAGTTTGTTAACTTGCAATTCCAAACCCAATTATATACTAACTTCAGAAAACATATATATCAATATAACTTCAAAGAACTTCAGAAAATATCAGACACAGAAATCCTCTCTTGGCCAGCCAAAAGATGAGTGTCAATGTGTTGGTAAGGCTTTTATTTTTAAGAAAAGACAGTGTATAAATTCTTTTTCTTGATATATACCATTTAAACCAGTCTCTTTTTTCCCCTAAGTATACTCTTCCCATTAGTTAGAAATAAATACCTTGTGAATGAAGTGATAGATGTGTATCATTAAGCTTTTTCTGCTTAACAAATCCCAAATTTAGTGGGTTTAAACAATAACTTCATCTCACAATTCTGTGAGTTGTATAAGTGGTGTCCTAGTTAACAGGTCCTGCCTAGTGGAAAAAGATGGCTTGGATGGGTTGGTGTGTTCAAGCTTCCTTACATAGTGGTCATGGAAAGGTCCCAAAAGCAGTGAGAGAGGTCAAATCCCAGTTACAAGCACTTACCAAATCTTAGCCCGTGTCACATTAACTAAGCATAGCTTTGTTGGGAGGATTTCCACTTTTCTAAGGCAGGGCTTCCCTGGTGGCTCAGATGGTAAAGAATCTACCTGCAATGTGAGAGACCTGGGTTCAGTCCCTGGGTTGGGAAGATCCCCTGGAGGAGAGCATGGCAACCCACCCCAGTTTTCTTGCCTGGAGAATCCCATGGACAGAAGAGCCTGGCAGGCTGTAGTCCATGGGGTTGCAAAGAGTCGGACTCGACTGAGTGACTAAGCACAGCACAGCACAGCACTGCAAAGGCGAGAATGCAAAAAGAAGAACTTATAGCCAGTTCTACAATTTACCTTGAAGTGTTAGTTTGCTGTTTTTTCATTTGATCTTTTTACTTTTTTATTAACAGTACAAAAAGTTGTTACCGTTCAGTCCAGTCACTCACTTGTGTCTTGACTCTTTGCGACCCCATGGACTGCAGCAAAAAGTTGATAAGCATGTAGATATGTTTCTGGATATTTATTTTCATGTTAGAAGCTATGAATACAAAAAATTTATAACACTAATTTTTATGAAAACAGTCCTCTATTTTTTATAAGGGAGGAAAAAGTACAAAATTCATTAAAAGGCAAAGCTTGATTATTTTCTGTTTAATCTAGGAAAATACATTGAAGAAATTAGAAGCATGAAAATTTGTAGTGACATTAATTTTTCCTTTTATTCAGATTCCAAATGAATTTGTGGGCACTACCAATATGTACAATTCTCCATATTTATGAAAATTACTATTTTTAAGTG
>NW_011495049.1:10205779-10208592 GCF_000754665.1 Bison bison bison | reverse complement strand
CTTGTGATGGGTCTGTTAAGATTTTCTATTCTTCCTGGTCCAGTTTTTGGGAAGTTGTACTTTTCTAAGAATTTGTCCATTCTTTCCAAGTTGTTCCATTTTTATTGGCATATAATTGTTGATAGTAGTCTCTTATGATCCTTTGTATTTCTGTGTTGTCTGTTGTGATCTCTCCATTTTCATTTCTAATTTTATTGATTTAATTTTTCTCCCTTTGTTTCTTGATGAGTCTGGCTAATGGTTTGTCAATTTTTCCTTTTATTCAGATTCCAAATGGATTTGTGGGCACTACCAATATGTACAATTCTCCATATTTATGAAAATTACTATTTTTAAGTGATAGGCTAAATGAAAAATTTAGCATTAACCTCTGGAAAAAAATTATCTTCCAATTTAATTGAAAAGAGATATATAGGAAACTCACAAATGACTTATAAAATAGTTAAAACATATCCAACAATCTTTAAAACCTTCTGTTCCATTTCTTGGACTTACCAGTGCTGTTACAGGTGTCTCAGTGGTAAAGAATCTTTCTGCCAATACAGGAGACTCAGGAGATCCAGATTCAATCCCTGGGTCAGAAAGATGTCCTGCAGGAGAAAGTGGCCACTCACTTCTGTATTCTTGCCTGGGAAATCCCATGGACAGGGGTCTGGCAGGTTACAGTCCGTGGGGTTGCAAAGAGTTGGACACGACTGAGTGAGTGAGCATGCATGCCAGCATGTTGTTACTTGCTTTTATCTTCAGGGATTTTTACCATCAATCTATTGCTTGATTTTAACAATCGTTACTATTGTTTGTTTCCTTTCAATTAAATTAACTACTCATCAACCCGTGGTATCCCAAACAAAGCAAGTCATTAAAAAATAATATTGCCATTAACCAACTGTGACAAGGTGTTAAGATTCTGTTATTTCAAGGAAATTGATATGTTGCTAAAAAATAAACAAAATATTATTCCTATAATTACAATAGAAACAAGAAAATGAAAATGTAATTATCTTTAGGTTGAGTTGCTAAATGCCATTAACAGGAAAAAAAAGCGAACAGCTTTTATCTTGGGATTTGTTGTTTAGTCACTAAGTAGTGTCTGACCCTTTTCTGACCCCTTGAATTGTAGCCCACCAGGCTCCCCTGTCTATAGGATTTCCCAAGCAAGAATGCTGGAGTGGGTTGCTATTTCCTAATCCAGGAGATCTTCCCAAACTGGGGGCTGAATCCATGTCTCCTGTGTATCCTGCATTGGTAGGCAGATTGTTTACCACTGAGCCACCTAGAACACTTATTACTGTGATATAAAGAGTGAGGGCAAATTAAATTGACATCTTTATATAAAATTGTCTATATGTGTATGCATGCATGTGCATAAAACTTATACTATATGTAGCATATTCTTTGATCACTCCTTTTTACTTAAGATATGAAATTAATATCTTTCCATTTCATTAAAAATTCTTTCCTGATATTAAAATATCCAGCTAACATTCCATCATCTACTTTCATTTTATTCAGCCAGCCCCTATGTTTTGACATATAAGTTCCATATAAACTTCTATTATTAACATTTTGGTAAATATTCTTCTAACTAAATGTGTGTGTGTGTGTGTGTGTGTGTATGTTCACCACTGTCTCCTTAGACTAAATTCTTAAAAGTAAATGGTTGGGATAATAGTTATTTGAGAACTTTACTATCATGAGTATTATATAGGGAAGGTAAACAGTTACCATGATGGGTTTTTTGGTGAAAAGAAAGCTTAATGGGCTTAGATTTACTTAATCATAATGTGGATTTGGAGTTATTTGTATAATAGGAGGAGAAAAATATACTTATTAAAAGAAGAGATTGTTGTCCTACCAAATATATTTTTTAAATACCATATGAAGGCTACCGGGATAGGAAATGGCAACCCACTCCAGTATTCTTGCCTGGAGAATCCACGGACAGAGTGGCCTGGCAGCTGCTGTCTGTGGGGTTGCAAAGAGTTGGACACAACTGAGTGACTAACATACACACACGAAGGCTACATCCCCTTCTACTTTTTACTTAAACGGTTAAATAAGGCCATAAATCATTTTAAAAGAACTTTTTTAATAGTCCTTGTTTAAACAATTTATCTTTAAAAAGGGCAAACTATAAATATTCATATAAAATAGTGAAATTTTTTTACCAATTCAGTTAGACTGGTTAAAAAAAAAAAAAACTGTTAGGAAAAGGCTATTCTCTAAAAATAAGACCAAGGACAGAAGGAGAGGTATTTTATCAAAGAAATCTTAAAAATGGCTCTAGAGCATCTAGAGCATGGAAAAGACTTAGAATGACTAAGGAAGGAAAACCTAAGAAGGTTCGATAAAGGTACAAAATAGGGGAAAGATAGGTATGTTTCTAGTGGAAAGTGAAAGGCTGTTAGATGAATGACAGACGTTTGCTGTCCTCTCCCACTTAGCATTAATTACATAGAAGGTAGAATGAGGAGAAAGCGATGAAGCATTAAAGATTCACTGAAATCTGTATTTTGATAGGTTGATATTTCTTTAAAACTATTTGAACTCTCTGTAGTATTTAATATTAGTGAATTAGATTGATCAACAAATATTGGCACCTATTCTGAAGGAGATCAGCCCTGGGTGTCCTTTGGAGGGAATGATACTAAAGCTGAAGCTCCAGTACTTTGGCCACCTCATGCAAAGAGTTGACTCATTGGAAAAGACTCTGATGCTGGGAGGGATTGGGGGCAGGAGGAGAAGGGGACGACAGAGGATGAGATGGCTGGATGGCAACACCAACTCAATGGACGTGAGTTTGAGTGAACTCC
>NW_011495049.1:10205350-10205679 GCF_000754665.1 Bison bison bison | reverse complement strand
AAACTGTCTCAGGATCCCCTCCACATAGATGAGAGAAGACAGCCATGAAAAGAAATTACAGAATGAGAAAACAACACTGTTCTGATCCTCCACTGCTTCTTTTCAGAAGTGAATCTTTCCAGTTACTTCTAAACATCTAATAAAAAACCAAATCTTTTTAAGTTATGAGTGACTTTTCAGAAAGGTGTCCCATGGCCTCAATTATATGACCAACAAAAATGAATAAGGTAAATCCGAATGGAAGCAAGAACTCAATCAAAATGAATCAGCTTCTTTCTCAGCTAGAGATTCGTCTAAAGGATTGTGTTGAATCATTATTCTTTTTTTTT
>NW_011495049.1:10204088-10204258 GCF_000754665.1 Bison bison bison | reverse complement strand
CCACGGACTGCAGCATGCCAGGCCTCCCTGTCCATCACCAACTCCCGGAGTTTACTCAAACTCATGTCCCCTTTGAGTTGGTCATACAATCCAACCATCTCATCCTCTGTTGTCCCCTTCTCCTCTCACCTTCAATCTTTCCCAGCATCAGGGTCTTTTCAAATGAGTCA
>NW_011495049.1:10201531-10203988 GCF_000754665.1 Bison bison bison | reverse complement strand
AAATGAGTCAGTTCATCACATCAAGTGGCCAAAGTATTGGAGTTTCAGCTTCAACATCAGTCCTTCCAATGAATACCCAGGACTGATCTCCTTTAGGATGGACTGGTTGGATCTCCTTGCTGTCCAAGGGACTCTCAAGAGTCTTCTCCAACACCACAGTTCAAAAGCATCAATTCTTCAGCACTCAGCTTTCTTTTATAGTCCAACTCTCACATCCATACATGACTACTGGAAAAACCATAGCCTTGACTAGATGGACTGTTATTGGCAAAGTTATGTCCCTGCTTTTTAATATGCTATCTAGGTTGGTCATAACTTTCCTTCCAAGGAGTAAGCATCTTTTAATTTCATGGCTGCAATCACCATCTGCAGTGATTTTGAAGCCCCAGAAAATAAAGTCTGACACAGTTTCCACTGTTTCTCCATCTATTTGCCATGAAGTGATGGGACCGGATGCCATGATCTTAGTTTTCTGAATGTTGAGCTTTAAGCCAACTTTTCTACTTTCCTCTTTCACTTTCACCAAGAGGCTTTTTAGTTCCTCTTCACTTTCTGCCATAAGGGTGGTGTCATCTGCATATCTCAGGTTATTGATATTTCTCCCAGCAATCTTGATTCCAGCTTGTGCTTCATCCAGCCCAGCATTTCTCATGATGTACTCTGTTAAATAAGCAGGGTGACAATATACAGCCTTGACATACTCCTTTTCCTATTTGGAACCTGTCTGTTGTTCCATGTCCAGTTCTAACTGTTCCTTCCTGACCTCCACACAGATTTCTCAAGAGGCAACAATGAGAGAACCTAGAGATACAATAGCAATAATAATAATAATAGTAAAACCTGTAATTCCAGTGTTTTCATGCTGACCATGCTCTTGGAATTCTGTAGAAACACATTCTGTAAAGAATTGTATCATGATATTTTGATCAAGAGCTCATCCAGACTGAATTCAGTCTAACTCTTCTATTTATTGTCTCTGTTACTTTGACCAAGTTGATTAACCTATTGATGCCTTTGTTCCTTATCTGTAAAATCTGGGTAATAACTAGTATCAACTTCAAAGAGATTTTGTTCAAATTAAGTGATTTATATATGTCAAGTTCTTAGGATTATTCCTGATTTGTAATAAAAGCTAGGTAGGAGTTATAAAAATAAGTAAATAAATATAATTAAACCTTATAGACAATTCAAACATTACATGCAGAAATCAAACTTTGAAGTCCCTGAATATTCTTCCATCATTTCAGTCATTAATAACATTGTTGAAATGTCCAATAAATCCTGACCTATTATTTTTATGTCAGGATTTTTTCTGCTTGTGCTTCAATATGCAAACTGGGGGCAATTTAGCTGTCAGCTTTTAATTTTTCAAAATTTTCTTTTCCTCAGTGTATAATTTGACAAATCACCTCACTTATTATGGGAAAAAAGAGACCCCTATGTTTTATTATTTGAAAATTATGAGTAATGTAAATAATGTTTGCATAATTAGGTATTGGCCTTTCTGGAATAGAGCTTTCCTTATGCTTACAGCAAATAACTTATGAATTTGTTTTTTTTATAAGACTACAAAATGGAAATCCTGTAAAGGGATAATAAATATGAAGTTAGAATTTATGACAACATATTAATATTAGGTTCTTAGATGTGATACATCAACAATAAGCTCTCTGTGGCTTTGCATAAAGATAGAATCACAGAGCAGAAAGAAAACTAGAATCTTCCATTTAATGATTATTACAGAGCATCTCTGGAAAGCTGTTCCTCACCCCAGGGTATACTCTCCTCTTTGTCTATGCCCCCAAGATAAAGAGCTTGACTTTGAGATACATTTGGGAAAGACTACAAAACACACACATCAATAGTCATTACACAATGCAGAAAATAATTATCCTAAGAGGAGAAAAAAAAAATACTGTGGGTATCAGGAGGAGGAAAGGTTAGTTCCAGTCGTAGGGATCAAATTTGATGGGTGAGAAGGCTTTTGAGAGGGGATGGGATAGAAGTGCACTTTACCAGTAAAATTATTTGGTAGACACATTTTCAGCAAAGTTTGTTGTTTATTCACCCAAGTCCTGTCTGACTCTTTGTGACTCCATGTTCTGTAGCCTAGCAGTCTCTTCCAGGTGATAAAAAGCACAAAGATAAGAAGCCTGGGAACCTTCTGGAAGAATTAGCGGGAGTGCTTTTCTAGACTGTGTGGGGTTTGTGGAGATGATGAAGAGCCAGACAGGATAGTGGTTTGGCTCTATGCTGTATAGGGCTTTTAGTCGATCCTATTGAACTATTTCTATAATAGAGATTTCAGCATTATTAACAGTATTATCCCAGGAACATGATTCTGTAATCTCTTTTCCTGATATAATTGAAGCATGCAAACACAAAAACAAAACAATACAAAACTCTTAACAAAACTTGTGATAATTTTTAAGTAGTACCTGAGGCTTTTTTTTTTTT
>NW_011495049.1:10197466-10201431 GCF_000754665.1 Bison bison bison | reverse complement strand
TTTTTTTTTTTTTTTTAGGATTAAATTGTACTGTTTTTTCCATTACATTTTTTTTTTTTTCTGCCTCCAAGATAAGTCTCTTTTTCAAATTCATTAACTGTTGTGATTGTTTTCAATAAGACTTAGTATAATAGGTAGTTGATTTCGAAAAGGCTCAGTGTGGCTTATTGACTGAAATCAGTGCTAATTTCTAACTTAGAATTTCTAACCAGAAATAACTGCTGAAAGAAACAAGCATAAAGTTTCAAAAATAGTTTTCAAGAGACCCTTCTATGACTAAAAATGTCAGTTGACAGATGGAAAAATCCCATGAGAAACCACAAAATATTTATATCCACCTGGATGAATACCTAGTCCTGGTCACTAAGGAAACCGTTTCAATGCCGAAAATGTTTGTTTTTCCTGTCTGTGAACTTCATCAGCTACATATGAAATATATGCAAGCTGGATATTTTTGCTGGAGAGAAAGTGAAAGATTGGAAAAATACCTTTAAGGCTTTGCTTGATGTTAAACTTTTGCAAATTTTCCTTTTTATAAGGTACTTTTAGCATTGCCTGCAAGCCAGTCTATTCTTTCTTGACAGTCATGATTTTCTCCTTTCTCTTTTTTCTGCTTAAGCTTGCCCTCCGATGGGAGGGAGATATGATTAGCTGTCCCCAGCATTCTAGCTATTGGTCTATAAGATGGGGCTGGAGGAAGGAGGGAAGTGAAGTGAAGTGAAAGTCTCTCAATTGTGTCTGACTCTTTGGGACCCCATGGACTATACAATCCATGGAATTCTCCAGGCCAGAATACTCAAGTGGGTAGTCTTTCCCTTCTCCAGGAGATCTTCCCAACCCACCCAGGGATCAAACCCAGGTCTCCCACATTGCAGGTGGCTTCTTTACCAGCTGAGCCACAAGGGAAGCCCAAGAATACTGGAGTGGGTAGCCTATCCCTTCTCCAGCGAATCTTCCTGATTCAGGAATTGAACTGGGGTCTCCTGCATCGCAGGTGCATTCTTTACCAACTGACCTATTAGGTATGCCCAGGACGAAGGATGGAATGGAAGTTAATTCTTTCAGTAGCCTAAAAAAGTCAGGTAATAATGCCATTGCATTTTGTGCTAGTTAGATCTCACCTGGACATCAATTCTTGTTGCTGTAAGATTTCTTTTTTGTTGCTACATTTTGAAAGACCTTGATACATTTTAATTTATCAAGAAATAGTTAACAAAAAAGGATGGCCAGGTTGCATGTTATGATTATGAAATTAAGTGGAGATGTTTGTCTCAGTTAAGAGAATTATATAGTTGTCTTCAAATATTTGAAAGGCTGGTATGTCAAAGAAAGACCCATTATTCCTTTGTTTTCCAGAGGCTATCTTTGGGAGAGTGATGTGACATGTTTCTTTGTGAGTTTAGAGTTCCCTGCCACTAGAAGTTTTGAAGCAACTTTGAGATTTTTGTTGGCAAGTTAGACTAAATGATCTTTAATTTTGGTTTGGATTTAAACTTTTATGTGAAGTTCTTTACATCCTGTTATCTGAACAGGCTGTTTCCTAGACTGTTTCTTGTTGGTTTGGAAAAATAGAAGTTAATAGTGTGCATTCACAGCTTGAAAATTACCTCAAAGATAACAGGAATGGGGCTTGGGCTCCCCATGAATACCTGTATCTTTATTCATTTTCATTGTCTCAAAGTTAGACCTGTCCACTTTTTTATCACTTGAGTTCCTTAAAGACATTCCAATTAAGGAAAAATTCAGCCCAGGGAGCCAAGTTTTGAAGACAGGGAAATTACATTGTCAATGTCATTTGATTAACACCTAAATGTGGATACACTGACTATTTTCTTTTAAAGAAGGTCCTAACGAGTCTGAAGAGAAAACATTTAATTTTAGCTTCTGTTTTAACAGGCAAGAAAAAATTCTCTATAGCAGTCATTAACTCACTGCTGAGTAAGTCAGTGGCACATTAGATTAATCAAGTTCTGTACAGGCAAGCAGAGACTGTACTTTATCTCTTCTAGTTAGTGTCCTTGGGATGAGTTCAAACTACATGAAAAAAATAATTCCCCTTGACCAAAGAGAAACAGGTAGATCCACCAGAGATAGCTCAGTTCTTTTTAAGTTACACCTTCCACTGTTTTATTCCCTTCATCTTTTGAGTTTCAAAGATATTTTAATTAAGCCAGATGTGTGGATCTGTATTTTGGGAGCCTGTCATTTCAAAGCCATCATAAAATTTCTGAATTCCTCTTTATGAGTAGTGAAAAACGAATGATATTTTACTAAAAAGGCTTCTCAAATTTCATTAGTGGTATAAATGTCATATTTGACATAACTGTAGCGAGGTAAATACTTGCTTGTGCGTGCACACACACACACATTATATGCCAATATTTTGTAATGTCATTTTCTGTTTTCAGTAACCATTAAGTTTACTAAACACTGAAGTTTTATATTATTTAGTGTAAGGATATTATATTCAGTATACAGCCCTCCATAGCCCGATTGAGGTGATGGTGATAGTCAGGGAAATTTGTTCCTCCACAGCTTCATTTCCTCAAGCCCAGAGCTCAAGGCATTGCTTTGCCTGTGTTTTGTGCTGTTTGGGCATAGGTCACGGCAACTTTTACTTAATCTCCATTAACAGTAACTCGAATCCAAGGGAGTAACTTTAATGGGAAGAAGTTACAAATACAAATATAATATTGTCCAGTATTTTTAAGAAGCAGGTAACTAAAGATAGGCTGACAGCATAAAAGAGGCTCCTTTAAAAGCCTTATTTACAAGAAGTTAATAATTTATTTTGTGATTAAGCTTATGGGCTCTTATTTATTTAATGAAATTATTTGCTCATTTATTTTGCTCAGAAAGCTGAGCTCTGAAGAATTGATGCTTTTGAACTGTGGTGTTGAAGAAGACTCTTGAGAGTCCTGTGGACTGCAAGGAGATCCAACCAGTCCATCCTAAAGGAGATCAGTCCTGAGTGTTCATTGGAAGGACTGGCATTGAAGCTGAAACTCCAATACTTTGGCCACCTGATGGCCAAAGTCAGTCAGTTCTTTGAGTGACTCATTTGAAAAGACCCTGATACTGGGAAAGATTGAAGGTGGGAGGAGAAGGGGATAACAGAGGATGAGGTGGTTGGATGGCATCACTGACTCAATGGATATGAGTTTGAGTAAATTCCAGGAGTTGGTGATAGACAGGGAGGCCTGGTGTGCTACAGTCCATGGAGTCACAAAGGGTTGGACACGACTGAGTGACTGAACTGAACTGAACTGATTTTTGTTTTATGGTTCTACCACCATTCAAATGGAGTCTGATTATTCACTGAAATAGTATTTCTAAGAGAAAAACCGTAAATCCATCCAAGTGTCACTAGTGCTGCATGTGTGTTTAGTTGCTTAGATGTGTCTGACTCTCTGTGGCCCCATGGATGATAGCCTTCCAGGCTCCTCTGTCCATGGAATTTTCCAGGCCAGAATACTGGAGAGGGTTACCTTTCTAACCCAGGGATTGAACCCATGTCTCTTGAATCTCCTACATTGGCAGGCAGATTCTTTACCACTAGTGCCACCTCAGAAGTCCCTTATTCAGTGGAGACTCAGTTAAATAAACCATGATTTATCCATAAAATAAAATACTACTTTATATTTTCATAAAAAAGATTGTGCAATATATTAATGAAAGCAAGTTAAGGAATATCATATTATTACATAATCCTTTTTTTACTTTTATGATATAAATATTTAATCATAATTACAAGAGCTGACTCATTTGAAAAGACCCTGATACTGGGAAAGATTGACAGCAAAAGGAGAAGTGGATGACAGAGGATGAGATGGTTGGATGGCATCACTGACAGAATGGACATGAGTTTGGGTAAACTCTGAGAGTTGGTGATGGACAGGGAGGCCTGGCATGCTGTGGTTCATGGGGTTGCAAAGAGTTGGACACAACTGAGCAACTTAACTGAC
>NW_011495049.1:10194788-10197366 GCF_000754665.1 Bison bison bison | reverse complement strand
CTGATATTTCATTATTTTTACTTTAAAGTGCAGTTTCTGTTGAGTTTTTAGTTGATAATTTAGATAATTTAATGAATACATTTTTATCTTATAATGCAAATCTTAACCTATTATAACAATTCTTTTTTTTGTTTGTTTGTTTGCCAACTCCTTAATCATAAAATCTCTTCTGACATTAACGTTTTATGTGCAACGATTCTGTGGTTTCCTTAAGTGGATGTTTCTGTGAGATTTGTCCTAGTCTTACTGACTTATCTGTTACTTTTTTGGTTCTTTAGGTTTTAATAGATTTACATTTTAAATTAGCTCATTTGTCCAGAATTATAGGAGTGAACTGAGGTTGAAGTGAGTGGTTGCCCACACATAAATAAAGCAGAAATCCATAGAACATGAGCCTGGTGATATTAGCTTCCTTCTGTCAGTTGCTGTGAAAAAGAACAATATAGATTCTGTAACCATCTGAAATTCACATATGATAAGCAAATGACCTCACCTGCATGACTTTCCTGTCACATTAAACAGCATTCTTCTTTCCAGGCCTATTCCCCCCTCTCCTGTATTAAATTTTTAAACAATTATGAATTAATTTTATTGAAAGTTGATAAATGTGACCAGTCATTTATATTAACTCCAGATCTGCTTTATCCTTCACAAGTTTCTTCTATTGGTTCATGAATTTTCTTAGGCTACTGTAGGTTTAATTTCCGATTTGCTTTTTACATGACTCCCAGTCACTAACTGGACTTCATTTTCTCATCTCTAAAACTGGATAGCTTTCCAGAAATATTTGCTTAGTACTAATAATGTGCACTGTAGAAAATTAAAACCTAATTGCTCCCCTCAAAAGAAGGATCATGGAAAATGCCCAGCTCAGGACCAAGACTGAAAAACACCATTGCCATTTTGATTAGAACTGCCTTTAAGTTATAGTTTAAAAGCTAGTGGGAGCTTTAAAGAAGCAACTAAGTCTGAAAACTGAAATAAATACTAAAGAATTGAGGGTGGTAAGATTTGCATTCAGTCTACAGTGATGAGATGAACTCAAATATGAGGGAGGGCACATTGAATAAACAAAGGATATTTGAGGACAGTTGTATAGATACATGAAATATTGAATTATAGGCTTTTATAATGTCAAATTACCTAGCTTAAAGATCTTTTTAGTGATTCCTTTAAGTAGCAAAGTGTGTCCTAATTATGTCCCCAAAGTCTCTTTAATACTACCTGGGATATGAATATAGTCTACTTACTTTCTGCTACCCAGTACTCTGGGAATACTTTGTAAATTACATGTTTTCTATTTTTTACTCAGTAGGAAAAAAATGAAACCAAAGCTTTCATTCACTCTTTATTATTTTCCCCATTTGTACCTCTTTCTAATTAATAACAAATAATAACTACAAATGCATTGCTAATTGCTGTTAAGATGATTCACTATATAAGTAGCTTATAAAACTCATGTGAGCTCTATTACTACTAAACTTTATAGAGTGAATTTGGTGTTTCTATTTTAATGAATCTATTAAATTAATAAGCTATAGTTTGGTGCTTTTTAATTTAAAATCACAGATTTGTATTTTCATGAGATGATCAAATGGTTATTAGAGCATTGTATTTTCAATTATTATTCCTTTTCTCTCCTGCCCCAAGAAAGAAAATCTGACTTATATGACTATATTTAATGATACAAGTTATTATATATAATTACATATAGCTCTGGGGCTTCCCAGGTGGTGCTAGTGGTAAAGAACCTGCCTGCCAATGCCAGAGACAGTAAGAGACACTGGTTCGATCCCTGGGTCAGGAAATCCCTTGGAGGAGGGCATGGCAACCCATTCCAGCATTCTTGCCTGGAGAATCCCAATGAACAGAGGAGCCTGACAGGCTACAGACCATTGAGTTACAAAGATTTGGACATGAATGAAGCAAATGAGCACACATGCATGCACATATAACTTTATCTAACTAAAATATAGATGACATTTAATACTTTCTCTTTGGTAAGCCTACTAATGTAACATAATGAAGTAGCTAAATTTTATTGAGTAACATGGAAGACTGAATTAAGTATTTATTCATAATTTCTTTCTTTCTTTTGACAAACATTTGAGCCTTGCTGTGTTATAGGTACTAGTCTAAAAACTATAGTTGTAAGGGTGAGCAAAAGAGGCACATCCTTGCCCTCATGAAACTCCCAATCTAATGGCAGAGACTAGTAAACATGCTAACCACACGTGTAGATAATTATATTTTATGTATTGCACATTGTTCAGTTCAGTTCAGTTCAGTCGCTCATTTGCGTGTCTGACTCTTTGCAACCCCATGAATCACAGCACTCCAGGCCTCCCTGTCCATCACCAACTCCCAGAGTTCACTCAAACTCACATCCATCAAATCAGTGATGCCATCCAGCCATCTCATCCTCTGTCGTCCCCTTTTCCTCCTGACCCCAGTCCCTCCCAGCATCAGAGTCTTTTCCAATGAGGTGGCCAAAGTACTGGAGTTTCAGCTTTAGCATCATTCCTTCCAAAGAACACCCATGGCTGATCTCCTTTAGAATGGACTGTGTGGATCTCCT
>NW_011495049.1:10193751-10194124 GCF_000754665.1 Bison bison bison | reverse complement strand
AATGTTTGAGCTTTAAGTCCAACTTTTTTCACTCTCCTCTTTCACTTTTATCAAGAGGCTTTTGAGTTCCTCTTCACTTTCTGCCATAAGGGTGGTGTCATCTGCATATCTGAGGTTATTGATATTTCTCCCGGCAATCTTGATTCCAGCTTGTGTTTCTTCCAGTCCAGCGTTTCTCATGATGTATTCTGCATATAAGTTAAATAAGCAGGGTGACAATATACAGCCTTGACTTAATCCTTTTCCTATTTGGAACCAGTCTGTTGTTCCATGTCGAGTTCTAACTGTTGCTTCTAGACCATTCAGGTATGACCTAAATCAAATCCCTTATGATTATATAGTGGAAGTGAGAAATAGATTTAAGGGACTAGAT
>NW_011495049.1:10193254-10193651 GCF_000754665.1 Bison bison bison | reverse complement strand
AGAAAAGGAAAGATATAAGCATCTGAATGCAGAGTTCCAAAGAATAGCAAGAAGAGATAAGAAAGCCTTCCTCAGCGATCAATGCAAAGAAATAGAGGAAAACAAGAATGGGGAAGACTAGAGATCTTTCCAAGAAAATTAGAGATACCAAGGGAACATTTCATGCAATAATGGGCTCGATAAAGGACAGAAATGGTATGGAACTAACAGAAGCAAAAGATATTAAGAAGAGGTGGCAAAAATACACAGAAGAACTGTACAAAAAAGATCTTCACGACCAAGATATTCACGATGGTATGATCACTCACCTAGATCCAGACATCCTGGAATGTGAAGTCAAGTGGGCCTTTGAAAGCATCACTACAAACAAAGCTAGTGGAGGTGATGGAATTCCAGT
>NW_011495049.1:10191446-10193091 GCF_000754665.1 Bison bison bison | reverse complement strand
TCAGGACTGATCTCCTTTAGGATGGACTGGTTGGATCTCCTTGCAGTCCAAGGGACTCTCAACAGTCTTCTTCAACACCACAGTTTAAAAGCATCAATTCTTTGGCACTCAGCTTTCTTTATAGTCCAACTCTCACATCTATACTTGACTACTGGAAAAACCATAGCCTTGATAGACGGAGCTTTGTTGCCTCCTTCAGAGACAATTAATTTCTTAGGCATTCAAATATAGTTTAAATGGGAATAGCAAAACTATGTACCATTGCAGTAGAGTGCTATTACTGGCAAATAAGAGAAAGCTCAACTCAAACTATATAAACAATAAAGTGCTAGTATTTTTCCTCAGAGCTAGAAGTCTAGAGTGAGATTAGCGTATGATTCAATGGCTCAATAATATCATCTATAATCTAATTTCCTTTTGTTTGTCTACTTAGTCTTGACAATTGTCTTCTTTCTAAAGCCAGCTTCCATCTTGGTTGCAAGATGTCTGTCAATTTGCCTCTGGGGCCATAGACTTGCTTGTCTGTATCTGAAGAGGTGAGAGAGAGAGGATTATTAGCAGACACTTTCTCAGAAGGAAGTAAATTCCAAGAGCTGCTTCTTGCCCAAACACAAACCTGTCCTCACATATTACTGTCCCCAAATGGATCATATGCTTACTTAGACAAATAACTGTGGGCAGGAAAAGGGAAAATATTTACTTTGTTCTGAGATACAGACTTTTCTTTCTAAATTTGAAGGGCGAGTCATCACCCCCAAGACTCTGATAGTGAGAAAGCCAAATAAACCTGAACGTATTGCAAGAGAAAGTATTGAAAGCTGCTGAAGCAACCACAGTGTACACTGAAGAAGGGTTTCTGCAAGCCTGCTAATTTACTTCAGGACTTCCAACAACTGAACCCATTGCTCTGCCGCAAACTTTATGGGTAGAGCCATAATTCTCAAACTTAGTGTTCATAACAGGCACATGATGAGTTTTCTAAAAATGCAAAAACTTAGGCTATTAGCCACAATTCAAATCCAAACACCCAAATGTCAAATCCTCTAAAACATTTTAACAGAATCCCAGATGATTCTGTTATGGGCAATGAGAGGACCACACTGGTTTCAGTTCAGTTCAGTTCAGTCGCTCAGTCGTGTCTGACTCTGCAACCACATGGACTGCAGCACACCAGGCTTCCCTGTCCATCACCAACTCCCGGAGTTAACTCAAACTCATGTCCTTTGAGTCGGTGATGCCATCCAACCATCTCATCCTCTGTCATCCCCTTGTCCTCCTGCCTTCAATCTTTCCCAGCATCAGGGTCTCTTCAGATGAGTCAGTTCTTCACATCAGGTAGCCAAATATTGGAGTTTCAGCTTCAGAATCAGTCCTTACAATTCAGGACTGATCTCCTTTAGGATGGACTGGTTGGATCTCCTTGCAGTCTGTGGGCCTCTCAAAAGTCTTCAACACCACAGTTCAAAAGCATCAGTTCTTCAGCACTCAGCTTTCTTATAGTCCAACTCTCACATCCATACATGACTACTGGAAAAACCATAACTTTGACTAGATGGACCTTTGTTGGCAAAGTAATATCTCTCTGCTTTTTAATATGCTGTCTAGGTTGGTCATAACTTTCCTTCCAAGGAATAAGCATCTTTTA
>NW_011495049.1:10189188-10191346 GCF_000754665.1 Bison bison bison | reverse complement strand
AAATGTGGAAAACTCAGCAGTGGCCACAGGACTGGAAAAGGTCAGTTTTCATTCCAATCCCAAAGAAAGGCAATGCCAAAGAATGCTCAAACTACCGCACAATTGCACTCATCTCACACACTAGTAAAGTAATGCTCAAGATTCTCCAAGCCAGGCTTCAGCAATACGTGAACCATGAACTTCCAGATGTTCAAGCTGGTTTTAGAAAAGGCAGAGGAACCAGAGATCAAGTTGCCAACATCCGCTGGATCATGGAAAAAGCAAGAGAGTTCCAGAAAAACATCTATTTCTGCTTTATTGACTATGCACATATTAACTGTATTCAAATAAATGCCATCCTCCAAATCTAGCACAAGATCAAACTTCATGTAGAAGACTGATAGAATAGAGGTGACTTTGTAATTTTCTGAACCTTTTCTATGCAGTGTCTACTGCATAGAAAGGAGCACCTCACTGTGGCCTAGTTATTCTGCAGTTCTCAGGGTGGGGAATTGAGCACGCAGTATGCTGCCTGAAGTCTTTGGCCAGGAGAGATTAACACTTCTCTTCATACTTTCACAAAGAAGGAGTTGGTAATAACAACTTTAAGTCCTGAGGCACTGCCTCATTGGGCCATTGGCCAAAAACAAGCAAATCAACAAACAATAAAACAAAGACTTTATAAACCAAAACCTTCCTCTAAATACTTCTCTGCATACTTCCAGAGGCAGCTCCACAACTTACTTAAATGACTGAATTCACAAATTTTAAATTGTAGTTTACTCTACTTTTCCTTAGTAATTACACCCACACACACGTACACACACACATTTATAGCATTTAACATCTGGGCAGGCATGAATAATCATGCATACATAACATCATTGTTATTTTTGCATCACTGCAGTTGAGTAAAAGCATTCTAAGATGTTGTGAAAATACAGAAATACGTATTTCTTGTTGCTTTGCTCATGGAAATAATGGATTGCATAGGTAATTCTATATTTGCAAAGCATGTTCAGTGCATAATTAACTAGTTATATAGTATAGCAGACAAAATGATCCATAAATCAATATGAACTGAGTAACATCTTGTAAAATAAATTATCATATGTGAAGAAGTGTATTTTATATATTTCATAGTGAGCTTTTCCAATTTAATGGTGAGCCATGCTGTGTATTTGATTGCTCTAAATGGGTAGAATTTCTATGTTTTGAAAGTGTACTTAAGACACCCAAGAATAAGACAAACACAAAACAACAGCAACCAAAAAAAAACCAAAACAGGAGATATAAGAATTGTTGAGACCACATAGAAATTACAGCTGGTCCAGTGAAGAAGTATGTGTGTTTTAATAGCACGTGTATATCAGAGCAATACACGGCTCAGTGGATAGTTATTGTACTTGACAGTTGATCCTATGAGCAAAGGAGAAAGGGAAGGAGAAGGGAAAGAAGGAAGGGAAGAAATAACTGTAGAATGCACTCTTCTTTGATCAAGCACCAGCTCAGTTCATGAACATGATCACTGCCAGACTGCTCTGAAAATTTGTGAGCAACTTTGAAATTAGAGAAATAGATTCATTGTATCAAAATATGGTGGTAAGCTCCATGGACAAATTAAAATTTGCGGAAAGCCCACCTGTCCTCTGAGGTACAGTCCTGAACATCCCCTTCTCTGACTTCAATCTTTCCCAGCATCAGGATCTTTTCAAATGAGTCAGTTCTTTGCATCAGGTGGCCAAAGTATTGGAGTTTCAGCTTCAACATCAGTCCTTCCAATGAACACACAGGGCTGATCTCCTTCAGAATGGACTGGTTGGATCTCCTTGCAGTCCAAGGGACTCTCAACAGTCTTCTTCAACACCACAGTTCAAAAGCATCGATTCTTCGGCACTCAGCCTTCTTCACAGTCCAACTCTCACATCCATACATGACCACAGGAAAAATCATAGCCTTGACTAGATGAACCTTTGTTGGCAAAGTAATGTCTCTGCTTTTCAATATGCTATCTAGGTTGGTCATAACTTTCCTTCCAAGGAGTAAGCATCTTTTAATTTCATGGCTGCAGTCACCATCTGCACTGATTTTGGAGACCAGAAAAATAAAGTCTGACACTGTTTCCACTGTTTCCCCATCTATTTCCCATGAGTGATGGGACCGGATGCCATGATCATAG
>NW_011495049.1:10174555-10188176 GCF_000754665.1 Bison bison bison | reverse complement strand
CATGGCATCCAGTCCCATCACTTCATGGGAAATAGATAGGGAAACAGTGGAAACAGTGTCAGACTTTATTTTTGGGGACTCCAAAATCACTACAGATGGTGACTGTAGCCATGAAATTAAAAGACGCTTACTCCTTGGAAGGAAGTTATGACCAACCTAGATAGCATATTCAAAAGCAGAGACATTACTTTGCCAACAAAGATTCATCTAGTCAAGGCTATGGTTTTTCCTGTAGTCATGTATGGATGTGAGAGTTAGACTGTGAAGAAGGCTGAGCACCGAAGAATTGATGTTTTTGAACTGTGGTGTTGGAGAAGACTCTTGAGAGTCCCTTGGACTGCAAGGAGATCCAACCAGTCCATTCTGAAGGAGATCAGCCCTAGGATTTCTTTGGAAGGAATGATGCTAATGCTGAACTCCAGTACTTTGGCCACCTCATGCAAAGAGTTGACTCATTGGAAAAGACTCTGATGCTGGGAGGGATTGGGGGCAGGAGGAGAAGGGGACGACAGAGGATGAGATGGCTGGATGGCATCACTGACTCGATGGATGTGAGTCTGAGTGAACTCTGGGAGTTGGTGACGGACAAGGAGGCCTGACATGCTGCAATTCATGGGGTCGCAAGGAGTTGGACACGACTGAGCAACTAATCTGATCTCTGAAGGCACAGTGGAAAAAGTGGTTTTCAAATCACATGAGTTCAAATTCAAATTGACCTTAGACAAAATGTTCTGTCACTAGGAACCTCTGTCCCTTCATCTATCAAATAAGAGTATACTTCATCTCCTTGTTTCTTTTATAAATTCAGTTCACACACACAAAGTGACCTGCTATAAACTTTTTTTTTTTTTGGTGGTTGTTCCTTTTGAATCTCCAGACTTTTACTAACAATGACCCATAAAAGTCAACACTTCTTTAAGCCCCTGTGGTATTTTCCTAAAAGGGGATTCCTGGAAGCTACTGAAGGTTTTCCTCTTTGAACATGTTGTGATATGTTTGGGACATGATAAAGCAGCAAAAAGCTTTTAAAAATTTCTGTTCTCTACACCATGCGTGCCAAGTGTGTTTGCACTCTCGAATTTTCTTTTTTTTTTCCTGGTGGCAAGGAGACAAGCCAAGCAGTGTGAGAGAAAAATACTGTCAGGGCACAAAGTAAGCTTGTCTTATGTGTTCTCTATGCAGATGTAACCCTAACGGGAAAGAGTGCAGAACTCTCCCTAGTTAGACAGAGGTACCTTGATGAACGAATCACCTGGGAACAAAGCTCTTTTATAAGCAATTCAGCTGAGTAAATTTTTAGTTTAAAACTTCATAAATCCAATGAAGTAGTATTGGCTAGAGTAATATAATTCAACAGTAATATTTTGGTTAAGTTACACTTGTGCACAAAGCAGAAATATCTTCTCACAGAGCATGTCTGTTAGTGTAAAGGTGAACCGTGAATTCTAGGCAAAATTGTGAAGCTGCTTCTCTCTTGCAGCTCCATCCCCCACAAACACACAGTTAATTATTACCCCTGGAGTTGTGCTGTTCTCAAAAATGTCTCCCTTTTAAAGAACAAATCAAAATGATTAACAATTTGAGTTATAGCTCCAATATAATCAATACATTATAATGATATTACCTAGTCTTATCTCAATTCAGGCTCCAAATTACTACCATTGAAAGAGACCCTGGCTTAATTGGTTTGAAATGGGGCCCGGAGTTTGGCATCTTGTATAGATGTGGAGTTATGAACCACTGCTTTAGCAGAAAGTTGTTTTCATTATGTGATCTCTCTTTTTGTAATATCCATGCTTATCCGTGTATGTGCGGTAGAACACGTGTGTCAGAATCACTTGGGATCAACCTTTAAATTGCAGGATCCTGTGGTTTCACCACAGAACCACCACTACTGAATCTTGAAGTGTGTGATACACATGAGTTGAGTGTAGTTGTGTGTGAATGTCATGGGGTGAGAGAAAGATTGAATCTCTGTGTTTAACCAACACTCAGAGTGATTCTAAGTTACTCTAAGGTTTAATAATTCCTATTTTTTTTTAATAATTTCTACCTCGTGAAGCAAAATTTTTGACAGTTAACAATACCTTTCAATTCCTCTTTGCTAATAGAAAATTTCCATAAAGTGGTGATGGTTGGGGTATTCATATGTAACATATAATTTATATTTTAAACAATATTATTTATAATATAATTTGCACTCAGACTAAAAAAAAAATCAACCTTGTTTGCAAAAGGACAGAAAATTCAAATTTAAATAACTGAATGGCTTTTCTAATGCTTATTTAAAATATGGGTGTACTTAGCTGTTAATTTAATATGTGTATCTGTTTATCTAATTATCTAATGACAAATTTCTAATGTACGACACAAATTTTCAAGTCAGAGACTTTTATTTATTATTTAGAAATGTGAGATATATTTATGTTCAATCTCAATTTCTCTCTTTCTCCCCTTCTCTCTCCCTCTCACATCATTCCCACCTCTCTTTCCCCCTACTCCACCCCCCCATCTCTTTTCCTCTATCATAGCATCAGATGATGAAGAGCCAACTTCAGCAGGTAAAGTTTCTATGCTATAAAAATTATTCCTATTTAATTTAAGACCTTTAATAGAGATGTATTTGTCCAGGTTTCAACCAGAAACCTGGCACAGTTTAATATACTTTATTTCTTGAATCCATTATGCTGTCCCAGACTAAATGACATTGTTATGAGTTTAAAGTAAAAAGAGAAAATAATTAAAAATGAACTGTCACAGTGGAAATCATAACACAGAACACATCAGTATGAAAGAATAAGGAAAATTGGAATATTAAAACATTGAGAAAAGTGCCAATAAGTAATAAAATGGGGAGAGAAACTGAAATGATAAAATGCAGAAAAATAATAAAATGAGACTGAAAGGGAAAAGAGGAAAGTGGTAAAACATACTTTCATAAATATGACTTACCATGATAGAATATTGCATTATCACATATTTGACTGATGTTGAACATGATATTCATATAAGTTTAAGGATAAAAATTATGTTGTTGCTTCAAATACTCACTTTTTTTAAGAAACTAATTTCTGTAGTTATAACTTAATGATACTGAAATTTGGCTTCATGATATTGTTCCTCATTTGTCTGATCAGCATTTATCAAGTAAAGGCTGAGATCTGAACTAAAATCTGTGAAGAATGCCAACGGTACGTTTATAAGAAGAAAGTCAGCACCACAGCCAATCTGGTTAGCAAGTAATAAAAGGCCCGGGCTAGCAGACAGCAACATCAGGAAAAAGGAATGAAGTCTTAAGATGGAGGGATCAGAGCCCAGTTGGAAGAGAAAGATGAGACCTTTGCACCAGAGTCTGTCTTAGGCAGTTTTAGGAAGTTAGGCCTGAGAGATATGAGCAGGAAATGGTTACTGAAAATAATGGACACAAATGGGACTTGACTTTACAGGAAATGTGAAATGTAGCCCTGTTATTTGGAACTTGGGTACAAGATAGGGTCTTTTCAATTCAGAGACAACATTTCAGTTGGTGAGAAACTTCTTGATTTCTACCTTCTTCTAAAACTGGGTAGGGATTTTTACCTGTAAAAGTAGTTCAAAAAGTCAAAATTCAATAGAATAAAGTGAAATAGACATCTTACAAATATCTTTGGTAAACTTCAAAAATACCGTATTGCATGATGCTCATTATCACTGTTTTGAAATGGCATCACAGAATAAGGTAAATTCTCAATTAATGTTTCGTTTTCATAATATTGCTAGATAGTTTGTAACGTGATTTGGATAAGAACTCTCTATAATTTTCTCCTACTCTAGTCAGTATTATGTAGCATATTTTTAGGAGCAACCGAATCATATGAGTCAGTAGCAGACTTCTGTGTTGTTATGAGTTTCCACTGCCTGGTTTCTGAATTTTTTGCCCTAACTTGAGGCTTTAGTGTTGACAGGGCTGCTCAAAGACTGTTTCTCAGCCTCAATTGAATCTTTTCTTTCTGTGAATACCAGTCCTTGTGAGCCCATGCTTTCTAGCCCAGGAATTTCTCATTCCTCTAATATTCTTATACCCCATTCCTTGTTATGTTGCCTGCCAAGCAATTTTGGTGACTTTGCAAAATAATTATTATTTTTGCATGATGAAGATTAATTGTAACAATGTAAATAATACTTAAAATATAAATATTTCTTGGTATAATTTTCTTGTTTTAAATTAATTTAATACTTTCTATGCTTATTAAGAAATTCTTTTGTAAAAGCAACTAAATACTTCTCCTGCACAAATATTTAGAGTGATCTGAACAACATAGACTTTAAGTCTTTAAGTCTAAAAGTCTTTAAGTCTTTAAGTCTAAAAACTTTAGAGTGATCTGAACAACATAGACTTTAAATTATGCTTTAAAACTATTTTTTTTCTGATATGACCAGGTTTTTTTTGTGTGATTTTAGCATAGACAATTAGAATAGAACAAATGTATTCTTAAGTAATGTCTTAAATAATTTCACATGAATATTACATTAAGAAGATTTGCATTTAATAAAGCAGACATTCCTTTTACATTGAACTGCCACTGGGAAACAAATGTTATTCCTTTAATTTTATCAAACTGTATAATATAAAATATAATTGCATAGTTCTATTAAAACTTTTGATGCGGTATTAGGTTATATATATATATATAACCTAATATATATTCATAAAGACTATGAATAATTGTGGAAAGTGGATTGTGATTGTTTAGTCTTTTGTTGCTACTACTTGCCCCTAATTTTTTCAATAATTTTCTAAATTAAATATTTATTATTCTATTCATGTGTCTATTTTATCAAAATATGTCTATTTAAAAATATTATGAATAATATATTTAATGGATTAATAATATTCTCTGTTTTTGCTTTCATCTACTGCCAACAGAGTTTATCTAGAATGATCTTTTCCAGGTTCAGACTTGTTTAATTTATCCTTTGTGATCCTTCTATGTCTTTCTTTCCTGTTATTTCTTCATTCTATTGAAATTATCAGTGAAGCCCAGTCATTTGTTTGACATAGTAATTGTACCTGGATTAAACTTTTATATGTCCCCATATGATATCTTTATCAGTTTCACATTCTTCCTTCCGATTCACAGTATAATTGGACAGTGACTTTTTAAAATACATACTTTAGTTTCTTTAAATTAAATAATTCAGATATTTCTAGTAGGAGACCTGCTACTCTTCAAAATTCAAAAGTAGAAGAAATAATAAAGTAAATGGAGGTGTTTATTGCTGCCAGAGCATCACAGGTTCCTAATCACTAGATGTTAAAATATGAATTATAAGTTAAAATTATTATTTAAAAAAATGTGTATGACTTATCTAAATATACAGGGGCCTAGTGGACACTGTGACTGAATGATACTATTTATTAAATATTTACAAAGTAGAGATTTATATAATAAATCTAAGTTATTACCCCAAAAGTACACAGAACTGATCAATTATAATTCAATAATCATGATAAATTCTCATTGTCCAGAATATATTTTAGAGAAATAATAGATTTCTGTCTGGACTAACAGTATAAAAATAGAGACATTATAACTCTGAGAAAATTAATGAGATATTACAGAGTGTGTTACTTGTGTTCTAATTCTACAAAATGATCTGGGCTTTTCTCTTTACAATAGAGCATATTTTGTTTGCCTTATATTTAGAATTATTATGACTGCAGCATTAAAACAGACAACTAGTCCCTCCACTCTCTCCCCATATAATTCTATTTACAATATTTTTATATTTCACTGTTTCTTTAATCTTTTTTCAAATACACCTAATTATCTCTTTATTTGAACCTCTAAATTGCCATGCAAAAAGCAAGTGCCTAGTAACAGCTTTTGTGTGTGTGTTGAGTTATAGAGGGGATGCAAAAAATAAAAAAGTCACATCTGCATTACTCCTCATGGGGATGTATCCCCATATTGACTATGGAGCATCCATTTGTTCATTATTTTTATCTCCAAATGTTCAGATGGGATGCATTAGCCCAGAGCAACATATTTGTAGCATCTGAGTTACTAGGGCAGTTTCACCTAACACCTGGTTCTGTAACTACCAGAAGTTTCTTTTTATTTATCTTTGTTGAATCTTATCTTCAGGTATTTAAACATCTTATAGTTGAGTATAAAAACACAAATGAACTATATAAGAAATTCTGTCAAACTAGGTTATATCCCAAGATCTAATTATAAACTAATGAGATTCATATTTTTGGAGGAACCATAACAGATACTGTAACTCCAAATGACTCATATTAAGAGGTGATATATGTACTCCAATTATATTGCTGTTCCTCAAATAATTTTGGTAACTCTCTTTCAAAATATCCTCCAGCTATTGCAATATCAGTTATTCTCTTTTATAGTCTCAGAACTGTGTTGCTCTATTCGCCACACAGTGGTCTGAAAAATAGACCTTCAAAACGAAGATGTCCAAATATTAAGAGTGTCTGTGTGTGTTTGTATCTTAGGTGTAAAATACAGATCAGTTTATAACTTTAATAATGCTCTTTAATAAAGTTAAGTCAGTGGATGCTTCTCCCATGTTGCACAAATCCAATTTTCATTTATCTTTTATTAAATTTCATAATAAGGAGAGACTTGATAAATTGATTACACTAATGCCTTTGTCTGTGTCTTTTAAGAAATTAAGACATTTACATTAGAAAATTAACTGCTGCAAATGAACTAATCTATATAAATTTAATTTATTAACTATAAGGTCTATCAAATTCAGCTTGCTGTCGTATAAATCTCATTTTTCTTTGTTTTGACATAGAAGCTATTATTTTACCTCTCTAGAAATATCATTTATTCATCAAATTAATTCTTGTTGTTGTTCAGTCACACAGTCATGTCTAATTCTTTGCAACCCCATGGATGGCAGCACACCAGGCTTCCCTCTCCTTCACCATCTCCCAGAGTTTGCTCAAACTCAATCCATTGAGTTGGTGATGCCATCCAACCATTTCATCCTCTGTCATCCCCTTCTCCTCCTGCTTTGAATCTTTCTCAGCATCAGGATCTTCTCAAATGAGTCAGCACTTCATTTAAGGTGGCCACAGTATTGGAGCTTCAGCCTCAGCATCAGTCTCTCCAATGAATATTCAGGACTGATTTCCTTTAGGATTGACTGTTTTGATGTCCTTGCAGTCCAAGGGACTCTCAAGAGTCTTCTCCAATACAACATTTCCAAAACATCAATTCTTTGACGCTCAGCCTTCTTTATGGTCCAGATCTCACAACCATACATGACTACTGAAAAAAACCATGGCTTTGACTATGCAGACCTTTGTGGGCAAAGTAATGTCTCTGCTTTTTGATATGCTCTCTAGGTTTGTCATAGCTTTTCTTCCTAGGAGCAAGTGTCTTTTAATTTCATGGCTGCATTTACCATCTGCAGTGATTTTGGAGCCCCCAAAAATAAAGTCTGTCACTGTTTCCATAGTTTCCCCATCTATTTACCATGAATTGATGGGACTGGAGAATTGATGCTTCTGTACTGTGGTATTGGAGAAGACTCTTAAGAGTCCCTGGGACTGCAAGGAGATTAAACCAGTCCATCCTAAAGGAAATCAGTCCTGAATGTTCATTGGAAGGACTGATGTTGAAGCTGAAATGCCAATACTTTGGCCACCTGATGCAAAGAACTAACTGACTCATTGGAAAAGACCCTGATGCTGGTAAAGATTGAAGGCGGGAGGAGAAGGGGATGGCAAAGGATGAGATGGTTGGATGGCATCACTGACTCAATGGACATGAGTTTGAGTAAACTCCAGGAGTTGGTGATGGACAGGGAGGCCTGGCATGCGGCAGTCCATGGGGTCACAAAGAGTCGGACATGACTGAGTGACTGAACTGAACTGAACTGATGGGACTGGATGCCATGATTTTTTTTTGTTTTGAATGTTGTTTTAAGCCAGCTTTTTCACTCTCCTCTTTCACCTTCATCAAGAAGCTCTTTATTTTCTCTTTGCTTTCTGCCATAAGGGTGGTGTTATCTGCATATCTGGGTTATTGATTTTTTTCCCAGCAGTCTTGATTCCAGAAGCTTGTGATTTTTCCAGCCCAACATTTCCATGATGTTCTCTGCATATAAGTTAAATAAGCAGGGTGACAATATACAGTCTTGGCGTATTTCTTTCCCAATTTTGAACCAGATGGTTGTTCCACGTCTGGTTCTAACTGTTACTTCTTGACCTGCATACAGGTTTCTCAGGAGGCAGGTAAAGTGATCTGGTATTCCCATCTCTTTAAGAATTTTCCAGTTTGTTGTGATCAACAAAGTCAAAGACTTTAATGTTATCAGTGAAAGAGAAGTAGATGTTTTTCTGGAATTGTCTTGCTTTTTCTATGAGCTGACAGATATTGGCAATTTTATTTCTGGTTCCTCTGCCTTTTCTAAATACATCTTGGACATCTGGAAGTTCTCTGTTCACGTACTAATCCTAGATTGGAGAATTTTGAGCATTACTTTGCTAGCATGTGAAATGAGTGCAATTGTGCAGTAGTTTGAACATTCTTTGGTATTTCCCTTCTTTGGAATTGGAATGAAAACTGACCTTTTCCAGTCCTGTGGCCACTGCTGAGTTTTCCACAATTTTGCTGGAGTATTGAATGCAGCATTTAACAGCATCCTGTTTTAGGATTTGAAATAGCTCAGCTGGAATTTCATCACATCCAGTACCATCTAGTGATGCTGCTTAAGGCTCACTTGACTTTGCATTCCCAGATGTCTGGCTTTAGGTGAATGATCACACCATCATGTTTATCTGTGTCATTAAGATTTTTTTGTATAGTTCTTCTGTGTATTCTTAATACCTCTTCTCATTAATTAATTAAATCATTATAAAAATTAAGAAGACTGGAAAATAGAAAATATTACTGAATGGGATCAATCAGTCAGAAAATGACACAGTTGAGGTCTTATAGCTGTATGATAAATCAGTGGCTAAAATTAATCAGCTGCAAGTTAGCTTTTTATTCATAACAACTCAAAAGCAAAACTTGATTTTTTTTCTTTTTTCCTTCTTCTCTTGCCTAAGGGAAGATTCTTAATTGCTTTAATTGTCATATGTCAGTTTTTTAATACCAAAGAAAGAGAGTAAGTTTTGAATATTAAAATAAATATTAATACTGAATTAGCACATATAATAAAAATATTAGAAAAAATGGAATTTTTAGATGAATGTAGAAGGAAAATCTTTTTAGCAATCAGCTTTATTAAAACACTACACTGTAAATGCCATACTGTTTTTCATATATTTATAAAGTTAAAATTTCATCATTTACTTAAATGTACATCTGTATTTGTGGCCTATTAACATCTGATTCCAAATGGTGGTAATGATAGAGATCATTGCCTGGATACAATAGTTTATAATAGACTTCTTGTGACCTTTGTGATGCCCATCAGAGGTGGAGGCAGTGGTAATTCAGCACACCAGAGCTTCATCATTGTTACTAGTTCCTTCTAAATCTTTTAATATGTTTAATCTTTTAAATGATCAGTTTGGCCACTGAGGAAGTGCATTGCTGCATGCTCAGCTGTTTAGCACGACCAGCTCTTTGCCACCCTGAGGACTGTAGCCATCCAGGCGCGTCTGTCCATGAGATTCTCTGGGCAAAAAACTAGATAGGGTTACCATTTCCTCCTCCAGGGGATCTTCCCAGTCCAGGGATGGAACCCGTGTCTCCTGGATCTCCTGCATTGGCAGGAGAATTCCTTACCACTGAACCACCTTAGCAGTAATAAAGATTTAATATAGTTGTATATTATAAATATATATTCATAATTTTATAAACAAACTTTATATATGTATGTATATAGTTTAAAACAAATATACACACACACATATATATGTATACGTGAAAGTGAAAATGAAAGTCGCTCAGTAGTGTCTCTTTGCAACCCCGTGGACTATACAATCCATGGAATTCTCTAGGCCAGAGTACTGGAGTGGGTAGCCTTTCCCTTCTCCTGGGGATCTTCCCAACCCAGGGATTGAATCTAAGTCTCCTGCATTGCAAACGGACTTTTAAAATATCCATTTATATATATATATATATATATATATAAATGGAAGCTAACCACAGGACCCAGTGATTAGGTAGTTTTCTCTAACTTTTGAAATGCTCAATTTTAGTCTAACAAAAGCATTACTTCTGTTTATGGTGGACTTTCTGATTTTCTTAATTGTGGTGCAGATTCCTCTAGATCTCCTCTCTGTTTTCTTGTAGAATTTAATTCTGCACGGCAGATTATGCTCAATTATTCTACAACTTCAGCATTTTAAAAGGAGTGATATCTAACCATATTATTCTCTAATGAACATGAGTTCTTTTTCATTTTGATCTTAGCACTTATTTCCTTGGAAATCTACAGTAAAGTTGCACATCCTTTTTTGTTTCAGTTTATGTTTGCTACACATTTTCTCCTTTTTTATACAGGCATGCCTATTTTCCCTCCAGTGCGTAAAGGAAGCTTACTAATTATTTTATCAAGTATATCCTTTGCTCATAGATACATACTAAGTAGGCTTATGGGCTTTCCTGGTGACTCAGACTGTAAAGAATCTGCCTGCAATGCAGGAGACCCGGGTTCATTCCCTGGGTCAGGAAGATCCCCTGGAGAAGCGAATGGCTTACATATTAAAAACTAAAATGTTTTCTGCTGCAATCTTTAAAGAATAGCAAGAAGTCATTATTTTTAGATTCTCAGTGGAATAGAAAAGAAGTAATTGCTTCTAAAAATTTAGCTATGGTCAATTCACTAAGACAGTGATGAAAAGGCCAAATAATGCTTGCTTCTTTTTTTAATTAAAAAAAATGTGTTTTTTGTTGATAAATACTTGATAGTGGTGTTGAATTGTGAGAAAAATCATTATTTAAATTTCTATTATATGTAGATACTATTTTTCTTATTTTATATTTGATATTTTATTAAGGTAAACAAAAATAGTAATACAGATATATCAATGGAAAGGAAAAGTATATCAGTCAGTGTTTTCTAAAGAAGCAGAATCAAAAGGATATATAAGTATATAAAATACAGAGATTTATATTAAAGAACTGGCTCCTGTGCTTGTGGGGCTGTCAAGTTTGAAATCTATAAGGCAGGCCAGCTGAAGACTCTGACAGGATTTCTGTTTGTCTTGAGGCAAAGTTTTTCTTCACAGAGAAATCTGTTTTTGGTGTCAAGGCCTTGAGCTGATTGGTTGAAGTCCACTCATATTATGGAGGGTAATCTGCTTTATTTAAAGCCAACTGATTGCAGATGTTAATCACATTGACAAAATACTTCCACAACAGTATCTAGGTTAGTATTTGACCAAGCAGCTGGGTGCCCCAGTCTAGCCCAAGTTGACAGACAAAATTGAAGCATCACCAAAAATGAGTAAAAGTTATATAAACACAAAATATTTTAATTTTCAACCTATGTGCTTCAGGAAAATAGACCAATGCATGTTGTCCCACTATCTGTGTGCACTTGGACTTCAAGCCTTATTTAATTTCTAGTCTTCCTTGCTATGACTGTATTTATCTCTAAGGCCTTCTCCAGTTGTCCCTGTCTTTTTTGTTGTTGTTGTCCCAAGTTTCACCTCAAAGTTTATTACAAATAGAGCACTGAAGCAGTATTAATTTAATATTCCAGAAATTTGTTGGCTCAGGAAGGCATTGAATTTTCCTATTCATGATGGGCAGGGTAAAACCTATGGACCTAAAGGCCTAAGCCTGTGCCTTTAGGTGTTTTTATCTTCAGACCAATAGCTATCTTCTTAAAGATTTGCTATAAGGATAAAACACGGTACTTTAAAGAGTTACTATATGACATCTACCCCATAATAAGCACAGGGATTCTAAGCTGTTGCTTTTACATTCATTATCATCAGTGTTGTTTCCCATATTATTGTTGTTATTTTGATTATGATTATTTGTCAGGCAATGTGCTGAGTGTTTTATGCTCAATATTTAATTTAATTTTCACAATAAAAGAAGACAGATAATTAAATATTCCTATTTAAATACATGTGTATATGTATATATATACATATACACATATGTACAGATATATATATTCCTTTTAAAGGGGAAAGCACTGAATTAATTTTAAAGCCTAAAGAAATATGTCCAAGGTTACACAGTAAGCAACTAACAAAAGGAGGATTCAATTCAGGTTTCTCTGGAGAAACTTATACTTACTCTGTTGTAGCAAACTGCCTTTTATTCAGTTAGAAATAGCTGCCTCCTACCTATGAAGTATTTTCCTTTTATAGGTTTCATTTTCATTGTCTATAAAATGGATTAATAAAAGGCTTGCTGTAAGGATCACATATACCATTTCTTTCAGCTGTGAAAGTAATAGTTATTCAATTTCTTTTTTTTTTGTCATGCATATATAAGGCTGGCCAGAAAGTTCATTTGGGTTTTCCATACCATCTTATAGAAAACCCGAATGAACTATATTATAAAGCTGTACCTAATAATGTGCAAAACTTTGCCTATTATTTTAAATGATAATCTGATTACCTTAGTCATTTATGGACCTGGTAGACATTTTAAAAATAATAAAATAGCAAAATTAAAATCCTCTTGCCTACCTTCATCCCTATTGAATATTTGCATTTTCAAAAAACATTCTGCCTCAATCTAGTTGCTCTTAAAATCTTCTCCATGTCCATGGCTCAATCCAAAATCATCAGGGTCAACCCTAAAGATTCCCACTACATTCTATTCTCACCAGACCCTTTTAGCCTCTCCTTCAAAAAATATACTGCACATAATCACTTCTTGCCATCTCATATACGATAACCCTTGTCCAATAACACTTGGTCTATCACGTAGTAGCCTTCTAAGTGAGTCTCTTCTTGGTTCCCTCAGCCCCTCTGCAGTTCATTCTCAGCAGAGAGGCTGCGGGAATCTCCTACCAGGCCATGCGATCCCATCACTCTTCAACCTTAGGCTACTTTAGAACCTCTCATTCAACCCTCCAGTAGATTTAGGATTAAAACTGGATGTAATTTGCACCCTTCATTACCTCCCTGGCTGCATTTTCTCTGTAGTTATCCTGTCCTCTATTTTCCATATAACAGACACAAGGCCTGAGCACGCACTGTCTTGGGCAGGGTTTTGCACTCACAGACCCATTATCAGACAGCTTCTCCTAAAAGTTATCTGCATGACTCCTCCGGCGTATCCTTCATGTCTTGACCTAAAAATGCCTTTTCAGAAAGACCTTTTTTTCTCTAAAATGGTCACACCTCACCTTGTCATGATCCCATGCTTTGCTTAATTTTTAACATTAGCACTGTCTGCAAGGTTTATGTATTTTGCTTATTTTTCTCTCTAGCCTGAATATAAACTCCCTGAGGGAGGGGATTTTTTTATCTCTTTTATTCAATACTAAATGCCTAGCTGCTAGAATAATGTTTGGTATATCAGATCAGATCAGTAGCTCAGTCGTGTCCGACTCTTTGTGACCCCATGAATCGCAGCACACCAGGCCTCCCTGTCCATCACCAACTCCCAGAGTTCACTCAGACTCATGTCCATCGAGTCAGTGATGCCATCCAGCCATCTCATCCTCTGTCGTC
>NW_011495049.1:10173382-10173934 GCF_000754665.1 Bison bison bison | reverse complement strand
TCTCAAGAGGCAGATCAGGCAGGTCTGGTATTCCCATCTCTTTCAGAATTTTCCACAGTTTATTGTGATCCACACAGTCAAAGGCTTTGGCATAGTCAATAAAGCAGAAATAGATGCTTTTCTGGAACTCTCTTGCTTTTTCCATGATCCAGCGGATGTTGGCAATTTGACCTCTGGTTCCTAGGCCTTTTCTAAAACCAGCTTGAATATCTGGAAGTTCACGGTTCACGTATTGCTGAAGCCTGGCTTGGAGAATTTTAAGCATTACTTTACTAGTGTGTGAGATGAGTGCAATTGTGCGGTAGTTTGAGCATTCTTTGGCATTGCCTTTCTTTGGGATTGGAATGAAAACTGACCTTTTCCAGTCCTGTGGCCACTGCTGAGTTTTCCACATTTGCTGGCATATTGAGTGCAGCACTTTCACAGCATCATCTTTCAGGATTTGGAATAGCTCAACTGGAATTCCATCACCTCCACTAGCTTTGTTCATAGTGATGCTTTCTAAGGCCCACTTGACTTCACATTCCAGGATGTCTGGCTCTAGGTCAGTGA
>NW_011495049.1:10139590-10173236 GCF_000754665.1 Bison bison bison | reverse complement strand
TTGTACAGTACTTCTGTGTATTCTTGCCATCTCTTCTTAATATCTTCTGCTTCTGTTAGGTCTATACCATTTCTGTCCTTTATCGAGCCCATCTTTGCACGAAATGTTCCTTTGGTATCTCTGATTTTCTTGAAGAGATCTCTAGTCTTTCCCATTCTGTTGTTTTCCTCTATTTCTTTGCATTGATCACTGAAGAAGGCTTTCTTATCTCTTTTTGCTATTCTTTGGAACTCTGCATTCAGACGTTTATATCTTTCCTTTTCTCCTTTGCTTTTCACTTCTCTTCTTTCCACAGCTATTTGTAAGGCCTCCCCAGACAGCCATTTTGCTTTTTTGCATTTCTTTTCCATGGGGATGGTGATGCTTAGTAAACATTTGTTGTAAGATTCAATAAAAAAATAAATTAAGTTATGCTGATTTTAAAGCATTGTTAACCCAAGACCATACACAGTTCTTCCCTGTATGATATAAAGAGGAATGATAGACATAGTTCCCAACTTAAGAAATAAATAAAAGGATAGCATTAATACCTTAATGAGAATCTTAAGGATGCTTTGCATGCATATGTGCATCCTCAACCGTGTCCAACTCTTTGAGACCTCGTGGACTATAGCTCTCCAGGCTCCTCTGTATATGAAATTTTTCAGGCAGGAATACTAGAGTGAATTGCCATTTCCTTCTCCAGGGGATCTTCCCAGCCCAGGGATCGAACCTAGGTCTCCCTCATCCCCTGCACTGGCAGGTGGCTTCTTTACCACTGTGCCACCTGGAAAGCCCTAAAGATGCTCTAAAGGTCTTAAATCAATAGTTAAAAGTCATTACATGGATTTTTGTTTTTCTGTTTTCATTGCAGTAGAATAAAATACATTTTGTTTAGCAGTTCTTTGAACATGGTATCCTAACAAAGCCGATAATTTAGTGATTGTTAGTAATTACTGAATGGACCCTGCAGCAGTGATGTTAAGAAGCCTCAAATCTGATAATAACCACTGTCTAGAGCCGGGCATGGGTAGAGGTCAGGGAGGCAGCAGGAAGGTTGTGGGCTGGGCCACTGGTTTCCAGGGTTTGAACTCCAAGGGAAATAAAAAAGGGCCTGTAGTTTTTTGTTTTGTTTTTTTGGTACAATGACTTCCTTCTTATTGCATTGTTATCAGTGCAAGTCTCATTAATAAGCTCACAGACATGATTTCAAGTAATTTTATTTTCCAAGTTGTGTGGGTGGGAGACTTTTTAAGCCTTTGAATAGTACCTGGATATAGTGTTCTTGGGATACACCTTTTTTTTTTTCTAATTTTTAATCCAATACAGATCTTCAACTGGTAGAATTAGCAAAGATTTAGAGATCCATTCCATACTTTGCATCTAATTTTCTGCTAGTCTAAACATAAATCTCAAATGAGAAAATATCCAGTGTTTCTTATCTAAGGTAAATCATATGTTTTGAGAACTTACTAGAGACTGTTGAAAAAGAATGAACAATCCAGTTCTCAAAAATAAAAACCATTGTTCAAATCAAGTAAAAGTTTGTACTAAGCCTTTAGATTTTTAAAAGACATTGTGATACCTGTCTAAGACGGAAGCCCTGTGAAATCTGTTTCATTCCATAACTTAGTGTTTAGAAATGTGTGGGAGGAGTTGTGCAGGTAGTAAATGATGAATATGAACAAACTAAAATAAGAATGATCAGCAAGTGAATAAATAGGGACTTCCCCCCAGGATTTAAAATATGTGTGTGTTTATTTATTTTGCTGCACTTGGTCTTATTTGTGGCACAAGGGGTGTTCAGCTGTGGCATGAGGACTCTTGTTTCCTGACCAGGGATCAAACCTGGGCTCCCTACATTGGGAGCTTGGAATTTTAGCCACTGGACCACGAGGGAAGTCCCCCTTGCCCAGAATTTTAACATTTAGCATCTTTACCTATTCAAACACTTTGTTTTGCAGTAAGGTTTATTTATAGTATCATCAAGAAACCACTGAGAATTCTGATCCATGTTGAGTTCTTATGATATGCCATTCTTTGATCTGATACTTTTTAAGCAGAATGCTCAAGTAAGTTGTCTAACCTTCAAGATTAACAGAGTTACAGAAGAAGGAGATTAGCATAGTTTTAAGGAAATTGAGTTTTCAGACTGTTTTTTTTTTCAATTTCCTGTATATATGTATCATTGGATTTCTGTACTCCTTAACACTTTTGCGGATGGCCGGAGACAGAGAGACAGAACTATTGCTTCACACTAATTTTATTCTTACTCTGAAAATGAGGGAACCAGTGAAAGCTGGTCTCCTAAAAACATTCTTTCATTTCGCTCCATGAAACTTGTGCCTAGCTTTTATGACCCGTCACACCCGTGTTTCTTCTCCCTAGGAGACAAATAGTCACTGCTCTTCCAAGTCATACATGCTGTGCTCAGTCTCACTTCAAAGCTTTAGTTCATGGTTTTCTGTCGAGGGCATACTTTCCTTTCCCTTTTATATCCCCAGAACCTGTCCCTCTTTTCACACTTATCTCAGGTCCTGTGTTTCTCATCTGCTGCAACCTACACTGATGTCTCTTTTCCCAAATCTCAATTTGTGTATCTGCTGGGAATGTTCTTTGTAGCAGGTAACTGCAATTAGCATGACTGGGGAAGGAGTCCATTCTCTGAGATCAGAGCGTCTTCATTAAAGTGTTAGTCACTTAGTTGTGTCCAACTCTTTACTTCCCCATGGAGTGTAGCCCACCAGCTCCTCTGTTCATGGAACTCTCCAGGCAACAGTACTGGAGTGGGTAGCTGTTTCCTTCTCTGGGGGATCTTCCTGACCTAGGAATCGAACCCGGGTCCCCTGCCTCACAGGCAGTTTCTTTACCACAGAGCCATCTGGGAAGCCATCGTTACTACCTTTCAAATATACCGTGTTTCTGTGAGTATAAAAGCACGTATGGACTAGAGGTCGGGGATATAATAGTTTCTATTCTTACAGGGATTTGAGTTTATTTATTATGTACTAGATGTTCATTGGAATTGCTTCACCCCCTGAACTGGTGACTCAGGCTTGACTGTGACTCATCCTTGTATTTTATTCCCAGCAATGATTAAGACAGGGTTAGGGTTCAATATCTGTGTTGTGATCAAGATACATACCATTATTCTCACCCCTTAGGATCATAAAACAAAAAGAGAGAAAGAAATTAACTGAACACGGTGCTTTGCAAATATACAAAATATGCAAGCTATGTGATAATTATATCCCCTTGGATTGGTATAAATTACAGTTATGTCAGTCACATTTCTTGATTTCGATCTTTGCTTAATCACTTAGACTACAGCTATATTAGTTTTCCAGAGTTCTATAACAAATTACTATTACCTCATTGGCTTAAAACAACACACATTTATTCTCTTACAGTTGTGGAGACCAGAGTTCTGAAACCAAGGTGACATGAGGGCCAGAGTCCCTCTGAGTGCTCTAGGGGATAACCCTCCCTTTGCTCTTCTTGGTCATGGTGGGTGTCAGCATTCCTTGGCTCCTGTGGTTGTGGCCACATCACTTCAATCTCTTCCTCCTTATTAGCATCCTCTTTTCCTGTCCTGTCTGTGGCTTCTCTTCTGTGTGTTATATGGACACTTGCCATTGGATTTAAGACCTACCCATGTGATATACGATGATCTCCTCTCAAGATCCTTAACTTTAATTACGTCTGGAAAGACCTTTTTTTTCAAATAACATAGTATTCAGAGATTCTAGGATTTGATCCCTGACATTGCTTTTTAGGGGACACCATTCAACTTACTTCAACAGCTAAAGTAAATGTGGTAAGATAAAGGTACAGTGAATTAGGTTGTCCTCTTTTTGGACCGGAAAATTTTAAGTAAATGAACATATTAATGTTCAATGAAAGATTTTTGCAAGAATGGATAGACTATTTATTCTTGCACCGCTAATATATTTTATTTCCTGGATTAAAAATTGATCATAAAAGTATAATGATGAAATCATAATTGACTCAATAAAGCAGCACAGAGAACATTCATAAAGCCTAAGAAAGTGAAAGTCGATCAGTCTGTCCAACTCTTTGTGACCCCATGGACTATATAGTCCATGGAATGCTCCAGGCCAGACTACTAAAGTGTGTAGCCTTTCCCTTCTCCAGGCAGTCTTCCCAACCCTATGCTGCCGCTGCTGCTGCCAAGTTGCTTCAGTCATGTCCGACTCTGTGCGACCCCAGAGACGGCAGCCCACCAGGCTCTGCCATCCCTGGGATTCTCCAGGCAAGAACACTGGAGTGGGTTGCCATTTCCTGCTCCAGTGCATGAAGTGAAATGTGAAAGGGAAGTCGCTCAGTCGTGTCCGATTCTTAGTGACCCCATGGACTGCAGCCCACCAGACTTCTCCATCCATGGGATTTTCCAGGCAAGAGTACTGGAGTGGGGTGCCCTTGCCTTCTCCATCCCAACCCTATAGACGTGGTCAAAGTCCATTATAATTCAGTAAAGGTGGAGCTAACTTCAATATCACTGAAAACTCTGTATGTTCCATGAAGTGGGTACTAGGTAAAACAAAAAAATTATGTAATAGATATAATATAGTTATTTTAAACAGGTGTATTTAGAAATGTCTGCAGAAGAGGAAAAAAAAACAGATTTGCAATTTTTAACCACATTATAAAGTATCTCCTGTTCATTTTAAAGAAAAGTATTATTCACCAATTTCTTCTTAAATATGTTTACATGCTTTTATAATTACTTGGTGTTTTATAATTTCTTCAACTTTAATGCTGAATTCATTAATTTGTAAAAGCAAGAAAAAGGATAGCAGAGCCCCAGATTTTAGAAAACTGAAATGCATTTATTTTATTCATTCAGCATAGTTAAAGTAATACATAATGAGAAAACATAAAATTAAACTTTACCTTATTTTTATTTTAGTTTTATTATTTATCAGCAGAACAAAATCATCTTGATATGGGTAATCTGTTTTAAATAGAAAGCAAATATTTACTGTGGCAAATGAGAGCAGTCTTTTTCTTTAAATTCATTTTTTTTTTTTTTTTTTTTGCAATTTGGGAGCCAAAGCTTAACCTTACTGTAATAAATATAGAAACTTTTAAATTGTTACTATTTAAAATTTTACTTTCATGATAATTTTAACTATAATAAATCTTATTGTTAAGTTACTGTATTTTTTATACCTAGAAGATATTCTTTGAAAGGAGTGGCAATAAAAGGTAAATTAGAATGTGCTTGGACAAGAGTCTAAGCTCTTTCTAGATTCAGGTAACAAGAACCAAATTTCTCAGTGTGATGTGGAAACGACCCTTGGGAAATCATCATGTTGAGTAACTTGAGGGATAGAGCAAAAGAGCAATCACAGTAGATTGCTGTGAAAAATGTGTCAGGAAAACATTCTAATGGAATTTCTTCCACTTTATTTATCAGTGACCAGGATACCCAATAAATGCATGTATTTCTGTTGCTGAGTTGTTTATGGCACTGCCAACTTCTCTACCCTATGATTGATAGAATTTGAGAATAGCCTTACTGTTCACCATGTGTTATTGGAATCAAGTTCTTCAAGTGGACACAGCTTCTTTATAAGATTTTAAATATCATGACTGTTACACTTCTTCAATTGCCTCTGTGAAAGAGATAGAGTCTTTCCAGTAAAACAGCTTAATTCATTGGCTTTCTTGCTCCTTTGTTGCATCACTGCTCATTTTTATTTTTTGTTACTTACTGAATGTTTCTAGTTTATTTTACATTATTTTGGAGCTATTCAAAATCCCTCCTGCAATAAAAGTGGGACACAGGTACAAATACATGACCATGTAGAAATTTACTATATTAATTATTAAAACTTCTTATAGGACACACTGCATTTAAAAAACCATACAAAAGTAACATTTCCCTTTCAGGTCACATAGCCATTTTTTGATAGTTGGCCTTGGGCCAATTAACTTGTGCTTATAAATGGTCACAATAGAAAAGAGAGGATTTTAAGAGCTACCTTGAGACCACTAATATGCTACTTCAAAAGAAGAGCAGAAGAATCTTTGAAGGATATTGATGTCTCAGTTGTAAGAGGCCTGCTGAATTTGCAAGTTAATTGGAACTCAAGCCAACAAGGGAAGAACAGGTTGCATGTAGACCTAGAGACAGAAAATAATTACATAATGACTAAAACTAGGGGCTTAATAGAGATTCATGCAGATTTTATGATAGAATTGAAGAAAAAATGAAGAGTTTTTTAATTAAAGAAAGGGCTAAACCTTGTTATAAAAATATATTATCTTGATTGAGAAAATTTAGTCACTTTTTTTTAACCTACTTTTTGATGAAAATAAAGGAAATAAATTCTCTACCAAATATAATTAGGATAGATAGTATTCAAAATATTTTAATTTTAAAGTCAGTTGTATTCTGTATTGTTACTCTCAGAATATACACAGTAGATAGTAGATATTCCTCCCTGAAGTATATGAAAATGAATTTGACTAATAGAACTATACAAATGTATAATTTGTCCTTGGACAACTAATGATTTTCTAATGAAATATTTTAAATAAATTTTATAATAATGATGATTCGGTTTATTTACCAAGAGTCCCCAAGATGCTGTAAATGTTCTTTACTAAAGTAAAATCATGTTTGATGTTTAGTTTTTACTATCTAGTTTAGAATAAAAGTAATAAAACTACAAAGCAACTAAAGTGGAGCAAACAGGTAAATCAAAGCATTTTTTTCTAATAGTAGATTCCAGTATCTATAAAAATTCTCTTTTCAATCTAAGGAATTGGCAAAAGCCTGTAACAATCTAAATGTTTTTTTAAAAATGTAACTACAGGTGTGTGCTTCACTTACTTAAAATTTGCCTCTTTTCTAAGAAAGTTGATATTAGAAATACAAGTGTTTTGTCTTAAGTTTCATACAAAAGAGTATATTTTTTTCCTTAGAGAAATGTGAACACTTTTTATTTGTATTATCTTCTTGTAAGTGTAGAAATGCAGTAAATCCTTGACCTAAAGTTCCTAACTACCACTTGTGAGAATACAATGGTTCCATTATGTTACAGATTTTGTAATGGTCACTCACCTATGTGACCTTTCCATTCAATTATTGGAGTGCATTCTCATTTAGGATTTCCCTGAAGATCACTTTGAATATTCATCCAATCCAGAGGTTCCCAGGCATCTCATGAAGCATTATGAACTGTCAGGAACATGTGCTGTTGGCACATCCAAATCAGCACTGAGATTCAGATTCCCTTTGAGAGAAATTTGTGGAATTAATTTACCTGTATGATTCAAGCCTGTTAAGGGGTTCATTCAACATCTGTTGGGTCATCTTTGCTAGAAATTTTATCTAAAGAGATAAAAAGTATTCCTAGTGGTAGTATTTACGTAATTCCCTAGATTTTAATTTAGACAAACATGAGGTGTAATGCTCATAAAACACCCCGTCTTTGAGATTCATTCACCTTAATGTTCTGCATAATATTAATATATTAAAACCCGAACACTTTTCAGCTTTTGCGTCTTGTAAGTTAATCTTTTTGAAACATAATTCAGTAGTTTGAAGATAATAAATGTAGTTAGTTTTCTCTGAAGCATTCTACATGAGCAACAGTCTTTTACCTGTTGACATTTTCTCTTTGACCTCAGTGACCCTGTATGTTAGTTTGACTTTAAAAATGTTCGCTTTTTATTTAGTGTGCCGTTTCTTTGACCTGTCTATATAGTTTTTACTGTCTCATTACCCCTTTTGCTGTAATCTCTCCCAGGCTTCTATTAGTTCCTATATGGAAAATACTCCCAAATCTGGGTAGCTAAGCATCTTAGTGATTCAGTTTTTTCAGTGCAGTGATGAAACTTTCAATTATTAATTGAAAATATATGTAAAAGATCCAGGGGGATACCCAGCTCATAAAATATGGGAGTTTGCTCTCTCTTCTTCTTTTCTATAAACGTGGCCTCACTCTTGAATTTCGTATTTCCATTTTCAGATATCATCTAGACACACTTAATGACTTATCAGCAAAATTTTTTTTCTTCAAAAACGTTCTTAACTTTTTTCCCTCTCTGCTCTCATGTCTTACCTTTCTCAATGACATTACCAATGTCTCTGTCAGACATAGACCATCCAAGGCACCTTCTATTTCACTCTCTTCTTAAACATGACTTTTTAGGATCATTTGTTGTAGCATAAACTGTGTTTTTGCATTTAACATAATTTATGTAGATTTTATCATGTAACTAAGTTTTCATATTTTAAACTGGCAGATTTCTATTATACTTCATAATTATACTGAGGGCTGCTTAACTATTCCTAAACTTATGGGCATTTGAATTTTTTCAAGCATTTCACTTTTAGTCTATACAACTTTTCTAGAAAGGTTGAGTAAGTATAGAGTTACTTCAAAAGATTGGATTGTTAAATCAGCCTTAGACAAGTCAAGAGACCTTAGCCAATGTCAAAGCTTACTAGCAATTTCAATGATAGAAGCAGTCAAGAGGCACAAGTGAAGCAGAGAGATTGAGGACATTGAGGACAGCTCCCTAGATCCTTCTTTTCTGCACTGGACACATGATATCTGACCCTGGAAAACAATTGGGTCTCTGTGTATGGACATGGATTATCACGTGTACATGGGTGTTTAGATAATAGTCAATCTTCATATAGTTGACTAGCTTATATAACATTTGCCATGAAACTGTGCCTTATAAATTCGTAGATTATAGATTTGTTTACCAGAAATAGTCCTAAACTAGAAATATACCACTAAAAATATTTATAGATAAGCCTTCTCCTGTTAGCAAATATTTGTTAGCAGGTTTAGTTATCTGTATATTTACAAAGAACGGAAGGAAACATTTGCCTTTCTTGTTCTTGGGTCATACTCCTGATTCTTGTTTAGTCGCTCAGTTGTGTCCGATTCTTTGCAACCCCATGGACAAAGCATGCCAGGTCTCCCTGTTCTTCACCATCTCCTGGAGTTTGCTCAAATTCATGTCCATTGAATCAGTGATGCCATCTAACCATCTCATACTCTGTCATCCCCTTCTCTTCCTGCCTTCAATCTTTCCCAGTACCAGGGGCATTTCCAATGAGTCAGTTTTTCGCATCAGCTAGCCAAAGTATTGGAGCTTCAGCTTCAGCATCAGTCCTTCCAATGAATAATCAGGATTGATTTCCTTTAGGACTGACCTGTTTAATCTCCTCGCAGTCCAAGGGATTCTTATACCCCTAATTGTTCGGCTGATCTCTCCACAAGATACAAGTGATACATATTTGGTAATTAGTATTCATAGACTCTGATGCTGGGAGGGATTGGGGGCAAGAGGAGAAGGGGATGACAGAGGATGAGATGGCTGGATGGCATCACTGACTCGATGGACGTGAGTCTGAGTGAACTCCAGGATTGGTGAGGGACAGGGAGGCCTGGCGTGTTACGATTCATGGGGTCGCAAAGAGTCGGACATGACTGAGCCACTTGAACTGAACTGAACTGAACTGGATAGGAGGAATTGAGCATTTGCGTTTACTTCCACCACTAAACCCTCTTCAGTCCTACCAACACAAAAAGCTTTCTGTTGCAAAAATTTTACTGGAGATTTGAGGCTCCCTGGAAGAAATAAAAAGGACATAATGACAACAACAAAACTACTCACACACACACACACACACACACACACAAAACCTCTCTTGCTCTGAAATCTGCTGCCTTGTTCAATCCTCCCATTGAAGATCTCATGCTTCAGGTAATGGCAGAGACCTACTCAAGTATAAGAGATCAACATTAGAAAGCACTGCCAGGCAAAAACAATTCCTAGCTAAGAGGTGTTTATTGGGGGTTGCTTTACATTTTGGAGCCTATTGTCTTCCTTTGATGTTTCAACTTTTAATATATGCAGTATTAGGGTTTTCCATCTCTTTTTTCCAAAAATGGTTAGAAAGTGAGGGTGATTGTTCTGGTTATATGTGACAAAGGGAAAAACATGAAAGCAGTCAATAAGATGAAACTGGGGAAAGATCTGTGTCTAAAGGATTTGCAGACTCTTAGCATAGCTCTGCATGATAGAAGTGAGCCATGAATTTGGCTTTAAACATCCTCCTTAAGGGCTGCTGTTTTCAACATATAAAAGATCCTGACACACTGGACGATCTCATCACTAACCACCAAAGACTTATTCAGAAGCGAAATCAACTTGCAGTTTACTCTTTAAATAGAATTCTGGGTCTCTGCATTGAGTAAGTTACTGCTGGGAATTAATTATTCTGGAAATCTTCACAGTTTGGCAATCTCATTCCGTCTCAGAACCTTAATATTTTGATGACTCCTAAAATTGAAGCCTTCTGGCTGGTGATCTTCACTAGTCCATGTTCTCATACAGCTCTGGTTACTCTGCTCACATCCAAATTTCTGCTGTCACCTTGTTCTTAAAATTAAAAAGCCCTATTCCATGGCACATGGAGAAAGCAATGGCACCCCACTCCAGTACTCTTGCCTGGAAAATCCACGGACAGAGGAGCCTGGTGGGCTGCAGTCCATGGGGTCGCTAAGAGTCGGACATGACTGAGCGACTTCACTTTCACTTTTCTCTTTCATGCATTGAAGAAGGAAATGGCAACCCACTCCAGTGTTCTTGCTTGGAGAATCCCAGGGACGGGGGAGCCTGGTGGGCTGCCGTCACAGAGTCGGACACGACTGAAGCGACTTAACATTCCATGGCACACAAATTCCATGACATGCTGGACGTCTTCGCAGACATGTCTTTATCTTAACACAGTGTCTCCAAAAGGATGGTACTTTCTGCTGCTTGTCATTGGACAAGCTTAGGTGGTAGGCAGACAAGACATGAATAACCTTGAATGACATGGTGTTACACAAAGTGTTGCTTTCATGCTAATTCTCTTTTATTCATTCTGATCAAGTCAAGAATAGCTCAATGTGTTGGTAATCTTTAACAAGTCTCTAGCACTTTATAACAGAGAAGGCAATGGCAACCCACTCCAGTACTCTTGCCTGGAAAATCCCATGGGCGGAGGAGCCTGGTAGGCAGCAGTCCATGGGGTTGCAAAGAGTCGGAAACGACTGAGCAACTTCACTTTCACTTTTCACTTTCATGCATTGGAGAAAGAAATGGCAACCCACTCCAGTGTTCTTGCCTTGAGAATCCCAGGGATTTGGGAGCCTGGTGGGCTGCCGTCTATGGGAGTCACACAGAGTCAGACACGACTGATGTAATTTAGCAGCAGCAGCAGCACTTTATAAATGCATATTCAAAGTGTACATATACATTTATTATGTGACTTAGAACTGCCTTGTTTTTTTTTTTAAGATGCAGAATTTATTTAATTCTTAAACTGCACCTTTCCTTTGACTTCACACCTCCAATCCCTGTGTTATGCTAGCATTCTTGTTCAGCTCCTTAGAACCTGATCACCCTCCTTTTCCTAGCAAAGACCACAAGTTCCATCATCAAAACCACTCTCTTGCACATACTTTTTGTTTTCTTTGCTTGCCATTCCTTGCATACAACTAGAAAGCTTCTAGTTTTGGATTAGTGGTATCATCATTGTTCTCTACTAAGCACAGAAGAAGAAATGTCACGTCTTTCAGAGAGTGCCACCATTACAGTTTCCTAGTCTTCAACAGCAGCTGAGCATCAGTACTTCCTACAGATACTCAGACTGCCTCATCAGATATTTCCTAAGCTCCGCCAATTGCTGTTTAAAATGTTTCTGCTACCTTTTGTGTCACACTACCACCCGTTATCATTTTTTAGTTTTATTGAAGTATATAATTGATTTAGTATTCTGTCAGTTTTTGCTGTATAGCACAATGACTTAATTAAACACACACACGTGTGTGTGTATGTGTATATATATATATATATTCTTTTCCATTATGGTTTGTCTGAGTATATTGAATATAGTTTCCTGTGCTATACAGTGTAACCTTAGTGTTTATCCATCCTGTAAATAATAGTTTGCATCCGTTAATCCCAAACTCCAGTACCTCCCTTCCCCACCCCTCTCCTCCTTGGCAACTGCAGGTCTGTTCTCTCTGTCTGTGAATCTATTTCTGTTTCATAGATGTGTTCATATGTGTCATATTTTTGATCCCACATTTAATGATATCATACATTTGTCTTTCTCTTTCTGACCTACTTCGCTTAGTGTGATAATCTCTAGGTGCATTCATGTTGCCGCCAGTGGCATTATTTCATTCTTCTTTATGGCTGAGTAGTATTCCATTGTGTGTGTGTGTGTGTGTGTGTGTGTGTGTGAGTGTGAGTGTGTGTGTGTGTACTGCATCTTTTTTTATTCCATTTGTCTGTTGATGGACATTTAGGCCTTTTCCATGTCTTGCTATTGTAAATATTGCTGCTGTGAACATAGGGGTGCATGCATCTTTTCAAATTATGGTTTTGTCTGAGTATGTGCCCAGGTGTGAAATTGCTGGATCATATGGCAACTCTATTTTTAGTTTTATGAGGAACCTCCGTACTGTTTTACATAGTGGCTGCAGGCCATATCTTTTCTAGTATTGAGACAGATATACTTTGTAGAGGAAATAGAAACCATCCCTCAATAACTCTATCAAGTAGCTAATCCTACACATTCAATTTGTGTGCATCTGATCAGACATTCTTTGCTTAAAGTCATTCTTTGCTTAAAGTCATTCTTTGCTTAAAACACTCAACTTCCCATTACCTTCAGGATAAAGTCTAAATCCCTAAGTAGGCTTGTGAGGTTTGTCATAATCAGGCTCTGCTAATCTCTCTGACTTTTTCTCCTACCATTCCCTGTTAAACTTTGGACTGCAATGACTCTGCATTTGTTTCATTTCTTCAAATTACCTATTATTCTTTTTCTTTTTTTTTACTTTGAGTATTCATGCTTGAGAAAGCCCTCCTCCACCAGAAGGGCTATACACTACTTTCCTTATTAGCCTATTCCTATTCATCCTGTGGATCCCAGTTTTAAGTGTTCATTATTCTAGGATCTCAAAACTGAGTTTCCATTACTGAATTGGGTATTTCTCTTACATTCTCCCAGAACTCTCAGTACTTGCCATACATTAGCACTTAATTCATTGTATTGAAGTTTTCTGTTTACTTCCCTGTAATCTTCTTTGGCATACAGGATTCTTGAGACCATGGGCTGTTTTTGATATTGTTCACAATACCTAGTGTCTGTCACATAGCAGCTGCTTAATAAGTTTCTGATGACTGAATGCTGTTATAAATTCAAATTTTTCATAAGAAATAACTGAATTTGTTGCTCATGAAAAACAAAACTATTCTTGGTCTCAAGTTCAGAGATTCTGCACCTCAGATCCTTGATAACATGACTCCAATGAATAAAACAGGGTGTTCTTTTCTTTTTTTCCGAAAGTTTTGGTTTGAATCATTTAGTTTGGTTTTTATGTAGGTCAGTGGGGTTACAGCAAAAGCAATTCTATAAAAACACTTTTTGTGTTTATCTAAATGATCCTGCTGCTGCTGCAAAGTCGCTTCAGTCGTGTCCGACTCGGTGTGCGACCCCATAGACGGCAGCCCACCAGGCTCCCCCGTCCCTGGGATTCTCCAGGCAAGAACACTGGAGTGGGTTGCCATTTCCTCCTCCAATGCATGAAAGTGAAAAGTCAAAGTGAAGTCGCTCAGTCATGTCCAACTCCTAGCGATCCCATGGACTGCAGCCTACCAGGCCCCTCTGTCCATGGAATTTTCCAGGCAAGAGTACTGGAGTGGGTTGCCATTGCCTTTATGAAAAATGGCCTTTCTGATGTAATGCAGGGCTAAATCCAGCTTTGATCAGTATTTAGTTTAACGTTCTATTTCCTGACAAACACTTGGAAAAGTTAGCCACTTAAATACAAAGACATATTCAGTCAACAAAGGTACTCTGAGTACATCATTCCCAGACACTTGAGATACGCCAGTGATGAAAACAAAGTTCTGTGTCTTCACAGAGCTAATAAACGAAATAATAGACAATAATTCCCTCCAAATAATAGAGAAGGAGGGAATGGGGAAGGGAAAGAGGTAAAATAAACAAGTTCTATTAGAAGGTGGCAAATGCTTTTAAGAAAACCAGATCACAGTAAGGGAGAAATAGGAATATTGGGCCTGAAGGTACGACTTGCAGTTTTGAGTAGTAAACAGGTAACATCATTTTGTTCAATACAGCAACAGGGGCTGTGTAAACACAATTTTTTTCATTGTTTTGCAGTGTAATATTAATGTATCATTTCTTGTATTTATCTGTGTTCCCTGGCTTTTTAGTCACTCCGTTATATTTTGCAGGTAGAATCAATAGCATTTCCTAATGAGTTTGGCTGCAGGGTAAAGGCATATATGTCTTTTATGTTCCAAGGGGCAACATAGGCAGAGTTGAGAAGGACATCCTCTTAGGGAAGTTGAGAGGCCTGGTGAGCCTGTGTCTGAATCAAAGATTGTGCATTTTAGCCCAGAGGTGGACTAAGGTAGTTTCTCTGTAAAGAGCTAAGATTCTTGATTCAGGTTCCCCTCTGGCACATAGATCAAGGAAAACTTGGAACCCTTGTCTACAGTTCTATGAACTAAATTGTGGTCAAAATTATTTTATCCAGAAAAATATTAAAACAGTGTAATAAGGTTCCTACTACAGTTATGAGAGTGAGCCTGAGTCCACATCTAAGAGAAATTTAATCTTGAACAATATGGTTATCCTTGAATACCCATGTTAGAGACATTTTTGCTGCTTGATAATCTTCATTAGAATTCAATGTGCTCTTCCTATCATAGTTCCATTCTATCTTGTACAATGATGTGAAGATGTCATTTAGTTGCTTCTTTGGAAATTACAATGTCTGTACATTTACAACTGTTTTTTCAGGTGTTGAGTCAACAGTCATAAATCTCTTTACTGTTTGTGACCTACTTCAATTAGACCCATAAATTATTTTAAAAGGCTTTATGTAGGAAAAATCAGACTGAAAGTCATACCACATTTACCAAAGGGCAGTTACACATTCAGTCACTTCTTGTAAACTATTGATTACTCTCAAAATCTTTTATATTTGATATGCTGATCTTAAAGAATGAGCTACTGAATATAAATTTCAGATATACTATATTTAACATATAATATTTAAATAGGTGAGGTGCTTAGCTTAGCTGCTTCTGTCGTGTCCTACTCTTTGTGACCCCATGGACTGCAGTCCACCAGGCTCTTCTGTCCATGGGATTCTCCAGGCAAGAATACTGGATTGGATTGCCATGTCCTCCTCCAGGGGATCTTCCTGACCCAGGGATTGAACCCAGGTCTCCCACATTGCAGGCAGATTCTTTGTACTGAGCCACCAAGGAAACCCATATTTAAGTAGCATGTTGGCAAGAACTTCTCTAATTAATTATTTAAGGTATTCATTGATTGACTAAAATCTTCTATACTGTATATAATTTCTTTGTACTATGATATTTCATTTAACAGAAATTGTGTTGGAAATAAAGGATAACAGGCAGAAATAAGTTGAGGTATTTTATACTGAAGATGTGAACCTCAGCTGCTTTGTCCATCCAGGTGGTGACATCCTGATCATTTTAATCAGCATACTTTATTTGAATCATGAAAACACTATAAATATTAAATTAAGGTGGAGTCAAACTTGGAATACTGCCATTTCTTTTAATGGTTATATGGCCATATTCTATGTAGTATTAAGTACAGAGTCAGAGTCCAAAGACTGTGCTATTAAAGTGTAGTACTTAACAGTTTTTTTTTATTATTTTGATAAAGCTGAGAAGGGCTTAAACATCTAATAACTTTTGTGAAGGAAGCCTTGCTATTTTATGAACCAATAGTCAGTTTTTAGCAAAATTCACCACAAAATTGCCAGAAGGAATGATTTCTTTTATAGAGAATACAGTGATTACTGTACCTCTCTAAAATTACCCATCTATATTCATGTGATTAATGCAACATGGAATTTACAAATTTAAATGCATAATACTGGAAAAGTAGAAATATAGATTTTTATAGTAATGCAAATATGTGCTGAATACATTTAGAATTTTCTCTCCTGGGTTGGAAACTGAATTGTGTTTAATAGCTCAACATTTTTAATTGGCTTTGCAATGATAATAAATTGTTATACACATTTTTAAGTGGATTTCTAGAGTTTTCAAATATTTAACTACCACCTACATTTTCATGTCTACTAGGAAGCCAGCAGACAATTACTTTACATAAAGTGTGATGTTATTATTTTTTAAATGGCTTTCTGGTTTTTTTCACCCGCACACTGCTTATCCCTATGGGCAAGTCTTGATAGAGGTTTTCTCAGCCTAATAGTGTAGCAGTTTAAATGAGATTCTCTTGTCAGAATGATCTGATAGAAACCAGTTTTAGATGTATAGTCAAATAAAAGGATTTATAAGGTCAGTGAAATGACGGTATAGCATTGAGAGTAGCACCAGGGAGATAGATCAAGGAAAAACAAATTTGGCAAAACCAATACAATATTGTAAAGTTTAAAAATAAAATAAAATTAAAATTAAATAAAATTAAAAAAAAAAAAAAACAGCCAAAGGACTTTAGGTAAATCTGAAACTTTTCTCAACATATATTTTTTCTCAACATGTTTTTCCTACCTTCATTTTCTTATCATTGTTTTTGTTCTCCATGTTTTTTTTTCTTTTCCTCTTGTGAAGTCTAAAAGGAATTGATATTGCCAAAGAATGTGTTACTCTTATAGAGCAGAGTATCAACAGTTTATCCAACTTTAGTTTATATGAAATTGACTCCCTAGATAAGTGGAGGAATCAACCAGAATGTCCTCTGGGTATGAAATAATGTCACTTAAATCCCTAACATACTTTGCCAGTATATTCAGTTCATAAAATTGTGAACGTTTCTCATTCATCCAGCAAGTATTTGGTGTGTGCTATTGTTGTTCAGTAGCTAAATCTTGTTTAACTCTCTGTGATCCCATGGACTACAGCATACCAGCCACCTCTGTATCTCCTGGAGTTTACTCAGTCATGTCCATTGAGTTGGTGATGCTATCTAACCATCTCATCTTATGCTGCCCCCTTCTCCTTTTGCCTTCAGTCTTTCCCAGTATAAGGTTCTTTTTCCAATGAATCAGCTCTTTGCATCAAGTGGCCTAAGTATTGGAGCTTCAAAGCCAGTCCTTTCAATGAATAGTCATGTTTGATTTCCTTTAGTACTGACTGGTTTGATATCCTTGCTGTCCAAAAGACTCTTGTGTCTTCTCCAGCACCACAATTTTAAAGCATCAATTTTTCAGTGATCAACCTTCTTTATGGTCCAATTCTCACATTCATACATGACTACTGGAAAAACCATACCTTTGACTGCATAGACCTTTGTTGACAAAGTGATATCTTTGCTTTTTAATACACTGTCTGTGAAAGTGAAAGTCACTCAGTCATGTCTGACTCTTTGTGACCCCATGGACTGTAGTACATGGAATTCTCCAGACCAGAATACTGGAGTGGGTAGCCTTTCCCTTCTCCAGGAGATTATCCCAACCCAGGGATCGAACCCAGGTCTCCCACATTGCAGGCCAATTCTTTACCAACTGAGCCACAAGGGGAAGACCAAGAATACTGGAGTGGGTAGCCTATCCCTTCTCCAGGGGATCTTCCCAAACCAGGAACCGAACTGGAGTCTCCTGCATTGCAGGTGGATTCTTAACCAACTGAGCTATCAGGGAAGCCGAATACACTGTCTAGGTTTGTTATAATTTTCCTTCCAAGGAGCAAGTGTCTTTTTATATTTAATGGTTGAAGTAATTGTCCATAGTGATTTTGGAGCCTAAGAAAATAAAATCTGTCACGGCTTCCACTTTTTCTATTTGCAATGAAGTGATGGGACCAGATGCCATCAGCTTTTTTTTTAATGTTGAATTTTAAGCCAGCTTTTTCACTATCCTCTTTCACCCTTGTCAAGAGACTCTTTAGTTCCTCTTCACTTTCTGCCATTGTATTATCATCTGCATATCTGAGGTTATTGATGTTTCTCCCAGCCAATCTTCATTCCAGCTTGTGGTTCATCCACTCTGGCATTTTGCATGATGTGCTCTGCATTTAAGTTAAATAAGCAGAATGGCAATATGCAGCCTTGTCGTACTCCTTGCCAAATTTGGAACCAGTCAGTTTTTCCACGTCCAGTTCTGTTGCTTCTTGACCCGTATACAGATTTCTTAAGAGATATGTAAGGTGTTCTGGTACTCCCATCTCTCTAAATATTTTCCAGTTTGTTGTGATCCACACAGTCAAAGAGCTTCAGCGTAGTTAGTGAAGCAGAAGTAGATGTTTTTCTGGACTGCCTTTGCCTTCTCCATAATCCAATGAATGTTGGCAGTTTGATCTCTGGTTCCTCTGCCTTTCTAAATCCAGTTTGTATATCTTGAAGTTCTCAGTTGAGGCTTCACCTACTGTTGAAGCCTAATTTGAAGGATTTTGAGCATTACTTTGCTAGCATGTGAAATGAGTGCAATTGTATGATAGTTTGAACATTATTTGGCATTGCCCTCCTCCGATTTTAAAAATGAAAACTGACCTATTCCCATCCTGTGTCCACTGCTGAGTGGAGAATATGAAACTTTGGAAGGTCTTGGAAGGAAGGGGAGATTTGGAGGAGACAGTGGGGTGAAGAAAGGCATTCTGAGCTGGGGAATCATATAAGCAGATTCTTAGGAATAGATATTGTCTTCTTTAGGTGATAGGATAGTAACTTAACCAAGTAAAACATTCTGATGCCTTTTCATGAATAGTGGCGGTAACATTGACTATCTAAGATTAGTGTAAACTTATGAACTTCAGAATTCCAGGCAGTAGGAGACCGACCATCCCAATAATACAGTTAATCGAGTACATCATTCCACTGGGGGGATTAAAAAACTTGATGACTTTACAAGTATTGTTTATGAGAAAAAAAAAAAACAAAACTTTCTCAGAATGAGATATTTCAGTTGATCTTTATAGAAAACAACACAGAAAATATTTTCCAGAATTCTTGATCTTAATCCAGGGAATTATTTGGAAAAGTTTGGTGTTAATAGCTATAACCCTGGTGCCTTCAGCTTGAGTCAGAATGATAAATCTCCTCACATGTTTTATTCATTTAAAAATTTTTCCTGAGTTTGACACATGTATACTGGGAATTAGGAACTATGACACTATTACCCAGCTTCCTTATGAGACCCCCATCTTCCATGTGACATAGATTCCATATGATCAGAAGTGAAACTGGAAAAGAAGTTAATTATTGCTGTTCTGCATCAGTTTCATTGCTCTCTTGTTTTTAATTCTTGGTTTGTATCGGTGACCTTTTCAGTGTTTGGGCAAGCTTCCCCTAAGCTTTTATCCAGTGATTAAGAAGCATTCATTATGCACTCTGTTTGACATGGTCATTACTTAATATTCACTTAACAAAATTCTACAAGACTAAATTATCACAGTGGGTGAAGAAACAGATGGCCAGCTGGCTGGTATCCATGCCTGCTTTGTTTCATGGTTTCTTGTCTGCCACAAAGAAGTCACATACGAGACCTAAGGAGGCCATTCAAACAGTAACTTGCCTGTCCAGCTGTGTTTCAATGTCCTCAGCTATGAAGTCTGGGTAGGCACCCTTCCCATCTTAGTGCTCTGGATGCCTGAGCTACAGGGCTCTCACTGCCTCATGATTAACATGGCAGTCACAGAGGCCAGATTCTGAAAGAGAAAATAGAAATCCTTTCCTCTACCTTCTGTCATTGGCTTTAAAATCAAAATTGCTCTGCTAGATTTCAAAAGAAAGAGCTGTAGTTTTGTAGAAAGAGTGCACCTACTTTTAATACCTATGTATAAGATTATCTGCAGTCTGGTATTCTACAAATTACCACAGCCTTCAGCAGAGAAAATTGAACTTGGCTCCAGGCTTAAAATTGGGTTGTCGCAACCTGCTGTGGATGAGAAAGAGCTACAAATGAAAATGCATCCAACCTCTAAACTTTAGGTTTTTGTTATAGACTATGAAAGGTAGTTTAGATTATATGCTGTTATTCCTAAAATTATTAATAATTTTCCATCATGTATTTATGAAGCAGCATTAGAGAATCTAGTACTTTATCAGAGTCTGTGGGGGTATAAAAAAATACAAGGCGTAGGCATTCCTGTGCAAGAACAGTTTATAACCTCATCGGGGAGACAAGAGAGATGCATAAAATAATTAGAGAAGGAAGCAGTATACAGTGAGATGTTAATCACATAGTACAGGCAGCAAGTTCAATAGAAGAAGAAGGTGAAGAGCTGTCAGAGGAAGATTGATGGAGAACATGGAAATTTTGTAGCTGCTTAGAGACACCATGTAAAACAGCGAGATTGCTTGATGCTTCTGAAACCTGGGCTCAGATATTTGCTTATAATGGAAATACCTTGGTCTCTGTCTTTTCTCCATGCCCTGTCCTAGTGACACATAGAAGAGGAAACAAACCAAAGTGGCTAACGGCAAACTTGAATGATGTCTTACCACTTTCTACCACCTGCTAATGTGTATTCTGGAGCTCGAATTGTATTTTGCAATGCATGGTATGTGCATTCTGACAGATGCACTTTTCAGACAAGTGATTTGCAGACTTCTACTTGGAAACAGCTCCCTGATTTTTAAGGGCTTTTTAAGTAATTAGAAATTAGTACGATTTCTGGGCATTACTCAGAGCTGGTTTACTACAATCACTAGAAGCAGAAAGGGATTTTTTTCCCCTCTATGGTTCAAAAAAGTATTGAATGTCAGGTTTTTTTCACTTAGACTGGATTGCATTTATGGGTCCTAAAGTCTTTGGGGAAGTTTCACTCTCTTACTCTGTTGGCCATGTAAAGAAAAGGAAAGCATAACACTGATCATCATGATCGTCCATGCTTTAGATACCCATGTTTCCTTTAGATTTTAAAAATGTTTATCCTGTTAACCCAAGATTTCAAGGTACACTTAGGTCTTCTGTTACTAACTTCAACAATAATAATCATTACTTAATTTCCTAGGACATTCTGTCGTTTATAAAAGGATTCTGTATACTATGGTTAATGTTCATAGGCATAGTAAGCCAAAATTGATGTCTTTTATTTTAGAAAGAAAATAAAAGGGTAAATTATCTTTTGTCTTGTATTCACTATATATTGTTCTGTTAAGGATAACATCACATAATCAATCAGAAAGTAAGTATTATTAAGTAAAGATGTCCTAAAATAGCATGTTTTGAAGAATTAATATATATATATATATATATATATATATATGCATTGTGACTACAACCTAAAGAGACAGATATCTGTGTGAGTTATAAAGCATTCTGAGCCAGTGGTGGGTTTAGGAAGTTTATTTTGGCATCAGTGCAGGATGAACAGGGGATAAATGGACAGGGGAAAAATGTTAGATGGAGCTATAGTAACAGTCGTCACTTTGCAAACGATAGATCCTTTAGCTCTATTTTGTTAATAATTTTTTAAATCCATATTAATATTAATATTTAATCATATCTATTGAGAAAAGAGAACATAACAGATATTGTTATACAAATGATTACATGTATTTATAGAAATAATTGATTTGAATTGATGTTTTTGAGTTTGGGCTGGAGAAGACTCTTGAGAGTCCCTTGGACTGCAAGGAGATTAAACCAGTCAATCCTAAAGGAAATCAACCCTGAGTATTCATCGGAAGGATTGGTGCTGAAGCTGAAGCTCCAGTACTTTGGCTGCAAGATGCAAAGAGCTGAGTCATTGGAAAAGACCCTGGGATACTGGGAAAGATTGAAGGCAAAAGGAGAAGGGGGTGGTAGAGGATGAGATGGTTAGAGAGCATTACCAACTCAATGAACATGAATATGAGCAAACTTCAGGAAATAGTGGAGAACAGAGGAGCCTAACATGCTCTAGTCCATGGGGTCGCAGAGTCAGACATGACTTAGTGGCTGAACAACAACAACATGGAAATAATGTGTATAATGGCTTTCTCTGAGTATTGACTCACTGTGTACTGCCATTGGCAGGCCCAACTCTAAACTAGATTAAATGGATAAAGAGTAACTGCAAGAAATCTTAATTCTTTCTTTAGTACTTCCTTCTATCTTGCAGTGACAGTTCCTCCCTGATGCCACCTAAACAGCCACTTCTGCGCTCCTTCTTGGGACTGCTAAAAAATTAAACTGCTTTCCTGATCTCCAAAATCCTCAAAACTTTTTACCACACTGTGTGATGAGAGCAAAGTGAAATTAGTTTTAGCTAAGCTGGTAGTTGTTAATAAATGTGAGTGCTTTGTCAGCCAACTCTAACATTAGATGAGGGTTTCCTTAATCAACTTCTTTGCCACAAGAAGAAACTACTTGGGGACTGTAGTGGTTTGAAGAGCACCTCTCCAAAATTCCTGTCTGCCACGAATCTCAGAATGTGACCTTATTTGAAAACTGAGCCTGTGTTAGTTTGCTAGGACTGCTAAAAACAAAATACCAAAGCGTGGGTGGCTTCAACAATAGAATGTATTTCCTCACAGTTTTCAAAGTGCAAGATGAAGGTGTTGGCAGGCTTGGTTTCTCCTGAGCCTTTCTTCCTGAGTTGTCATAGTCACCTTCTGACTTTGTCCTCACGTGACCTTTCCTCTGGTGATGGTTCATCACTGATATCTCTTGTGTGTGTCCAGATTTTGACTTCTTAGATGGGAGATTGGATTGGGTTACAGCCCATATATATGGCCTTCTTTCATCCTTATTCCCAAATGCAGTTATGTTCTGAGGTTCTGGAGGTTAAGGCTTCACCATGTGAACTGGGGGGCAGGGATACAATTTAGCCATCACAGAGGCTTTGCAAATGTAAGTAGTTAAGGATTTTGAGATGAAATTATCCTGGATTTGCATGGGCCCTGAAGGATGGAGGCAGAGATTGGAGTTACGCTGCTATAGTCCAAGGAACTCCAAGAGCCAACAGAAGCTGGAGAGACAGGAGGGAGTCTGCCTAGTCTCCAGAGGGATTATGGCCCTCCTGACACGTTGACTTCAGACAAAATAAATAACTGTTCTTTGAAGCTACCAAGTTAGCAGTAACTTGATAGAGTAGCTCATGGAAACAAGTACAGGGTCCCTAAACCTGTTCTGATCACTAGTTGTATCAGTGTTTTCCTTTGGACAGATATATATAAAGAGAGGCCAATATTAATCCTTGAGAAGAAAGTTTATCAGTAGGGTATTTTAAAAAAATCTCTCTTTAGCTCCAGATTGCAATTTTCATAATCTATTCAAATATTTTATGTTTGAGGAACAATTTGTTCATTTTGCTGATTCTCCCCTTAAATGGAATGGATTGGATTAACTATAATTTACCTTTCTGAATGCATACAAAATACCCAGAAAATATAGACAGGTTTTTTTTTTTTTCCCCCTCAAACGGCTGATTTTATAGTTTACATTTAAAAGAGAGGAGGAGGAGAAACCAGGAGGAAGAAGAAGAAGCAACTAGTGTCAAAAATGATTTGAAAGCATCAATCATGTGAATATTACCAGAATAATTTCTTCTTTTTCAACTAGTTATAAAGTGACAATGACTCCAAATGGAAACTACCAAAATGTTCAGACCTCATTAAATGTAAAAGCAACGCTATGATATGATTTTAGCATGTTTTTAAGACAGGAATTTCGAGTGAACTTTTGGGTCATAACTGTTCCTATTTGGTTGTACTGCTAGAATAAATACTGAAACAATGCTCTTTTTATGACCCTATTGGTATTTCCTTATTATATAATCTAAAATGTGCATTCATTTTTAATATCTAGATGCCAATGTTTGGAAACATAATTTGTAAAATTGACTGCATCTATGTATACCTTGTCACAGGAGAGTGTTACCCTATTTACTTTGTAATAATCTGTTTTCACACTATACAGAATTAATGATTTGGGGCATAGTCTCTAAATGTGTGGAAAAACTAACTGTCCTACATATATGGAAATCACTTCAACTCTACAGATGGAATTGGGAGAAGGTCAATGCAGAAAAGTAGAAAAGCACATATAGATCTATTGCTTTTGTGAGTGATTAATCTTGTTGACATATTTATATGAGCTTGCATAAAAATGCCTGGAGAGCATGCTGTTGACTTCAGTTGTTCATTAATATTGATCATATGCTGTCCCCATTGTGTTAGGAGTTACTTAAAGATTACCTACAAAAGTATTACAGCATTACTGATTTTAAAACTCCCTGATGCCTCTTGTATCTTGAAAGTCCACTAAAACTTTTATTGTTAAGAGTGATATTATCAAATATTGTTATCTATCAGATCATTTCAACTTTTATGAATACTAATCAGAACTGAAGCTCATAACCACCACTCTGGATACTTCTTCTGTATACCTGTGATACAAAAAGAAGCAAATTTTTGAAGTAAGAAGGAATTGAGATCACACTTGTTTTAATAAGCTCTGAGTGGTTCAGTAAGACTCATTTGTTTTCAGAATTTGCTCTACTATTAAATTGTTTTCAAAATTATGTATCAGCTATAGATTAGTGCTGACATGTTATAAAAAAATGTTATCAGGTGCCCTAAATATTCCAAAATTTTGGCAGCAAAAATTATGGATGTGGTAATATTACAAACATTTGTTAATATATCACTAAGAGAATTATATAATTAATTTTTCAGAAACTATTACATAAACAAAAAATATTAATACTGAGCACAGTACATAGACAGTAAAAGATAGTCATTAAAATTACCTTATAACCTGGATAAGTAAATATTTTCTTGAGTTGTTAGCTTCCTCTTGTAGCAGCTGACAATAGTAACTCCACTTAAAACATGTATCACAAATAAGTAGCTGAGTATACAGCACATAATAGATGCCTAATAAATGAATATTATGCTGAAATAAGGAAAAATAAAGAAAAACACTTTTATGCTGAACAAGGTTAGGGTCAGTTTCTTCTCACAGTATGAGAGCAATGTAAATGCTATATGTGATGATCATTATGTATAAGTGTGTGAACACCTTAAAATGATACCCACTTACTTCCAGTATCAAAATAGAGAAGATTGTTAGATGATGAGGAAAAAAAAACAAAACAGACAAAAGTTTCCTAGAATCTTTAGTTCTCATATGATTAGTCCACTTGTCATTTGGAGAAAGACACCTGCAAACTCTTGACACATTTTAATTGTCACTGATTAACATCAAACACAAAAATTTTTGGCTACATGAACATTTGGTGAGTTGAAACCTTGGGCTACATTTATCATCTTTCTGTACTAACTTATATTCTGATTATTTCATCTTGCTAATGCTTCAAGTGAATGTCTTTATTTACACAGGAATTGTTCAGTTAGGAGGCCAAAACACTATTGATAGGATTGTATAATGTCACGTATTTCTCAATTATGTATTTGCTAAAGAATTAAGATATGTGCAATCATTGTACATTTAGGGATATAATAATATCACACCTGTGATACTCTAGAAGCTTATACCATATTAGATATATAAATTTAAAGAATTTGAACCTTAGAAAGTGTAGAAAAGTTAGACTATCTTAATTACCAATTGAAATGCCAAAAGATATTTATAACTTATAAATCTTATAAGCTTGAATGGGGTTAGGCAAAAGATATGGTGGTTATCACTCATTATTGCCACACCCTTTTTATTAAAGATATATTGTAAACCTACTTTGTGCCAACCATGACTTACCGCAGAGAATTAAGGGTCTAATGGGGGAACATGCCACGTAAGCAGTCATTTCAACACTCTGTCATGAGTTTTCCAAAAGAGTATATGTGTGTGTGTGCATGCGCGCACACACATGCTCAGTCACTCAGTCGTGTCCGACTCTGTGCAACCCCATGGACCATAGCCCACTGGGCTCTTCTGTCCATGGGACTTTTCTGGCAAGAACACTGGAGTGGGTTGTCATTTCCTTCTCCAGAAGAGTATGTACAAGGCTTATAACATCAGTTTCACAGCACAGTTGTTAGGGACAAAATAGAAAAAGGAAAGAAATCTATATGTTGGTCAGGGTCAGTTTCTTCACAGTGTAAGCAGCAGTATACACATACCAAATACATCACGAAGTAGTGGGGAAATTGGAGAAGGCAATGGCAACCTACTCCAGTGTTCTTGCCTGGAGAATCCCAGGGACGGTGGAGCCTGGTTGGCTGCCATCTACGGGGTTGCACAGAGTCGGACACAACCAACGCGACTTAGCAGCAGCAGCAGGGAAATAAATACTCATGTTTGACAGCTGATTTCAAACACAGCTAAAGTGGAGTATTGTTAGCATGGCAGAGACTCTCTATATTCATGATATCTAATACACTCTGACCAATTTGCTGAAAATATTTCCATTTAGGAAGGTTTTGGAAGGGTTTGGCCTTAGTGAGTACTTGCTAAATTCTGGAAGCATCTATCAAGATTGACTGTATTCATCTACAGATCTGTAACTGGGCAGGAAGTGTAGCTTAATGGAAAGGACTTAGGTTTGTAGTCAAGCAGAATGTGTTAAAAAAAAAAAAATCTTGACTTTTGCGGTTAGACTCACACTTAACCTTTCTGAGTAAGCCTGTTTGTTTGTTTTTTTTTTTGCTTAAAGAAAAAAGATATGTTCTTAACAAAGTATTGTAAAGAATACTATGTATTTCATGTTGCCTAGCATATAAAGCACTCTTAAAAGGTTAAATGCTTGCCACCTTTGCTTTATGTCATCTTTGTCATGTAAATGAAAATCACTGAATTTCTTGGAGTAGGAAAAATAACAGTAGCAAACAGCCTTTGTTACAAGTAATCTTTCTCTGAAACCAAGATGTCAGCTAAGGTCAATGCTATCTCTGCGGATATAAATAAAATGAGCTCCAACTCTCTAACTCCTATCTTTGGGGAATTCCAGAGGCTACACCAGGATTACTTGATAGACTTTGCCTGTGCCCCCAGGAAATATCTATAGAGTGTCTAAGACTAGATAGCTGTCAGCTCAGTTTTCAGGTTCCTGTATCCACTGGATTCTTGAGTTCCTTGGGATCATGTGCTGCAACTCTTCTTCCATTCTGCCAGGATGAGCCTGATGAATGGAACAGCCCTTTCCCTCTGACTTCCCCCAATTCCATACATAGGTCTGTGTGTCTAGCAGACTTAGATAGTCCCACAAAGACAGGTCACATAGTAGCTTTACAAACAAAACTGAATTTTAGGCATGGTAGTTTCTTACTAGCCACATTTCTTCCCATATTACAGCCTCATAGCATACTTCTATGAGCATACCCCCTTGCCCCTTGAAGTTGACTTCCAGTTCTGTTTGCAGGGTCTCCCCTCCGGGATTGCCCCCATCCATTCCTAAATCCTTCCTTTATAAGGCAGAGCTGCTGACTCCTCCTCAGCCAAGTTTTACTTTTCCAGAGATGTAGAAGCCTTGATTAAATGTAATCATCCCTTCCAGGCTCATATTTGCTCCTTGTTCTTCCAAGTGACTTCCGTTGACCACTTCCCTCGTAATCGTGTCTTTAACTGCTCCCAAGGACTGGCATTGGCCTTACTATTTCAGTTGTTTGTTTTTTATCCCTCCCTCAGCATTATAAGTAGAAAGTGCAAGTGTTAGTTGCACGGTCATGTCTGACTTTTTGCAACTCCGTGGACTGTAGCCTACCAGGCTCCTCTGTCCATAGAATTCTCCAGGCAAGAATACTGGAGTGGGTAGCCATTACCTTCTCCAGGGTATCAATAGAAGGGAACATGAGAAATATTTCTTTTCTTTCTGATAGAAATCACATCGCTCTCCTGTTGGGCCAGAAAAGCTTTATCAATTTTGTTTTTAAAAAGTTTTTTCCTACTAGAGGGAATTCCTCAAACTCAGTTTTCCCCATATTAGTTGAGGTTTTTGTTTTTATTTTTGAGAAATCCTGAATTCTTTTTAGGCTTGTTTCCTTAACTGCAAAATTTAAAGATTGGATTAGATGATCTCTAACACTCCTTATTTGTTTAAAATTATATATTTCTTGGGCTTCCCTTATGGTTCAGCTGGTAAAGAATCCACCTTCAATGCAGGAGACCTGGATTTGATCTCTGGGTTGGGAAGATCCCCTGGAGAAGGGAAAGGCTACCCTCTCCAGTATTCTGTCCTGGAGAATTCCATGGACTGAATAGTCTATGGGATCACAAAGAGTCAGACATGACTGAGTGACTTTCACTTTCACAAATATTCTTAGGTTATAATTTTTTTTTTTTTTTTTAGCAATTACATGCATGGCTATCAGTTATCAGTTAATTAAAAAACCTGTCATGTATTTTTGTATTTTGAGCGAGTGAACTGATGAGTCAAAGTTCTAATATCACTTTTACTTTATTCTCCCTTCCCCATTTGATTGATTCTGTAAAGAATGTAGGTTTTAGAGTCACAGATTCTTGGCTTGAGACCGAATGCTTCATTTGTAATGTTCATTTGAGAAATATTATCTAAAATTTCTGACCTATGGTTTTTAAAAAAAGGTAAAAGAGAATAATATAGACAACAACCTCTTCTAGTTGCTGGGAGGAATAAATGAGATTATTTATCTGAAAGTAATTTGTAACTTGTCTGGCATTGTTAACGTTAATTAATTTGAGAGGAGGGAAGAATTAGAAAGCGAGAAAGAAGAGGGGGAAAGGTTTCTATAGCATGGTTTGCATCTCTTGGTGATGGGAGAAAATGGTCCCTGGTGTTGCACCTTCTTCTTGTCTCAGTCATTGACAACATACCATCTCAAGGGCAGGTGTTAGTTGGTGTAGTTGACCAGTACTGCAAGGCACAAGACTGCCTACTTGAATAACTGTTTTATTTTTAATTGGTATGGAGATATCTGAAGAAAATTATGGACCCATTGATTTCTTTGCACTTTTTGAAAGTCAGCCATACAAAGATCTTGACAGCATAGTTGTCATATTGTTGCCTATTTCATGCATATGTTTATTAGGTTATATAATTATTGACTGTCATGGAATGTTAAACTGTAAGAAACACTATCAAAGAGCTGCAGGAGGAGGTAATAGAATTATAAAATATTCCAGGATAGCATTGCCCAAACTCTTAAGGGCTTCCTGTTGTTAACTTTGTGATGATGGTGAATTTCCTTTTCTGTCATTAAGATGTTAAAGGGTATTGACCCACACTTGAGTAGCCGTTCACTGTTGTTCTCTGTTATAGCCTTGTCTGATGGAGCCCCCACCAGTTGGCTCAAGTTATCACCATTCTCCTGCCAACACTGTTACCTTCTCTCTGCTGCTGCTGCTAAGTCACTTCAGTCGTGTCCAACTCTGTGCGACCCCATAGATGGCAGCCCACCAGGCTCCCCCGTCCCTGGGAAAAACCACTGGCTTCTCTTCTTCTCCTATGCCCTCCAGGACTCTGGAATTCATCTCTACATACAGAGTCAGATACTTAGTTTAATAACACTTGCTTTCTTTTTCTAGTGTGTACATCTTAACTTTCCTTTCAGAGATTTTTGTTTCATATAAATATATTCTAGTTTTTCCAATTTAAAAAAAAGGGGGGACAAAAATTAGACAATGCTATATAGTTAGCTTGATCTCTCTTCATCTCCCAGGGAGAGCTTTTTCTTCCTTCAACGTGTCTCTTCTTCACAACATCCAGTGTGGATTCTGCCATGAGTCATTCAGCATCCTCCAAGAAACCAGCTATTAAACAGAATTAGAGAGGCAAAGGTTTATTAGGGGGAATAACTGATGGACAAGAGGGAGAAAGCGCAAGAGTAGTTAGGATGAGCCTTCAGACTGACACAAGCCTGTGGACTCTGAAGTAAGGAAAGGACAGAAGGATTATTGCAAAGAAAACAGTATTCTTAAATGCTATGCCAGTTGAAAAAAATCTCAGCCATAGCAAAGGAGTACCCCCAGAGGCAAGAATGTGTAGTAGAGGAGTCCAGGTTCAGGCAGAACTGATTCAGCTGTGCAATCCCAGAGGTGGAGCACCACACTTCTATTGACTCTCAATAGAGGTACCAATTGAGGTATTGGTACCTCAATAGAGGTACCAGGTACCAGTCATTCTGGTGAAGTTACTTTTTCAAGGCTCAAAAATAACTCTCTGTCTCTTCTCTATCTTTGCAGGTTTCAATGAGCTACTTCCTATTCATTGGCAAAAATTGAAGTTCTCTTGAAGTATGCCCCACCACAAACTCAAAATAGTCAATAAAAGTATTGCAACCAACCATCCACTTCACTTGGCCTATGTAGTTACAATGACTTTTAAGTTTATGCTACTTTCACCAGCAGGGCACAAGAGCTCTTGCATGTTCTTAACTCTAGAAATTGCCATTCAGTATTGCATTTTAAACTGGAGAAGGAAATGGCAACCCACTCCAGTGTTCTTGTCTGGAGAATCCCAGGGATAGGGGAGCCTGGTGGGCTGCCGTCTATGGGGTTGAACAGAGTCGGACACGACTGAAGTGACTTAGCAGCATTGCATTTTAAACATGCAGAGGAGATTTTATAATCTGGAACCTTAGTAACAATGTTTTACTTAGTGCTAATACTTTTTGAATGTTTGATATGTATGTGTTCAGGGTATTTTATATGTATGAATTCTTTTCGTCTCTGTCATTGCCTTTTGAGGTAGATTGTATTATTATAGTATTGACATTTCACAGAAGATGATACTGAGGTAAAGAGAGGTTAAATAAATCATCCAAGGCCACATGGCTAGAAAGTGGTGAAACCAGTATTCAAGCCCAGGCCGTTGGTCTCCAGAGCCCTCACAGCTTCTGCATTTCCTGTAGCACTAATATCCAGAACACTTTCTCTGTAAAATTGTTAATTGCAAAATGTTCACCCAGTGTCTACTTTAAAGCATATGTATCATGCAGCAATATTGCTTTCTATCTTGCAGGTCCCTGCACTCCTAATCCATGCCATAATGGAGGAACCTGCGAAATAAGTGAAGCGTACCGAGGAGATACATTCATAGGCTATGTTTGTAAATGTCCCCGAGGATTTAATGGGATTCACTGTCAGCACAGTAAGTCATCCACGGTCTTTGTGCTTTTATTATCATTGATTGCAAAGTATGCAAGTCATTATCATTCTTGTTTGCAGTAGAATGATAGAATCTTTGAGCCTGCTTCTCTCCCACTGGATACACCATATCCCCAGCTGAGGACTTATCCCTGGACTGTTTCTATTCTCCCAAGGGTGTGGGAGGCTAGCAATCTTCTATCAGCCCTTTTCACTGTCGCTCAGCCATACTTGCAAAATGCTGCTTTTATATTGATCTGATATCTATGTCTTTCTTTCACATGTGTCCTAAAGCTACAGTCTTCAAGCTTCCCAGACATTTTTCTGTTTGGGTCCAGAGAAGATACCTAAAAGAGAAAACTGCCCACTCTGTCCTTTCTATAAGCCAGTTTCTTCCATCTCACATGTTAGCATTTTTATACTCTCACCCTCTTTGTCTTAGAAGCCTATTGCATAGGGAAAAAAAAAAATAGTTCAGATGTTATGCCCTTAGGTACAAACCCTGCCTCTAGACACTGGGCAATATCCCATTATGAAAACTTTGTTCTCATTTCAAGGGGGCATTCCGCTGTGGTGTGTGTGCTCCGTGCAGGCAGCCCTTAATTGAGGGGCTCAGGTGGGGTGGCCAGACTGAGGAAACTCTGGATACTGCTCTGACACTAGGTCACAAATCTTTGGAAATAAGTAGGATAAGTAATATCCTCTTTAGGTGAACAGGTGAATGTCAAGGCAGTCAACATTCTGGGCTCAAATCCCTGTCTTTCCAGAGATGTTTTGTGATAGGCATGTGTAAAGCCTGAGCAGTGATTCTATAACAAGGAAAAATCAGCCATGGTGACTTTGAACTCAGCCTGAGAAAAATCCCCAGCTTCTCATTCCTTGTTGGTGATTGAACCCAGTTACACGCAGTGTACATTTTATAATAAGCTGTATTATAACAGGCCTCTACAGAATTTCCACATGTTCCTGGCCCTTGCAAGTCTCCAGAGAAGTACACAATGTTCCTAAAGTCTCAGAGCCAGGGTGCACTCTATAATTTTTTGCTGGTGGTTGAAAATCTGGCTCTGGCTGACAGACTCAATTTTTCCTAACTCATTCCTCATACCATGGTCTTAATCATCACTGTAGTATTCCTGGCTCATGTATTCATTGCCCACTCTAGGCCACTTGCCATCCCCTCATTCCCCTCCCTCTGATCAATACCTTATGTTTCAAGACTCAGGTCCTGTAAGACCTTAAACACATGCTTAAGGTTTATGGGAAACTGGAGGCTGAGGAATTCAATTTAGAACTGGGATTTTGTGAGCTAAACAAACTGGTGCCTCTTCTCTGAAGTGTGTCATTATTAGAAGCCGCAGAGAATGGAGGGGAAAAGGACTGGATTTGGAATCAGAGACCTGGATTTGAGACCTGATCTCTAAGTTACTGGATAAGTGGAGCCAGTCACTTGACCTTTCTGTGCTTGAAGACATAGAAATACAGGAGTCAAACTAGAAATAAATGATCTTTGGTTCATACAGGATAGAAGAATATTATGGTTAAATGGGTAGCTTGCTTACTGTCCATCAGATCAGATCAGTCGCTCAGTTGTGTCTGACCCTTTGTGACCCCATGAATTGCAGCATGCCAGGCCTCCCTGTCCATCACCAACTCCCGGAGTTCACTCAGACTCACGTCCAACGAGTCAGTGATGCCATCCAGCCATCTCATCCTCTGTCATCCCCTTCTCCTCCTGCCCCCAATCCCTCCCAGCATCAGAGTCTTTTCCAATGAGTCAACTCTTCCCATGAGGTGGCCAAAGTACTGGAGTTTCAGCTTCAGCATCATTCCTTCCAAAGAAATCCTGGGCCGATCTCCTTCAGAACGGAGTGGTTGGATCTCCTTGCAGTCCAAGGGACTCTCAAGAGTCTTCTCCAACACCACAGTTCAAAAGCATCAATTCTTCAGCCCTCAGCCTTCTTCACAGTCCAACTCTCACATCCATACATGACCACAGGAAAAACCATAGCCTTGACTAGACGAATCTTTGTTGGCAAAGTAATGTCTCTGCTTTTGAATATGCTATCTAGGTTAGTCATAACTTTCCTTCCAAGGAGTAAGCGTCTTTTAATTTCATGGCTGCAGTCACTATCTGTAGTGATTTTGGAGCCCAGAAAAATAAAGTCTGACACTGTTTCCACTGTTTCCCCATCTATTTCCCATGAAGTGATGGGACCGGATGCCATGATCTTCGTTTTCTGAATGTCGAGCTTTAAGCCAACTTTTTCACTCTCCACTTTCACTTTCATCAAGAGGCTTTTTAGTTCCTCTTCACTTTCTACCATAAGGGTGGTGTCATCTGCATATCTGAGGTTATTGATATTTCTCTGGGCAATCTTGATTCCAGCTTGTGTTTCTTCCAGTCCAGCGTTTCTCATGATATACTCTGCATATAAGTTACAAAACAGTGTGACAATATACAGCCTTGACGAACTCCTTTTCCTATTTGGAACCAGTGTTGTTCCATGTCCAGTTCTAACTGTTGCTTCCTGACCTGCATACACATTTCTCAAGAGGCAGATCAGGTGGTCTGGTATTTCCATCTCTTTCAGAATTTTCCACAGTTTATTGTGATCCACACAGTCAAAGGCTTT
>NW_011495049.1:10137243-10139095 GCF_000754665.1 Bison bison bison | reverse complement strand
CTTTTTTGTATAGTTCTTCTGTGTATTCTTGCCATCTCTTCTTAATGTTTTCTGCTTCTGTTAGGTCCATACCATTTCTGTCCTTTATCGAGCCCATCTTTGCATAAAATGTTCCTTTGGTATCTCTGATTTTCTTGAAGAGATCCCTAGTCTTTCCCATTCTGTTGTTTTCCTCTATTTCTTTGCATTGATCACTGAGGAAGGCTTTCTTATCTCTCCTTGCTATTCTTTGGAACTCTGCATTCAGATGTTTATATATGTTTCCTTTTCTCCTTTGCTTTTCGCTTCTCTTCTTTTCACAGCTATTTGTAAGGCCTCCCCATACAGCCATTTTGCTTTTTTGCATTTCTTTTCCATGGGAATGGTCTTGATCCCTGTCTCCTGTACAGTGTCACAAACCTCATTCCATAGTTCATCAGGCACTCTATCTATCAGATCTAGGTGCTTAAATCTATTTCTCACTTCCACTGTATAATCATAAGGGATTTGATTTAGATCATACCTGAATGGTCTAGTGGTTTTCCCTACTTTCTTCAATTTAAGTCTGAATTTGGCAATAAGGAGTTCATGGTCTGAGCCACAGTCAGCTCCTGGTCTTGTTTTTTGCTGACTGTATAGAGCTGTACATAGGTTATAGGTAAAATTGAAATGGATTATATATTGGGAAAGCAAATTTAGCAGTGCTGGAATCCCTGAGAGCTTTTTCAAGTGGGATAAACATACAAACAAACAAAGCAACTCTTTACTTCCTTGCAAGAACTGCTAGGGTATTAAGTGTGTTTTTCACAGTGGTAAGAGTTTTATGGCCTAGAACTTTGCTATTCAAAGTGTAGTCATGCGTCAGCATTGCCTGGAAGCTTGTTGGGAATGAAGATTGCCAGGTGCCACCTCACACCAACTAAATCAGAAACTGTATTTCAAAATGATCCCATCCCCAGTTGATTCCCACACATGTTGAAGCTTGAGAAATACTGCACAAGACTTTCAATAGCTAAACCTGGTCATCTTGTACGTTAAGGTAGCAATTCTGCTTTCAGTTACATAACCATGCATTATAGGCAAAATATTTATTATGTTTTGGCTAATAAAAGCTATATTGAAAATTAATGAAAATGAAAGATGGACCAACATAATACGAACATTTCATTTGGGAAAAGAATTGAAAACAATTCTTCAGACATCCATATATAGGAGGGCTTATTAATTTAGTTCTGTGTGACAGATTGTGAAATAAATGTCTTTGGGAATATAGCTTAATAGCTGAAGAATTTTAAGTTTTATGATACAGGAGTAAGAAATACATAGTTTAGTGTAGCAACTATTTTGTTACTGTGTTACAAATTAGAAGAAAGGTTTCTAGAGCTAGCATTAATATTATATATGCATCTTTTTTAAATTAGATTTTGGCTTTAAGAACAGTTCTAGATTTGCAGAAAATCTGAGCAGAGAGTACAGAGAGTTCCCAAATATCCCTCCTCCTCTGTAGTCTTCTCTGATATTACATTAATATGGTATATTTGAGCCATGAGGTTTTGCTTGGTGGCTCAGTCCAAAAAGAATTCACCTGCAATGGAGAAGATACAGGTTTGATCCCCATCAGTTCAGTCGCTCAGTCATGTCCGACTCTTTGTGACCCCATGAATCGCAGCACGCCAGGCCGCCCTGTCCATCACCAACTCCTGGACTTCACTCAGACTCATGTCCATTGAGTCAGTGATGCCATCCAGCCATCTCATCCTCTGTCATCCCCTTCTCCTCCTGCCCCCAATCCCTCCCAGCATCAGAGTCTTTTCCAATGAGTCAACTCTTCACATGAGGTGGCCAAAGTACTGGAGTTTCAGCTTCAGCATCA
>NW_011495049.1:10136986-10137086 GCF_000754665.1 Bison bison bison | reverse complement strand
GTTTTCCTCTATTTCTTTGCATTGATCACTGAGGAAGGCTTTCTTATCTCTCCTTGCTATTCTTTGGAACTCTGCATTCAGATGTTTATATATGTTTCCT
>NW_011495049.1:10129588-10136886 GCF_000754665.1 Bison bison bison | reverse complement strand
ACATCTATTTCCCATGAAGTGATGGGACCAAATGCCATGATCTTCGTTTTCTGAATGTTGAGCTTTAAGCCAACTTTTTCACTCTCCTCTTTCACTTTCATCAAGAGGCTTTTTAGTTCCTCTTCACTTTCCCTATAAAGTAAAGTAAATATCACTCAGTTGTGTCCGACTCTTTGCGACCCCATGGACTGTAGCCTACCAGGTTCCTCTGTCCATGGGATTTTCCAGTCTCCCATGAGACTGGAACGCAGTCTCCCATGTTATAGGCAGACACTTAACCATCTGAGCCACTGGGGAAGCCCTCCCAAATTCCTTTTTGGCTTCCCCGGTGGCTCAGATGGTAAAGAATCTGCCTACAATGCAGGAGACTCAGGTTCGAACTCTGGATTGGGAAGATCCCCTGGAGAAAGGCATGGTAACCCATTCCTGTATTCTTGCCTAGAGAATTCCCTGGACAGAAGAGCCTGGCAGACTGCCATTCATGCAGGCACAAAGAGTCAGCAACAACTGAGTGATTAACACTTTTTAATAGTTTGTTGAAATTGATGAATGGATATTAATATATTAAGTAAAGTCCATAGTTTACATTAGGATTTTCTGTTTGTATTGTACAGTTCTATGGATTTTAAAAAATGCATACCATGTGTCCTCCAAAGCCTTATACAGAATAGTTTCACTAACCTAAAAATCTCTGTGCTCTGTTTATTCATTCCTCTCTCCTTACTCCAAACCCCTGGCAATCACTCATTTTTTTTTTTTTTTAACTCTGTTATCTTGCCTTTTCCAAAACGCCATACAGTTGGAAGTCTACAGTGTGTAGCTGGAATCGTATAGTATGTAGGCTTTTCAGACTAACTTGTTTTACTTAGCAATACGTATTTAAGTTTCCTCCATTTTCTTTTGTGACTTGATAGCTCTTTTGCTTTTAACCAGTGACTACTCCACTTTATGGATGTACTACAGTGTGTTCATTCATTCACCTATTAAAGCACACTTTATTAATAGTTATTCTCCTTTTGGCAATTACGAATAAAGCTGCTATATACATTCATATGCAGGTTTTTGTGTGGACTTGAGTTTTCATGTCTTTCCTTGACTAAAGACCTAGGAGTGCAATTCTTATGGTAAGAGTGCATTTAGTTTTGTCAGAAACTGCCCTCTTGCCTTCCACAGAGGCTGTGATATTTTGTATGCTTGTCAGCAACGATTGAGAGCTTCCTTCTCTCTCAAGCATTGCTTGTTGTTAGCGTTTTGTATTTTAGCCATTACAAATGCTTTTTTGATAATGAAAATAGCGTGAGGTTATAACTTTAGAAGACATACTGATTAATATTGGTTTTTAATATAGAATTGTCAAATTATGTTTTTAAAATATCATATGTTAATGTTTACATATACATATATATGCATGTGTGTATATATATATTTATGTTTGTATGTATATGTGTGTGTGTGTAAATTATAAGATGTAAATTATAGGATAAAATGAATACCAGAATGTCTAGAAGTTGAAATTTTGAAAGACATTTTTAAGCAAGCACTTTTCTGGTGAGAACTGCATTTTGGTCTGGCTAGAAGTAATCATATTTTACTTGTTGCCTAGTTATAAATCTAATGCCTTAGGGGAGAACTCTTTCTTTATTCTCAGAATTCTTTGCCCATCTTACCACTGAAGGCATTCTCTGAATTCGTCCATACCTGTGCACAGCTTTGAAACCTTGAGTTTCTTTTAAAAGAACAGAGGGAGGGTATGGGGAGGGAGGAGGGAGGAGGGTTCAGGATGGGGAACACAGGTATACCTGTGGCGGATTCATTTTGATATTTGGCAAAACTAATACAATATTGTAAAGTTTAAAAATAAAATAAAATTTAAAAAAAAAGAACATGTTTTCTTGATTCCTATTTTTTGAGGAAGAAGAGTTGATCTAGGTGCCCACCAAGCCCTAAAAAAAAAAAAAAAGAAAAGTTAAAGCAGGCCCTTGTTATCAGATTAGCTCAATATAATCTTGAATCCCTTTTCAAACTGAGGAAGTTGACCAGAAAACACCACAGAATCTAAAACTTTCCTCTTTGTGTATGTGTGCTAAGTAGATTCTATTGTGTCCGACTCTTTGCAACGCTATGGACTGTAGCCTGTCCATGGGATTCTCCAGGCAAGAATACTGGAGTGGGTTGCCATGTCCTCCTCCAGAAGATCTTCTTGACCCTGGAATTGAACCCACATCTCCTGTGGCTCCTGAGTTGCAGGTGAATTCTCTACTGCTGAGCCACCAGGGAAGCCCTTTCCTCTTTGTACGTTATGCAAAATGTTGTAAGCCAGTTTGGTCTTAATTTTATACTATTGACTAGTAGATTCATACATTCAACAGATACTTATTGGTGACCTGAGTCATTTTACTTTTTTAACATATGTTTCACTTTTCTCAGAATTAGCAATGGTATTTGCTGTCTTGACAATCATTGTTAACTGGATTAATTACATATTTGGCAATTACATATGGTTTCTGACAGGTAGTGCTTGTTAAACAAACAAAACCTCATCCCTCTTCAGCTCTATTGAATCACAGTCTTTGGTCGATATCCTGGATACAGGTAAAAGCTTCCATATGATCCTTAAGTGAATCAAGCTTCAGGACTACTGGCTAAAAGAATGACCTGTAATTTCCATATTGTTTGGGAAGAAGCTTGTTTTCAGGGAGAGAATTCTGGATTAGACCTGGGTTTCTGATGCAGTTTTATTTTGATCAATTTATGAAGACTCAGCATTTAATGTTTCTTTGCTTCAGCTTTCTTATGATTCAGTTCAACTCAATAGACACAGAGAACTTCATACTGTATTAGGTGCCGGAAATAACATGTCTATAAAAAGTAGAATTGATCATCTTTTGTCCTGCTTCACTAAGTAGGATATTTGTTAGAACCATATGAGAAGTTTTAGAACATACTTTACATATCTTAAAGGGTAGCATATTCCAAATGGATGAATATTTTAAAATATAATGCTTTGTCCTATTGGTCTTTAATTTTTCCCTTCTCTTAAAGTTTTTTCAATTGTAAAAAAATGAGTTGTGGCTCAGGGGGAAGGCTAAATTGGAGCTTTATCCTTTTCTATTTTAAATTCCTCTTACATCCTTAATTCTAATAGGTAATTATTATTTTGTTAAATTACTCTTTCTAATTTTAGCTTCATGGCCTCTTTATTTTAGCTTGCCCACTAGAGGATCAATTTGTCCTAATAAAGTATTCACTTCAAAACTGTGTGGAAACTTAACCTGAAGATATTACTGACACCTGCAAGCTATAGAATTACAATGCTAGATAAAGACCTCTAAGTAAACTTCCAAAATCGACTTGCCTCCAACCCCAAAAGAGTTCTGACTACAGATTGAGAATTCAGATTTTTCTGTTCACTGAGGACTTCACAAGTCAACGTTAGCCCCTTAACTCAATAAGCCAAAGGTTTGCAAAACTCAGTGTGCATATGAATCGTCAAGGAGTACAGAAATATATTCAAATTCCTCTTGCTCATCCATAGAGATTCCAGTTTAATAGAAGTAATTTTGTACCCAGGTCTGTCTATTAACAATTACCCTAGTGAAACTGACACAAATGATTCTAGAACACTGGTTCTCACCTTGGTTGCACATTAGACTCACCTGGGGACTTATGAAAAATACTGATGCCTGACTTCCACCCCAGAGATTCTGATTTAATTGGTCTGGGGTATGGTCTAGGCATTAGGAGTTTTAAAAACCTCCCAAGGTGAGTCTAATGTGCAGCCAAGTCTGGGAATCAGTGTTCTAGAACCATACTGTGAAGAATTACTATGTCTTAAAGATACCAGGCAGAGGAATACTCAAAAAGAAACAGAGTTTAGGATAAACAAATATACCTGCACAGTAAATGGATAATCAGGCAACCTTACTGAATTTTTGTCTTTCAACCTTTACTTAATATATAGAAAATCATCTTACAGCAAGAACCCTCAACTGATTGAAAGAATCAGGCCAAAAGAAGACATTAACTTACTGTTCTTAAAATATGTTATCCCTTAATCCATCTGCAGTAGTCAGAGTTCCAAGGCATTTTCATTTTCTTGTTTTCAGTCTTTTTAGAAGACTCACAAAGAGCACTGTCCTGGCAGAGAAATGCAATAGATATTTGCACTGAAACACTATTCAAATATAGACATAATCTGGGATTTTTTGCCATGAAATTTTCAGATATTATTGAATTCAAAATATTTGAAAATCACTACTTTATATGACAGTCAAACATTTTTTTCCTGTTAACTATTGAAAGAAATTTGATTGTCAGGAAACCATAATTCTGAACAAAAATCTGTTAAGCAAAATTTGCCAGAAAGATTAGACTCATGAAGGTGATGTATTTATGCTAATAGATGTGACCTAAAACGGATTCACTTATGATTTTATAAAGAATCTCTCTAGTAATAGAGATAGTACCACAAATACAGCTTCAAAAAGAAATCTGTTGCATGCAATCCAAATTTCCCAGGCCTGTCAGCTTATAAGGATGTTAACTTTGATTTCTGAATTCCTGTTGCCCTTAGCTACCCTTTTCCAATGGCATTTGCCCCGGTGGGGCCTCACTCGCCCCTGAATTCTTCCTCACTCAGGCTAGGAGTTTGTTTATTTATGGATTTGACAAGTGATTTTTGAAAGCTTACTTACTATTCTTCAGGCTGCCACATGCTTAGGAACGAGTACAAGCTCCCTGGCTTTGCCACTGGTTCCGCCTTGAAAATGTTGCTAAGGGGCCAGCTGCTTTTTCCTCTGGCAACCTGGGTACCTGAAACTGCACACGGTCTGAGGAACCATCAGACCGAGATGAACCATTTTAAGGACATTGGGTTCGACCATGTTCCCTGGGACTGGAGGGTCACAGGACTTTTCCCACAGCCTCACACATCTCTTTATGGACGTAACCACTCAACCTCCTGCCCTAACTGCTCCTTTCTTTCTATTTTTAATTGAGATACAATGGATGGATAACAGTATATTCATATCAGGTATACACCATTTTTTTTCTTGTGATGAAAACTTTTGAAACCTACTCTTAAAGGGAAGGGAAGTCACTCAGTCATGTCCGACTCTTTGCGATCCCATGGACTGTAGCCCACCAGGCTCCTCCATCCATGGGATTCTCCAGGCAAGAGTACTGGAGTGGGTTGCCATTTCCTTCTCCAGGGGGATGCTAATCTACTCTTAGCAACCTTTAAATATGGAATACAGCATTAAAACTATAGCCATCATGCTCTGCATGACATCCCCAGCACTTATTTATCTTTTGACCCTCCCTTGATACATTTCACCCTCTCCTCCACCCCGCTGCCTCTGGCAACCAACAGTTTTGTTCTGTTCATCTCAAGCAGTGGTGATTGTTATCCTTGTGTATCTGAAGATATCGTCAGATCCCACAGGTTGAGAGCTCAGTACCACAAGACTGCCCCACCCCACTCCAGATACCAGTGGAACGTAGTAGGTCTCCAGGTTGCAACAACTTCTGTCGAATTTTGCTGCAAATGTGATGTTCCCTCTTATAGTTCTCTTAATTTGCACAGATCTCAGGAACACACTTGCTTACATCAACATTAATTTTGCCATGAAATATTCAGATATTATCAAACTCAAAATATTTGAAAATCTCTAAGTGACAGATAAACAGCTTTTCCTGTTACCTATTAAAAGAAATTTGATTGTCAGGAAATCGTAAATTTTGAACCAACGTATGTTAAATAAGATCAGACCATGGTTCCTCAGACCACGTGCAGTTTCTGGTGCCTGGGTCACCAGAGGAAAAAGCAGCCAACCCTCTAGTGAGATTCTCAAGGTGAAACTGACGGCAGAGCCACAGAGCTGGTACTCATTCCTAATGAGTCAATGTAAGCAAGCATTAAGTATGTAAGCAAAATTATTAGAGGGTGTGATAAAGGATACAGGTGAAAGACTAGGTGAAGAGATATACGGGCGAGGTCTATGAGGGCCCTGAGCACAGCAGCTTCTCTCTGTAAATTGGGCTATGTCACCTTCCCAGTTAGATATGTTCCCCAAACTGGAAGTTCTCTGAGCCCTGAACCTTGGGGATTTTTATGGGGGCTTCCTCATGTCAGCATGCTCGGTCATTAATTCTACTTTCAGCCCTTGTCCCAGCACAGAGGGCAATGCTAAAAATATCAAGCTTCTAATCATAGTTTGGTGTTTATGTAATCATCCGTCATCCAAGGGACCACCTAGTCTTGCCTCATTAGAACAAAAGACAGTCCTAACACCCAGGAAACTATAAGAGTTTCACAGGTGCTGTGTACCAGGAACAAGGAGAAGATACTGAAATAACCAAGTCCCTGGTGTCATAGGACTTCCATTCTAATAGGAAAAAAAATAATAATTAAAAAAATAGAATATAGGCATTTACCATATGGCTCAGTAGTTGTACTTCTGAGCATTTATCCCAGAGAGATGAAACCTTCAGTTCAGTTCAGTCGGTCAGTCATATCCGACTCTTTGCAACTGCATGGACTGCACCATGCCAGGCCTCCCTGTCTTATCACCAACTCCTGGAGTTTATTCAGACTCATGTGCATTAAGTTGGTCATGCCATCCAACCATCTCGTCCTCTGTCATCCCCTTCTCCTCCTGCCCTCAATCTTTCCCAGCATCAGGGTCTTTTCCAATGAGTCAGCTCTTAGCATCAGGTGGCCAGAGTATTGGAGTTTCAGCTTCAGCATCAGTCCTTCCAGTGAATATTCAGGACTAATTTCCTTTAGGATGGACTGATTGGATCTCCTTGCAGTCCAAGGGACTCTCAAAAGTCTTCTCCAACACCACTGTTCAAAAGCATCAATTCTTTGGCACTCAGCTTTCTTTATGGTCCAACTCTCACATCCATACATGACTACTGAAAAAAAACCATAGCCTTGACTAGATGGACCTTTGTTGGCAAAATAATGTCTCTGCTTTTCAATGTGCTGTCTAGGTTGGTCATAACTTTTCTTCCAAGGAGCAAGCGTCTTTTTGTTTTATGGCTGCAGTCACCATCTGCAGTGATTTTGGAGCCCAGAAAAATAAAGTCAGCCACTGTTTCCACTGTTTCTCCATCTAATTGCCATCCAGTATCCCCCTCAGTCTGGAGAAGGATATGGCACCCCACTCTAGTACTCTTGCTTGGAGAATCCCATGGATGGAGGAGCCTGGAAGGCTGCAGTCCATGGGGTCGCAAAGAGTCAGACACAACTGAGTGACTTCACTTTGACTTTTCACTTTCATGCATTGGAGAAG
>NW_011495049.1:10107084-10129488 GCF_000754665.1 Bison bison bison | reverse complement strand
CAGGTCCACTGGAGAAGGGAATGGCAAACCACTTCAGTATTCTTGCCTGAAAACCCCATGAACATTATGAAAAGGCAAAAAGATAGGACACTGAAAGATGAACTCCCCAAGTCGGTAGGTGCCCAATATGCTACTGGAGATCAGTGGATGAAACCTTAAATTCACACAAATGTCTGTATGTGAATATTCATAGCAGCTTTATTGGTAATAACCAAAACCTTAAATTGGCCCAGATATCCTTCAATAGGTGAATGGCTAAACTGGTATATGCATACCATGAAATGCTTAGTATTCAGAAATGAAAAGGAAGGAACAGTTGATAAACACAACTTAAGTAAATCTCTTGGAAATTAAGCTGAGTGGGGGAAAATGCCAATTCCAAGAGGATACCTATAGGATGATTCCAAATATAACATTTTGAAATGACAAAATTTTGGAAAAGGAGAATAGATTTTCAAGTTAGGGAGGGAATAGAGGAAAGTGAGGTGGTCTTAAAAGGACAGCATGAGGTATCCTTGCAGTGTTGGAACTATTCTATGTATTGAATAGAATGATAGATACACACACCTACCTATGTGATAAAATTGTGCAGAATTACTTTTATATACACACACACACACACACACAAATGAGTATTAAGTAAAACTGGTAAAATCTGAATATTTTAATTGTGCTTTTATATTACAGCTTTGTAAATTGTTAGCCATTGTGGAGAACTGAGTAAAATGTACACAGTATTTTCTGCATGATTTTTTATAAATACATTTGAATCTTTAATTATTTTAATAGAAGTTTAATTATAAAATATATATTATATAATATATAGTAATGTATGCTGCTGCTAAGTCACTTCAGTCGTGTCCGACTCTGTGCAACCCCATAGACAGCAGCCCACCAGGCTCCCCCATCCCTGGGATTCTCCAGGTAAAAACACTGGAGTGGGTTGCCATTTCCTTCTCCAATGCATGAAAGTGAAAAGTGAAAGTGAAGTTGCTCAGTAGTGTCTGACTCTTAGCAACCCCATGGACTGCAGCCTACCAGGCTCCTCCATCCATGGGATTTTCCAGACAAGAGTACTGGAGTGGGGTGCCATTGCCTTCTCCATAGTAATATATATTAACATGTAATGTCAACAACAGCAATGATATATATTATAAGGATAAGGTCTAAAGAGCAGAGGTTTTTGAGTGATATTTTAGAGCATGGCCAAAATTTTCTCCCAGAAAGTGATACTTGAGTATGATGAACTCGGGGGTCAGCCAAGTAAACCAGAGGGAGTAGCAAGTGCTTGGTCCTAAGAGGGGTGTGTTCTTGGAGCACAATGAATGATGAGAAGGGGAGGCAGAAAGGCAGCACCGGACTGGTGCTAGATCAGGGTAGTGCCTTTTAAGCCATAGACTAGACTTTTTGTGGTATTGAAATTATGGAAAAAATCTTTGGAGGGTTGAGATTAAAAGTACATTAATTCATTTGTTTGGAGAATGACTCTGACCACTGGTGAAGAACAGGCTTTGTTGGAGGCAAGATGTTGGTGGTTAGGACTGAGGTGGTAATGAGGAGTTGAGAGGAGCTGAACAACAATCAGATTTGGAAAATTATTTCAAGTGGCTGACACTGAGGTTGTAAATACTTGGTTTCTAACTAATTTAAATGGCATTTTAATTATTGTTTGTACTTAATTTCATGTCATGAACTTGCCAGTATAATATATGGTTATATTTTTCATTATGCCTTGTTAATGATGTTTGTTTCTGGCCTTTAACAGTATCATTAAGATAGAATCTAGAATTTTAAACAAAAAACGTATTATCGGATTCATCAGTTTTTAAAATTGATCTTAAGAAAAGACATTTCTTAGGTCCAAAAAATTTCTCTGTTTTCTATTTCATTGATTTCTGGTCTTATCCTTATTATTTACTTTCTTCTTATCATTTGGATTACACTTCTTTTTCTAGCTTATTTAGGAGGAAATTTTAGATAACTTATTTGAGAACTTTCTTCTTTTCTAATGTACACAGTTACTGCTATAAATTTTCTTCTAAGTTCTATCCCACCAATTTTGAGATGCTGTGTTTTAATTTTCATTCAGTTCAAAATCTTTTAAAATGTCATTTGTGATCTCCTCAACTCATGTAGTTATTTAGAAGTGTGTCAATTAATTAAAAATATTAGGAATTTAAAAAAAAGTATTATATACACATATGCATATGCATATATAATCAATGGGGACTTTCCTGGTGGCTCAGTGGTAAAGAATCTACCTCCCAGTGCTGGAGGTGTGGGTTCAATCCCTGAGTCAGGAAGATCTCCTGGAGAAGGAAATGACAACTTTCTCTAGTATTCTTGCCTGGGAAATCCCATGGACAGAGGATCCTGGTGGGCTACAGTCCATGGGGTCGCAAAAGAGTTGGATATGACTTAGCAACTAAACAGCAGCAATGATCACTTTATCTTTCACATTAGCTGAGTCTTAATAATATAGTACAATATATTTTAAGGAAAACATTATAACAGAAGTAATACATAAGTCAAGACAAGTATAATTACATACTAAAATATATGATTTTGAAAAAGAAGACATTATTTGCATTTTAATGGGAAATCCGGAAATCAGAATTGCTTTGAGTGGATATTTTCTGACATCAGTTTTAGCATATAACTTGATCGATTTTGCTTTAGTGATTCCAAATTGATTTTGCAATCATGCTACAGTTTATAGAAATTTGAGGCAATATATTCCTTGGAAGTAAATTGTTCTTAGATATTCTGAAAGTTTTAATCATTTTATAAGATGCATCTTAAACTGAAGCATTTCTAAATGGGTATTGTTCCCCCAACAATATTGACAAAGACTCTTTCAGTGGTAAGTAAAGGAATTGCTTTTGACTCTTGTAAAATGAAAAGAGTATAGTTTATTTGAATAACAAAAGCATGATTGTTAAGGAGGTTAAGAACTTAAATGTAGGAGAGACTCAAATTTAAATTCTTTCTATGTTATTAACAAGTCATATCAATTTGAAATAATGATTATGCTAAGCCTTAGTTTCTTCCTTTGTAAAATAGAAATAACTGGGCCCTTTGCCTACCTTTAGGTCCAGGTTAATGATGCCCAGACAATTTAACAGATGTAAAAGTGTTGTGGACAATTAGAAGTATGTATGTTTATAAATTCTCATTATTATTTCTGAGTAGTTTTTGAAATACTTTTTCTTTAGTCGTTATAGAATAAATTGGTACTAAAATAAATACTGATTTTATCTGAGCGGATTTTGCAACAGAGAGAATAGGAAGGTTAAAAGCCTCAATTTAAAAAGTGAAATCTTGTAATAGAGAGTGTATACCTTCCCAGTAGGTAGGGTGAAAGGTAGGGAGAAAGGAAGGGGAAAAGAGAGAGAGATACACAGACACAGTGATACAGAGAAATAGAAGGAGAGGAAGAAAAAGAGGAAAGGAGAGAACTTTTTAGTACTTTGGTTCCATTTGTCAGCTTTCCATTAAAGCTCCTTAGATGAGTCCTCTGTACTCAATGTCTTCTGTGTGCTCTGTACTTACTTAAAGACTGTATATGAGATTCTGATCACCTCTTTCCACCTTCAGTTCTTCCCTAAGGCACCATTATCCACTAGAAAATACTCTTAATGGTTGTGCTGTCTCTACAGTTGTCCCTCGTCTCTTGTCAAAACAACAACTAGAGTGCTCCAGGTAAAACACAATTCACACTACGTCGTTTCTGTGTATAAAGCCCTCCAGGGTTTCCCAGTGTACTTGGAGTAAAATCCAAAGTTCTGCATCGACCCAAAGAGATTGGTGCATTCTCTTCCCAGCCATCTCTGGCCTTGACCCCAGCCATCCTCCATAGTGCTGATTCAGCAGGGGTCACACTGTCGCTGCTGCCCTCAAACATGCCAAGCCGGCTTCCAGTCTGGGGTCTTTGCCTCTCTGTTCACTTACCTGCCCTCTCCTTCCTGAAGAATTACAAGACTCTCTCCCTTTCTCTTTCAGATTAGATCTTTGCACAAGTGGTAATTCATCAGAGTGCCCTTCTGCAACTACCCTGAATAAAATGTAATTTTATAAAAACTTCCTCGCCACCTCTTCTCTCCAACCTTTTTACTCCTCTTTATTTTTTAGCACTCCTCGCCTCCTGACATATTTTATATTTATTTTTTATCGTTTTTAATCTCCTCTAAAACATAAGCTTCCTAAGAGCAAGGACTTGATTTGTTTACTTTTTTACTCTGCTCCCTATGCCTAAAAAGTTCATAGTAGGTACTCAGTAAATACTCGTTAAACAAGTAAGTGAATATTAAACCGTTTGTCTGTTACCCCATTAATGTATCATCTAATTCTCTGTCATCCGTGATGCTGAGGTCTGTGCAAGACCAAAGATTAACCCTAAAAGTCAGTGTTTGCCTTCAATGGCTTGTGAAATTAGTGTGGAGAAAGATAACAAAAAAATAAGTTGTCATCTAACAAGAGTCCTATGGCCAGATAAGTTTGAGAAAACTGTCCATTTTTTCCTCCTTTTACAGATGGCCAAGAGATTGTCAGTGCTTTGATTGTCAATTCAGTTGATAACTGTTATATAATTAAAAAAACTTTTTTAATACTGTGAAGATATGGGAGTGAGAGTGACTATTAAAGCTTAGATGGAGAGTTGACTCTGTAAGCAAAGGAGAGGGGACAGATTAAAAAATAAAAAAATGAGGTAGAGATTCAGAAGGCGAGGAAGTTATTGCCAAAGGAATGGGAAATATGAAGGAAACAAGGGTAGGATGAGATGGAAAGTTATTTCAGGGATCCTTTGCATCTGCATATGTGCTTAGTCACTCAGTCATGTCTGACTCTGAAACCCTATGGACTGTAGCCCACCAGGCTCCTCTGTCCATGGGGATTGTCCAGGCAAGAATGCTGGAGTGGGTTGCCATGCCCTACCTCCAGGGGATCTTCCCAACCCAGGGATTGAACCCAGGTCTCCCACATTGCAGGGAGATTCTTTACCATCTGAGCCACCAGGGAAGCCCTGCACATATACATGTTTTAATGCAAATACACACAAGGATGAACATCCACCAATGCCTACTTGTAGGTGAGCATCAATTCAATATTTACAGTTCTCCTGGAAATAGTGATCATGTTAACGTTGCCCTGCCTCTGGTGACCTCCTCTGTCTGAGAGGGGAGGGAGTAATGAGTGATGCTTTCCATCAAGATTACCTAGAGGGCCATTTGCCACTTCTGCTTCTGGAGGCGTCGCCATTATTCGTGGTTTACAGTCCGCATACTCTTTTTCTTGGAGCCGCTTTTCTTCCTCTACCTTCTCAGCAGCTTGGTCCAGTGCAGCCTTTTCCCTGTTGTATTTGCTTTAATGTTCCAGCTCTTCAGACTGAACTAAAGAGCTTTATGAGCTGTGTTTTTGCAGCCCAGGCAGTGAATCCTTCAAGAGTAATATTACAAGGCAGGCTCCAGCAGCGCTTAGAGAGGAACGCGCCACAAGAGTTACCCTTGTGGGAGAAATGGGTCCTGAGAACACTAGTCACACATAAAAGATATGCCCAGGGAGAGGTGATTCTGTCACAGATCAGATGGCTCCAAATATGTGCCCTTCCCAGAGCTGTGGCCGTTGCTTTCTTTAGAGAGCTTTCTTTATACATTAGGTGGTAGAAGCAAAGGACATGAAAATAATTAGATGCAAACATCTTGTATTTGCCTTTCTGCACACACATTAGTTTATGAAGTCCTTGAGGGCAAGTCCAGCTGTGTGTTTCCTTTGCCAGCTTTTCACCACAAGAGACACAGTTAGGGGCACCAGCTCCATAAGCTAAACCTCTTCTATTGCTGAAATCTAACCCTGAACTCATTTCCCTACTTTATTTCCATGTTCCCCTTTATTTGCCAAATGCATCAATCAAAGTGAGCCACTTGCCATTCATCCTTCACGTTCCTTAACTGCCTATCTCACTGCCTTTGCTGGTGTGCTGTCTGTGCCCGGAGCCCTTCCCCCCCATAGACTTGTCTGTAATACCAGCCCCAGACCTTCTAGAAGCACTTCCATGATTCCCACTCCTTCCTTAAGCAAGAAAGCCCGCCCCGCCCCACCTCGCATAGCTCTTTTTCTTATTCTGTCTACCTTGCTTTGTATTGATTTGTGTATTTCTCAACTTGCTAGGTAGCTTAAAGACACTTCACACCTGAGTTATCCTTGATTCCTGATCACAGCCTAGAATTGAACGTTGAATGTTGTAGGTACTCAAAATGTAGTTGATAAATTAACGAAGAAATGACTGACTAGTAAGAGCTCAGTAAACCCTTGCTTATTCTTTGACTACTAAAATAGGAACATTAAGAAAACCATGGTATTACAACAGAGATGATGGCAATTGTTTTGTCTCTTGCACTAGACCTGTTGGGGTTATTTGCCCTTATCTGGCAGTTATATGTCTCTTTAATATTATATGTCTGTTTTATCCATTTATCCTTTGTATCTTGCAATGTACACATAGGTGTACAATAAATATTTGTTGAATGAATGAATATGAGGACACATCAATTTTTTATTTAAACATTTTATATAAATGCAGGGAAGTATATATTTCTCTTTTCTGAGGTACAGAGATGCTCCATCTTATCTGATACTGAAAGCTATTAAAGCTGTTTTGCTTGGGTGGCTTAGACAAACTTAATGTTCAAATCCAGTAAGTATCCATCCTAAGTTCCTGTTGCTCTCAGTCTACTGGATAGTTTGGGATATCTATTTTTATTTTTAACTATCTTGATTTGTAGAGATTTTATTGCAGGCTTTTTCAACTGCGTTGTAGAAAAGCAGGGTATATATTAAAAATAAATATTTTTTCAAAATGCTTCCCAAATGGTTCTGCATATATAATGAGAACATCACAGCACAGCATGTATAACAATAAAGATAAATCCCTCATGGCCAGCTCCAGAGGTCCAAATCAGTCTTTTTAGAGACAGAACAATTACTCCAAATTTCTAAGAAGCTGTGTATAAATGATTTAGCATATTTGAATAGAGAAGCAATGGAGTCCACTTAGAAATGAATGAAGTATTATTTTGGTGACAATATGGCTAGCGTATTCTAGAATCATTTTCTGTGTCTTCATTTAAGTTGAAGTTCTTTATATATCTTCAAGTCTACGCCTGTGAATTTTTTTTTTTTTTTTGGTAAAACTTGCCACATGCATTTTTCTCTCAGTAAAAGATACCATAATGCCCATGTTAATGTAAAAGTAAGTAAGTGAAGTCATTCAGTCTTGTCCAACTCTTTGTGACCCCATGGACTGTAGCCCACCAGGCTTCCTCTGTCCATGGAAATCTCCAGGCAAGAATACTGGAGTGGGTTGCCATTTCCTTCTCCATGTTAATGCATTACTATCAACATTGCCCTAACTGATAGAGACAGATTGACTCAGGATCGCTGATTGTTCTCTCAGGATTAAACTGGTAAATCTTTTAAGTCTTCTTAGGTAAGTTCCTGTACTGTCAATTACTTTTTTAACTTATAAAGTCATATAAGGTATTTAATAAATTGTGTGTTGATAGTCATATATCAAAAACAGATGTGAAATTGTCTTCTTTCCTTGGGGTAGTTTAAGTCTTAGTGGACTTTGTTTTTTAATTGCTATTTTAAACTCATAGGAAACACAACTTATTTCAATTTCTATTTAAGTGTGGTCTTGTAAGAATATAAATGACATTTTTATCTGAGAATATAATCTTTTTCTTTCCTATTCAGAGAGATTGAATTTAAGAAAAATATTTCTTGCCAGCTATCTTTCTGCTATATAGTTTATGGCCTGCCATTCTCAAACGGTTCAGCGAGTGTATTTGAAATGAACCTTTTGGTCATTTTCTGTTTTTCAGGGACTTTGGATATGATTTGGTTCTGTCGTTTGAAAATAGAATTACTGGTTGAGGTTCAGCTTTCTTTTCCCACTTTCATTTTTAAAACTTTCTCAAATACAGAACGCATGAGCCTTGGTAGATTTTAAAAGCAGACAATCTTTTTTCCTCCAAATAGTTCCTTTTAAAAAAAGCATAATGGATATTAAGTCCCTTATCACTAGTAAAGAAAAAGAGAGACACTGGGAGATCAGGCAGGAATATAATATTTTTTTTGTCTTCTTTTGTACTGATTTCTCATATACATGTACATACTGGTGATTTAATGCCTGCCTGGAGAGTTTCAAAGACAAGAGGCTAGTAACCAAAGCTACCCCTATGTGTTATGGTGCAAACCCAAGGTGTTTTTTCAGGAGTAGATTGCACTTGTAGAAAATGGTAGGGCAAGGATATGTGTGGATTTCTTGTGGGTCAGATATGACCCCAAACCAAGCAGCCATGCTATCTTAAAAGAATTGGAACCTAAGTAGAAAACCCTGAGCAGCCCTCTGACCCACCTACATGGTAGCCCACAGGAAACTGAGGGGCAAAGCATGCTGACCCATCAGAGAAGGCAAGCGAGAGGCAGGGAATTCTCAGTGATGAGATGTTTTCAAAGGACTCCCAGAATTGCCCCACAAGAGAACGAGCCTACAACTATATATCTGCCACATCCAGGGTCACCAGTGCCACATTTCAATTTGAATATCAAGGAAGACTTTCATCTACTCTGAAACTGGAGAGGCTGAAATACAGCTAGAGAGTAGAGGATGAGTTGGAATGAGAGAGAGGAGGTCCCTAAGTCCCGTCCCAGTTCCTTCCTTGACCCTGCCACGAGGGTCCCCTGCTCTGGACCTCACCCTGGAGACCTTGCTCTCGTCTTCCTCTGGCATCAGCCCTCTCTGTGGGGCAACGAATCAGTGGGCACAAGGAGCATGCTCACCTGGAGACAGATTCCCCTCTCCTGGACCATGCTCACACTCGGGATTCCAGAATACTCTTTCAAAAGGCGCCTAACATACTTTCGAGACCTGTGCAGGCCTCTTCTCCCTTATCTGCCCTGGAACGAATGGACTGTGTCTCTAGTGTGTGTACCCCTCAGCTCAGTGACAGGCCATTGGGTATCTGTTTACTGGAATAGAGGCAGAACTTGAGTGTTCACACTGGGGTAGCCATGGAGAAGAGTGGGTTGGAAGTCCTTTTCCCCAGGGTCCTCCCTTTGTTTTATGGTCTGAAGCATCTGAGTCTCGATTCAAACCTAGTCTTCCACATTGTTACAAATGTAGGAGAATATATATGTGTATATATATACACTTATTTAATCTATGATTTATTAAATTTACATATGATTTATTAAACTTATTTTAATTTTGAAAATAGTTAGATGTGTGAGAGATTCTGAAAATATTAAGGGAGGGCCTGCTCCTTCCCCACTGCAATTTTACCAGCCTAAGGTAAGGCTAAGCTGGGGAAGAAATTTCCAAATCAAATATAATTATCAGTAGACTTATTTTAATATGTAAAATATAAGTGAGCTATTTGTTTATTAATTCAAAGTAAGCTAAGGCTAGGACTTCTCTGGTGGCTCAGATGGTAAAGAATCTACCTGCAATGTAGGAGACCCAGGGTCAATTCCCACTCCAGTATTCTTGCCTAGAGAATTCCATGGACAGAGAAGCCTGGCAGGCTTCATGGGTCACAGAGTCAGACTCAATTGGCTTTCACTTAAAAACTAAGGATAGTTTTATTATTCATAAGTAACCAGAAAAACTATGGAAGCTGTTTCAAGATTTGATTCAGTGATAGGCAGAAATAAATATTTAGTGTTAGGTAAAGGATGTTTTAAACTTTCAAAGGCTGTTTTTATTTTTTCTTAAATCTTACATACTAGGAATCTTTTGGTTAATGAAGAATGCAGTTTTCATGTTTTTTTTTTTTTTTAATTTGTGTAGATCATTCTCTTACACTCTGTGATCATAGCATCTGTCCAAAGTACGGAGACTTGAGTACATTAGTCATACCAAACCCAGTTTTTGAAAAGGCAATTGTCCTGAAATTAGCCAAAGGGAAACAAACAAACAAAATAAGCTTTTTTTTTTTTCTAAAGTTGGGAATTCTTCATTATATTAGAAAGAATTGAAATAGCAAAAATCAAATTCTGTTAACCATTAGTTATTCTCTAGAAGTCATGGGTAGCTGAGCAAGGCTTTGTGATTAAAAACAAATGGACCTGTGTTAAATCCCCAGATCCATCTTCCTATACCTTTCCCCATAGTGTAGTTGTTTCCACACTGAGGTGCATATACCCTAGAAAAGTGCAAGAGACACTCCTTTGATAAGAGCAAAGAAAGTTAGATAGCTTATGTTTACTTTTATATGTTAATCATACTGCTGTTTACCACATGGATTGACAGAGGTACCTCACTGGGTTTTTCTGTCAGAGGGACACCAGTGCAGAGGTTCTGAGGGACGGTAGGAGTTGTACAAAGCAGCACACCGTTAGCACAGTGTGGCTGCCTGTGTTATGTAGTTGCAGTTAAATTAACCCTCACCAAATCTACAATTGACCTAAAAAGAAATCTACAGAGACGGAGAAGGCAATGGCACCCCACTCCAGTACTCTTGCCTGGAAAATCCCATGGACAGAGGAGCCTGGTGGGCTGCAGTCCATGGGGTTGCTAAGAGTTGGACACGACTGAGCGACGTCACTTTCACTTGTCACTTTCATGCATTGGAGAAGGAAATGGCAACCCACTCCAGTTTTCTTGTCTGGAGAATCCCAGGGATGGGGGAGCCTGGTGGGCTGCCGTCTATGGGGTCTCACAGAGTCGGACACGACTGAGGCGACTTAGCAGCAGCAGCAGCAGTTATAGCCAACAGGACATTGGCCCCCAAGTCAAAATTATCACCAGTATATATATTTTATATCTAGTATTCTTGTTGATGAATTCACTCCAAGTAAATACCATGTTTTGAGATATTAATGATGATATGAAGCCATCACAATTAGGATGATGCTTTAAAAATTGTGTTGCAAACTTTCTCACTCTTTTTAAAATTTGTATTTCCTGCCTACATTATATGCAAACATATATTCATTTTTAATACTTGTATATAATTTACAAACACAACTATATATTTATTGAAAGGAGATACCACAATTAAAATTTTACTGGTAGAGATATATGATTAAGAGTTTTGAGGTTATATTTAGAAAGGATTGAAGAATATTTAAATTTTTTGGAAAAAATATGACAGATGAACTCATGTATGTTTCAACTTGTAAAACAAATGATTGTCTTATATTTATGTTAACCTATTTCCTCTGCTTCTAGCTAACCTCAAAGAAGCCATTTTCTACTTATCCATTTGTAGTCTAGGATTATGGAAACAATATAAAACTTCATTCAGAGGGATTTATGCAGCCCTAGGAGAAATGCAGTACTTGTAACAATGTCTCCACCCTAGTTTTCATACAATGATTTAAGATGAGCTAACTCATAAATGCCCTGTTATTTATAATGGATAGATAGTTGCCTTTTAACTTGTTTTGTGAATGGAAGTTTAAAAAGTGAATCTCTAGAGATGCCTGTGGCTAAAATATTTCCACTTGGTTGTACATATATAAGCAATGGGGATATCATTAAAATATAATAAAAATGTACATTGTTTCTTTTTATTGTTCTGTTTGTTCCTTTGTTATAGGCACTACAGGGGATAATTTTATGAGTTCCATAATAAATTAGTTTGGGCGATATAAAATGACTAGATATTTGGGGTAATAGAGTATTATTATTAGATCAATATTCAGTATACTGAGAATGACACTGAAACACAAAAACATGGAGTGGCACAATTGTATTTCTTGACCTGAATGTTTCAAAAATAAAAATAAACACCTTTTTATAGAGAATTGAGAATTTATCATAAATAATTTGTTTTTCTGCACATCTTAACATGAAATGTTTTAGGGCATAAAAAACAAAGGTTTCTCTATTTATGTCTTCTTCTATTTTTAACTATCCAATTTTACCATGTAATTAAGGGATAAATAGGAAATAGATACAAAACTTAGTTCATGATAAGGTAGGACTATGTACAGTGTAACTGGAATATATCTTATGTATGCTGGAGGCGCTTTAAAATTGTGTTTTAGTCATCAGTGTATTTGTGTTGTTGTTCTGAATGCTCTTTCATCTCTAAGGTATTTTATTTTGTAGGATAATTCAAAGCATGTCTCTGCAAAAAAGCTGACATATTTGGATATGTATGAATGCAGCTGAACTTTTGTGTGTTTTCCTAGTGGGAATTGGATAATTATTTTCCCAGTATTCACTTTAATTTTTTCAATGCTGATACTGTTCTTTAAAATATCAGAGCAGTGTTCACTTTGAGAGTTAAGAAGTAAATTGGTAAAACCCTTAAAGTTGCCTCTTTTTGTGAATTGCTAGATAAAAATAGAGAAATGAGAATGCCAAAAGTTACTTGACTCTGTCCAGTATAATTGATAGATTTATAAACCAGTCAGATTTCAATTAATTTTAATTGTACTTATTAGGATATTTGGTTTTGCAATTGTATTCTTTTTTCTCTTTCCTCGTATGTAATGAAGCTTGTTGTGCCTAACAGTTTTGTCTGTGTACTATTAAAATAGTCTGTGTACTATTCTAATACTTTAATTATATGCAGCATGTTGCTTCATTATAGTGACACTTCTTTGTTCAGTAATATATTCTAGCTAGTGTGGTCTAGAAAGTTTCAGAAACATATACCAGTTTGATTTGTCACCAAAATATGCAGTATTGTAAAACTGAAGTACTGTTTTATTGTAATTACCTCTTCTGAATATTTATGCATTTAGTAACTTATGCATTTAGCTTTCTATATGCTACTTGTTATAATTTAGAACACATCTTAATAAGAAGTAATTATAAGGAAAAAGCAAATTTACCGAAAAGAATGCAGAAGAATTAAAAATACCTCATCATCATTTTTAAGATCATTCTCTCCACAGGCTTCCTTACAGATATCACAGTTTGTCAGGAATACTGAGTTATATTATGTAGGCAGAATGGGAAAGTGTCCAAGAAATTGATTTTAGGAAAGCATAGAACCAGGCTTTGTATTTTTAATATTATGTTGATTGTGCAGAATGTGAATATTCAAGAAAATAGAGCTTAAGTAAATAATTCCAGAAACTGTGAGGGATAGGGAGTGAACACAGAGAGCAGTATTTACTTTGACAGTTAAGAAGTAAATTGGTAAAAGCCTTAAGATCTTCTCTTTTTGTGAATTGCTAGATAAAATTAGAAAATTTAAAAACCTCAAGTGTCTTTTCTACCAGAATCACCAACACCTTTCTCCATATTGATTCTTCATGATAGTCTGAATCTTATTTACTGGGCACCTTATTTCACATCTGGATTGTATGTAAAGCTGTTTTAGAATCAATGATGTAAGTAAATTCACCACTCCGTTTTAAAGGGAGAACCAAAGTGTTATATTGATATTTTTGTCAAATACTCTAGAGTTTTATTAGAATCAAATGGTAACAGATATTTTTAGAGCTTTATTAAGAATTCTCTATTTTTTCTTTGTGTAAGGAAAACCTATAGAAACAATTATGAATCATGATAAATTTTTGGCATAAAATTATTATTAAGGATGGCACTGGAGAAGGGGGAAGTCCAGCTATGTTTTCCTTTTCTTTCTGTCTCTGACATGTGCTGATAGTACTCTGGTGTCTCAAATGAATCTATGTTAGAGGAAGATTTTATCTAGTGGATGCTAGATTTAGAAAAAAAAAAAAAAGGATAACTTCTGAAGCTTCCGTAATCAGTCTCTGGGACTGAACTTACTGTCTGCAGCACACCAGGCCTCCCTGTCCCTCACTATCTCCTGGAGTTTGCCCATGTTCTTGTCCATTGATTTGGTGATGCTGTCCAACCATCTCATCCTCTGCCACCCTCTTCTCCTCTGCCTTCAGTCTTTCCCAGCTTCAGGGTCTTTTCCAATGAATTGACTCTTAAGATATTAGAGCTTCAGCTTCAGCATCAGTCCTTCCAATTAATATTCAGGGTTGATTTCATTTAGGAATGACTGGTTTGATCTCCTTTCAGCCTTCTCCAGCACCACAATTTGAAAGCATCAATTTTTCAATGCTCAGCCTTCTTTATGGTTCAACTCTCACATCTGTACGTGACTACTGGAAAAACTATAGATTTAGCTCTACAGATTTTTGTCATCAAAGTTATTATCTCTGCTTTTTAATATGCTGTATAGGTTTTTCATAGCTTTCCCTCTAAGGAGCAAGCATGTTGAATTTCATGGCTGCAGCCACCATGTGCAGTGAATTTGGAGCCCAAAATAGAAAATCTGTCAGTGCTTCCATTTTTCCCCTTCTATTTGCCATGAAGAGATGGGACCAGATGCCATAATCTTCATTTTTTGAATATTGAATTTTAAGCTAGCTTTTTCTCTCTCCTCTTTCATCCTCATCAAGAGGCTTTTTATTTCCTCTTTGCTTTCTGCCATTAGAGTGGTATCTACATATCTAAGGTTGTTGATATTTCTCCTGGCAATCTTGATTCCAGCTTGTGCTTCCAGCCTGGCATTTCGCATGATTTACTCTGCATATAAGTTAAATAAGCAGGGTGACAATATTACCATCCCTTTATTCTCAAGTCCTCAAATCTCATGGAAGTGACAGTGAAGACTTTTTGAGGGATAGGATTTTAATGGTATAAAAATAGTGAGGTGGAACTCTAAGCATCCAGTAAATTTAAATATTTTTAGATGATGGAATGAGACAGAATAGCATTATTAGAGAAGGGAACCAAGAATCTAAATCCTTGATCTCAAAAAGTCTGAAATAGTGTCAATGGCTATTTTTCTTTTAGTGGAAGAGTACAAACTAGGAGCCAAGGGGAGTCATCTGGTGCAGAGAAATGAGTGGACAGAAACAAAGTTCATTCATTAACACTCTTTACAACAGCAGCCCCAGTGAACTTTTCATTTCCCGCCCCCTGTATACAAGGCATGATTTCTGAGGCTGACAGTGGGAGACTGCTGTCAAAAACCTTTAATCAGAGTTTCCTTGAGGAAAGCTTGGAAGTAGCTGTTACTGATTAAACCTTTTTCATTTTGTAAATGGAGGGGACCTTGGGACCTACTCCCTTACATTCCATGTGGTAAGAGTTTCCAATCAGTCCCTCCGTGCAGGAGAGAAGATGGGTGGAAATAAACTGATAAAGACTGAAGAAACCATACAAGTTAAACATATTCATCAGTATAGTTTTCATTCTGAACAGTAGTCAATCACTGAAGTCAACTATGCAAAACGGAAGATCCAAAACGAACACATAGAGTAACGGGTACTAGATGAAGCAAGCATGATTCATGGGTCAGAGAGAACATTTTAATACATCTTAATTAGAAACATAAAGAAAAAATGGTCTTCATAAAACAAAAATGAAAAAGCTAATGGATATGATAATAAGACTAAAATAAATTAGTACAGAAGAAAAGTAAAGTTGGAGAAATCTTCCAAGGCTTAGATGAAAATATAAAGAAATACAAAAATGAGATGTATGTTCAGCAAACATGGAGAGTCAATTTAAGAAATTGAACATAGGACCAATTTTGGAGATCCAGGGGAAATGGAGGAATTGTAGGCAAAAATGTTTAATACTTCATATTGAAATAAGTTTATCAGTACCAAAGCAATGAACACAAAGCAAGATATATCCAGATAAATCATAGTGAAATTTGGATATAGAGAAAATCCCAAAATCCCTAAGAGAGGTAACATGCTAACCCTAAAGAAGCAAAAATTTCATTGACTTCAAACTTCCCAGACAGCAACAGTTTTATTAGAATTCAATGAAGGAATGAATGTACCTTTACATTTCCGGGAATACATGAATTTGAATTTAGACTTCTCTTACCAGCTATATTTTATTTAGGTGTGGGGACAATAAGAAAAAGGCTCAAAATAATGTTTTTCTTAACTTCGTTCATGAACATTGCCTGAAGATATGCTCAGTAGCTCAGTCATGTCTGACTGTTTGTGACCCCATGGACTGTAGCCTCCAGTCTCCTCTGTCCATGGAATTTTCCAGGCAAGAATGCTGGAGCAGGTTGCCATTTCCTCTTCCAGGGGATCTTCCTGACCCAAGGATTGAACCCACATCTCCTGCATTGCAGGCAGATTCTTGACCACTAAGCCATCATGGAAGTGTTTACCTGAAGATATTGGCAATGAAAAGTGAATATGGAAAAGAAACTTAGTGTCCAAGAAAGTACAGAAGGAAGGAAACGGGGGCAAGAAAAAGAAACCCCAGGAAGGAATTCGCAGCATCCCCAGAAAGCAAGCAGCCCAACTCAGAACAAGAAATCAGAAGATCCCACCAAAATCTCTTCAAGAAACATGGGAATAAATTTCAGTCAAAATAGAGAAAGACTGTGGTCATATGTTGAATACCTGTATACTTCTCACAACAAGAAAAACAATTATTACAGAAAAAATATGAAAGAAAAATAAACACTCTGTTAATATGAAGCATCTAAATGTGACATGATTTTAAACAATTGATGGAATGTATCAAAGGAAGTCCATTTGACAGTGATGCTAGAACGTCCTCCATAATGTGTTATATTTTTAATAAAGAACAGTAACATTCCTCTACTTGGTTCTATAGTAAATTATATTTATATTGTTGTGCAATTGTGTAAATGCTCTTCATTTCCCATTTCTTACAATTAATTATACACAAGACTTTGGAGAATTCATATACAGCAGATGATATTGCTACTGTTTTTCGTCCCTCCATATATTCTCACCCTTTGTCATATGTAACTTTGCATCTTCCTGTGAAGGAGGAATATATGTTTCTCATTCCTTGACTGAGTTTGGAGATGTGATTTGGTTTGAGCAACTGAATGAAGGGAAATGCCAGCGAGCCACTTCTGAGCCTAGGCCTTAAGAAGTCTTGCATGTTTCACTTTTATTTTTGAACTTCTGATGTCACATGGATGAGGTCAAAAGATAGCTGCTATACCTTTAGTTTGGATCTCAGAACGGTCACAAAGGGAGCAGACTTCAGCACAAATGTCAGTGAGGAGCTGAGCATGGCAGTATCTTTAGGTCAAAGCCAAGCTCCTCTGTGGAGCCCACCTGAGATCTCCTGACGCCACAAGCACTCACTGACACTTGAATGTTAGGGAAATAAATATACATATTGTGTGCTATGGAGGTTTGTGATTGTTACCCAGACTTAACTGTAGCTTTCATTCACTAACACACTTAACCATGATAGAATAGAATGTGTTGGAAAAACAGAAATAAAATTTTGGTAGTGGAATAAATAGTGAGACTCTAAAGGAAGGAAAGGGATTTTAAGAATGATGTCTAAAGTTTATGAACAAATAGCAGGTTTAAATATGCTGGTTCAGACTGTAATGGTAATCAGTAGAAGGAGGAAAGCAATTAAGAAAATTCAGAAGGCACGGAGGATAATAGGAGGTAGTTTTGGAAGATAATTTACTCATTTGTAAAAGGAATTATTATTGATAATGAATCAGATAGAATAAAATCCAGAAACTAAAAAATTATACATCCATAAAATTATATGTGTATAATAAAAATAACTGTGTAATAAGATAAAAATAAGTGTGTAAGAAGATAAAAATAAGTGTGTAATGTGTGTAATTATAATGACCTCTATGTTTCTTTAAAATATGAATTTAGTATACTTTAGTGGTAATACTTATAAAGAGGTCTACAGATTTCAAAAATACATTTGTATATTCAGTATAATAGATTCATCAATTGATTTTGGTTGTTATTTACCTCTGATAAAGTAATCAAAGCACTTTAATTATTGTAGTATCTTATAGATGGATTCTACTTTGGGAAAATATTAACTTCATTTCTGAAGTACATTTAATTCAAACCACAAAAGTTCAGTTCAGTCGCTTAGTCATGTCTGACTGTTTGTGACCCCATGCACTGCAGCACGCCAGGCTATCAATCACCAGCTCCTGGAGCTTGCTCAAACTCATGTCCATGAGTTAGTGATGCCATCCAACCATCTCATCCTCTGTCATCCCTTCTTCTTCTGCCTTCAATCTTTCCCAGAATCATGGTCTTTTCCAATGAGTCAGTCCTTCTCATCAGGTGGCCAAAGATTTGGAGATTTCAGCATCAGTCCTTCCAATGAATATTCAGGACTGATTTCTTTTAGGATTGACTGGTATAATCTTCTTTCTATCCAAGGGATCCTCAAGAGTCTTCCCCAACACCAGAGTTCAAAAGCATTAATTCTTCGGCATCCAGCTTTCTTTATGGTCCAACTCTCTTATCCATACATAACTGCTGGAAAAAACCATAGCTTTGATTAGATGGACCTCTGTCAGCAAAGTCATGTCTCTGCTTTTTAATATGCTATCTAGGTTTGTCATAGTGTTACTTCTGAGGAACAAGCATCTTTTAATTTCATGACTGCAGTCACCATTGGCGGCGATTTTGGAACCCAAGAAAATAAAGTCTCTCACTGTTTCCATTGTTTCCCCATCTATTTGCCATGAAATGATGGAACTGGATGTCATGATCTTTGTTTTTTGAATGTTGAGTTTTAAACCAGCTTTGTCACTCTCCTCTTTCACTTTCATCAAGAGGCTCTTTAGTTTTTCGCTTTCTGCCTTAAGTGTGGTGTCCTCTGCATATCTGAGGTTATTGATATTTCTCCTGTCAATCTTGATTCCAGCTTGTGCTCATCTAGCCCAGTGTTTCCCATGATGTACTCTGCATATAAGTTAAATAAGCAGAGTGACCATATACAGCCTGGTGTACTCCTTTCCTAATTTGGAACTGCCTATTGTTCCATGTCTGGTTCTGACTGTTGCTTTTTGACCTGCATACAGATTTCTCAGGAGGCAGATAAGGGGTTTGGTATTCCCATCTCTTGAAGAATTTTCCAGTTTGTTGTGATCGACACAATCAAAGTTTTAGCGTAGTCAATAAAGTAGAAGTAGATGTTTTTCTGAAACTCTCTTGCTTTTTCTATGATCCACCAGATGTTGGCCATTTGATCTCCAGTTCCTCTGTCTTTTCTTTATCAGCTTGAACATCTCGAAGTTCACAGTTCACTGACTGTGGAAGCCTGGCTTGGAGAATTTTGAGCGTTACTTTGCTAGCATGTGAGATGAGTGCAATTGTGTGGTAGTTTAAATATTCTTTGGCATTTGCCTTTCTTACATAGGACCTTTTCCAGTCCTATGGCCACTGCTGAGTTTTCCAGATTTGCTGGCATGTTGGGTGCAGCACTTTCACAGCAGCATCATCTTTTAGGATTTAAAACAGCTCAACTGGAATTCCATCGCCTCCACTAGCTTTGTTCATAGCGATGCTTCCTAAGGCCCACTTGACTTTGCATTCCAGGATGTCTGGCTCTAGGTTAGTGATCACACTATAGTGGTTATCTGGACTATGAAGGTCTTTTATGGATAGTTCTTCTGCATCTTCCTGCCACCTCTTCTTAATATCTTCTGCTTCAGTTAGGTCCATACCATTTCTGTACTAATTATTGTGCCCATCTTTGCATGAAATGTTCCCTTTGTATCTCTAGTTTTCTTGGAGAGATCTCTAGTCTTTTGCATTCTACTCTTTCCTATTTCCTTGCATTGATCACTTAGGAAGGCTTTCTTATCTCTCCTTGCTATTCTTTGGAACTCTTATCTCCTTTGCCTTTAGCTTCTCATCTTCACTTCTCTTCCTTTATTCTCTGAAACACTGATGGAGATTTAACAAGGGTGGGGAAGTACATTTTGCTGTGTAAATTAAAGTCATTATACTCAGGGCCAAATTAGACAGCTAAATTAAGGAGATGGGGTTACGCTTATGCTTACTGTTAACTGATAGTCCAATTCACAAGTCATTGGATTTTATTAAAAGGAACTAAGCTCTATTTACATTAATCTGATAATAGCATAATGCAACAATGCAGTTTCTAATCAGACCAGGTCCTCTTTGACATAGGATCACTTGTTAAAGCACTTGTTATGGAAATAGCCAATTATTTTAATCAGGTTCATTGCAGATGATGAAAATTGTTGCCCTGAAGGCTTACTTTTACAATGGGAAATTACATAGTAAGTAATTAATAGCACTGAGATTTCCATCTTACTGTATATTAAAATGAATTAATAATAAAAGTCACCTTTTAAATATGCATGTGTACCTGTGTGTTTAAAGTCATACATCTCATATAGGAGCAAAGAAAACTAAAGAAATGCATTTCATTCTTTTTATATGAAAATTCCAACCTCTTAAATAGATCCTAAGAGTCCAGGATACATACACATCAATATACTCTATGAACTTAGTGCAAAAAAATTTCTGGGAAATAAGAACTATTAGTGAAGGTATGGGAAACCTCAGTTATAGTTTAATAATCTTTGGTTTTCTGACAGTCAGCCATATCAGAAATAAATCCAATCTGAAACCAAAAATATATGAGCAATAGAAAATCTTGCAGTTATGTTACTTTTTTCCCATTCATCTTCATTTAAGGCTTCCTGCAAAGCCTTTCTTGAGTGATGAAAATAACCTGCAAAGCAGGAGGTGAACTACTGTGAAAAAATTAGTATTTTTGTCATTTTTATGAATACAGCTCCTTCTACTAGTATGTTTTATTAAACTATTCAGTCTTCCCAATAAGGTCTGCCTCATTTCATTTGGGCTACATGGCTCTCAGTTTGAAGTGTAAGTGTAAAAGAAAACAAGCCATCTCTGATGTGAATTTCAGAAGGCTGATGTCCCTCATTAATTTTTTGGGTCTGTTATTGTGATGCAGTCTGTGTGTGCATGGATGCATATGTCTGTGTACAACTAAACCCACAGATGGTAAATAAGTAGATTATAGAAAGAACCTGACATAATCACTCTCTTCAATATCTTTGTTGAGGCATCCTTGCCATACAATAAAATACACATATTTAAAATATACAGTGTAATAAAATTTCGACATGTATATGCATCTGTGAAACCACCGTCTTGTTAAAATTAATTTATTTTTTTAATTGGAGTATAATTACTTTACAGTGTTGTGGTGGGTTTTGCCATATGTTGATAAATATCAGCCATGGGTGCACATGTGCCCCTCCACCTTGAACCCCCTACCCACATCCCCTGCCTACCCCATCCCTCTGGGTTTTCCCAGACCACCAACTTTGAGTGCCCTGCTCATGCATCAGTCTTGCACTGGTCATCTATTTTACATATGGTAATACACATGTTTCAATGTTATTCTGTCAAATCATCCCACCCTTGCCTTCTCTCACAGAGTCCAAAAGTTTGTTCTTTACATCTGTGTCTCTTTTGCTGACTTGCATATAGGATCATCCTTTCTAAAGTCCATATATTTGCATTAATATACTGTATTGGTGTTTCTCTTTCTAATTTACTTCACTCTGTATAATAGACTCCAGTTTCATCCACCTCATTAGAAGTGACTCAAATGTGTTCCTTTTCATAGCTGAGTAATATTCCATTGTGTATATGTACCACAACTTCCTTATCCATTTGTCTGCCAATGGACATCTAGGTTGCTTCCATGTCCTAGCTATTGTAAACAGTGCTGCAGTGAACATCGGGGTACATGTGTCTCTTTCAATTCTGATTTCCTCGATGTGCATGCCTACCAGTGGGATTGCTGGGTCATATGGCAGTTCTATTTCCAGTGAAACAACCATCTTAATAAAGATTTTGAACACTTCCATCACCCTCAGAAGTTTCTCCCTCCCCATTATAATCCTTCTCATCTGTCCTTCCAGTTTCATCCCAGAGAACTACTGATTTTCTTTCTGTCTCTATAGATTAGATTGCATTTCTGGAAAGTTATATAGAGTCAAAAATAAATGTACTTTTTGGATTGTTTTCTTTCATCATAATTATTTGGAGAACATTTCATGTTGTTGCTTGTGCCAGTGGTTCATTCTTCTCTATTGCTGAGTAGTACTCAATTGTATGGCTATAAATTATAATCATTTGAGCTGTTCACTGTTTGATGGGCATTGGGTTGTTTCTAATTTTTGTCTGTTACAAATAAAGCAACTGTGAATATTTATACGTGTCTTCATTTGGACATGACTTTTTACTTATCTTGGGTCAATATCTAGGAGAGGACGGACTGGACCATATGGTAAATACACGTTTAAATATTGGAGAAACTGTCAAACTATTTTCCCAACTGATTGTATTATTTTACATTCTGACCAGCAGTATATAAGAGTTCAATTCCTGTACATATTCATTAATACTTGTTATGGTCGGTCTTTTTTGTTTTAGTCATTGTAAAAATTGTGTAGTGATAACTTTTTGTTTTAATTTGGATTTCTGTATTGACACATGATGGAGAAGGCAATGGCACCCCACTCCAGTACTCTTGCCTGGCAAATCCCATGGATGGAGGAGCCTGGTAGGCTTCAGTCCATGGGGTCGCTA
>NW_011495049.1:10102097-10106984 GCF_000754665.1 Bison bison bison | reverse complement strand
AAGAGTCGGACACGACTGAGCGACTTCACTTTCACTTTTCACTTTCATGCATTGGAGAAGGAATGGCAACCCACTCCAGTGTTCTTGCCTGGAGAATCCCAGGGACAGGGGAGCCTGGTGGGCTGCCCTCTATGGGGTCGCACAGAGTTGGACATGATTGAAGTGACTTAGCTGCAGCAGCATTGGCACATGATATCAAACATCTTATGTTTTTCCATTCATATTTTTTTTTCTGAAGTTGAAATCTTTTGTCCATTTGTTGTCATTTGTTTTCTTAGTATTGATTCTTGAGAGTTCCTTATATATTCTGCATACAGTTACTTCATCAGATGTTAGATTTGCAAATATATTCTCCCAATCTGTGGCTTACTTCCTAAAATAGATTTTGAAAAATGTACCTTTATAATTTTTGTTTGAGTACAATTCATCAATGTTGGTGGCTCATACTTTTGATGTTATGTCTGAGAAATCTTTGCCTAAAACTGAATCCCAAGAGACTTTCTCCTATAATTTTTTAGAGGTTTAGGTTTTATTCTGAAGTCTATAATTAGAATTAATTTTTGCATGTAGCGTATGATATGGATCTGTTTTATTTATCTGTCTGTAATTGTCATGTAGTTATTTAAATAGTTGTTCCAGAATTATCTCCTGAAAAGATGACATCTACAGAATTACTTTTACATCTTTTGTAATCATGTTGAGTCTTTGTCTAGTTTTCCTCATATTTCTGGTGTTTGGCATTTCTGGTGCCTGGATCTGCAGATATAGTTTTCATCATATTTGGAAAAATTATATATTCAAATATTTTTCTGCCCATTCTTTTCAGGGATTCCAATTACATCTATTTTAGGCTACCTATTCGTGTGTGTCCCACACACAGCTCATGATGTCCAGATTCTTTTCCTGTCTGTTTTTTATTCTGTATAGTTTCAGTAAATATTTAAGATATAATAGATGTTTTCTTCTGAAGTATCTAATTTGCTTTATTTCCTTCTAGTGTATTTTTCATCTCACGTTGTAGTTTTCATCTCTAGAAGTTCAATTTGGGTCTCTTTTTATATTTTCCATGTCTGTACTCAACATTTCCAATATAAGTAGCACAGTTATCACAGTTTTCATATGCTTGTTACCTACTTTTTCACGTTTGTTAACCCTGACTGGATTCCTGACATGAATTTTACCATGTTGACTGCTAGATAATCTGTATTCCTGTCTATCTTCTTGAACTTTCATAAACAAGGTTAAATTACTTGAAAATGGTTTTATTCTTCTGAGTCTTCTGAAATTTGTTAGGTGGGACCAGTAAGATGTTTAATGCAGGAATAATTAACTCAGTGCCTCTCTGCTCAGGGCCCCAGGAATTAGTTTGTTTCCCAGTCTAATTGGAGGGAATTGGTAGTTTTCCTGGCCAGTGTTATCCCCAAGTATTGCTCCCTCTGGTCCAGGTGGTAAAAATTCCTCCTGCCAATGCAGGAGATTTAAGAGATGCAGGTTTGATCCTTGAGGCAGGAAGATCCCCTGGAGAAGGAAATGGCAACCCACTCCAGTATTCTTGCCTGGAGAATCCTGTGGACAGAGGAGCCTGGTGGGCTACAGTTCATGGGGTCACAAAGTCTGACATGACTGAGTGACTGAGCACACACTCATGCTGGGCCATTTGGATGGTTTCTTCCTCAGTATTTTCTTCACTTGCATGGGTTGCTCCACGTTCTGCTGAACCCCTGAGGGAGCACTGCAGGATTCAGGACATGCTCTGCAGGTCCCTGAGGGCTGCCTCTGTATAGCCACTTTGTTTTGCAAACTCCAGCCTCCTGGGCTCTCCAGACTCATCTTCCTCTTTTTAATTCATGGACTTGGCCAGGTTCCACCTGGATTCTTCTTCAGTGTGCCATGGCTTGGAATCTCTCTTAAGGCAGTCAACTTGGGCACTTGTAGAACTCACCTGGTTTGTTACTACCCTTTTTCTCCTAATGTCAAGTGTCTTGAAAACTGTTGTCTCATTTGTTTTGTCTGTTTTAATTTTTTGGTTGTTTAAGGCAGAAGGGCACTTCTCATTCCTATACTCTGTCTTGGCCAGAAGCAAGATTTCTCTTGAATCCCAGTGCATTATCGCTTTAATGAATAAAATATGCTGATTTGGCATCCTTAACAATACATATGGGAGAAAAAATAAAATATAAAGATTAGAGGCTTGTAGGCACACTTGGCATTGAAGAGTGAGTCAGCTGCTGAGGCAGAAACTTCCATGGTGGCCTTGAGTGTGGACCATGTTATGTTGCCTCCAGCTCTGCCAGGAAGCCAGGAAACCTCCTATAATTATGCAGTTGAGGTCCTGGAATTGAGGTAATCTAGCCACCCATGCTTTTGAACTGTAGTGTTGGAGAAGACTCTTGAGAGTCCTTTGGACTGCAAGGAGATCCAACCAGTCCATTCTGAAGGAGATCAGCCCTGGGATTTCTTTGGAGGGAATGATGCTGAAGCTGAAACTCCAGTACTTTGGCCACCTCATACGAAGAGTTGACTCATCGGGAAAGACTCTGATGCTGGGAGGGATTGGGGGCAGGAGGAGAAGGGGACGACAGAGGATGAGATGGCTGGATGGCATCACTGACTCAATGGACATGAGTCTGGGTGAACTCCGGGAGTTGGTGATGGACAGGGAGGCCTGGCGTGCTGCGATTCATGGGGTTGCAAAGAGTCGGACATGACTGAGCGACTGAACTGAACTGAACTGAGCCACCCAGTTGTTTTACTCTGATGGAAACTGAAATGCCTAAGAATTTTGAAAGGAATGTTCTCTACCAGCCATTAACATATGTCTATCAGATACAGAGCTTGGTGATCTCTTAGACCTGATGTATGGAGAGTCAATGTACTAGTTTTAAAAATAGTAAATGGCAACATTTTAGAAAGAAGTATATTGAGGGTGTCTGTTAAATTGCCCCATTCAGTGGATCAAAATTCCTATGGGCTTTGCAGTTGTGGGGATAAATACTCTTTCATGCCTCTCCAGGGAAGGGCTGCTCTTCTGTAGAACATTTTTTAAATTGCTACCCATTTATTTACCCTGATGATAACCCCAAAGGTAGAAGTATCTGTGTACAGAAAGTCTCATTAAAAATATACCTATGTTTTTTATCCAGCAACATGATAAACAAACATTCAACTGAATGATAGAAATATCAATTAGCCCATATTATAATACTGTAGACAGTTGTTTTTTGGTCCTTAAAGTTGATATTTTCCCATAAATTACATCATTTAATCCATAGAGCAGCTTTAAAGTATAATAGACTTCATTATTTTTAACTATGCCTATGATATAAAATTTCAAAAATATTAAGTCTTTTGGACTCTGGGAGAGGGAGAGGGTGGGATGATTTGGGAGAATGGCATTGAAACATGTATAATATCATATATGAAATTAATTGCCAGTCTAGGTTCGATACATGATACAAGATGTTTGGGGCTGGTGCACTGGGATGACCCAGAGAGATGGTATGGGGAGGGAGGTCGGAGGGGGTTCAGGATGGGGAAAACATGTACACCCATGGTGGATTCATGTTGACATATGGCAAAACCGGTACAATATTGTAAATTAATTAGCTTCCAATTTAAATAAATTTATAATAAACATAATTTAATTAATTTAAAAAATAAATAAAATGTAAAAGTCAGAACCATTCTTATTTTATTACCTGAGTCTACATATATATGTAGGTGAGACTGATTTATAGTTATTTTTAAGAAATTATTCTAGAGTTAAGTGAAATTATTTTTCTTCATATATAAGATGTGACTGTGTATCACTGCCTGTTATTTAATTGTGATATGGCCTATATGCTTTCATTGCTTCTTCATTTTTAGTATAAGTTACTGTCAGTTGTTAAAAAAAATAATCATGGTCATTGAAGAGAAAATAATTCAGCCTGGTGAGTTGAAAGTTTTAATTCACTCCCTTTAAAAAATCTCTTGATAAAATATCTTAAAATGATATATCACTATTAAGCCCTTCTACTTACAACTTGTATATGAAACAAGTGATTAAATGCAAGTTTCATATGTATTGTATCTTCAAAATATTATGAATTAAGTTGCTGATCAAAGTGCAAGTTGGTGCAACCACTTAAAAACCATTTTGGCATTATCTACTGAAGTATATAAATGACTCAGCTGTTTCATTCCTAGGTATATCCAGAGAAAGTTCAATATACTTATGTACAAGTGCACTCATGGATGCTTTTATTTTTAATAACATAAGTGCCATGAACAATAGAATGGAAAAATGCATTGTCATATAATTACAGTGAAATACCATAAAGCAGTGAAAATGAACTCACTGCAACTGCCTGTAGAACCATTGTGAATGAAGCCTCAAACAAAAGAGTACATATTGAATGATTTCTTTTTTCTAATATAAATTTCAAACACAAGATAAGGCAAAAGTAAAAGGTACTATTGAGTAATGTGTATGGGAAAGACTAGGGATCTCTTCAGGAAAATCAGAGATACCAAAGGAACATTTCATGCAAAGATGGGCTCGATAAAGGACAGAAATGGTATGGACCTAACAGAAGCGAAGATATTAAGAAGAGATGGCAAGAATACACAGAAGAACTGTACAAAAAAGATCTTCACGACCAAGATAATCACGATGGTGTGATCACTGACCTAGAGCCAGACATCCTGGAATGTGAAGTCAAGTGGGACTTAGAAAGCATCACTACGAACAAAGCTAGTGGAGGTGATGGAATTCCAGTTGAGCTATTCCAAATCCTGAAAGATGATGCTGTGAAAGTGCTGCACTCAATATGCCAGCAATTTTGGAAAACTCAGCAGTGGCCACAGGACTGGAAAAGGTCGGTTTTCATTTCAATCCCAAAGAAA
>NW_011495049.1:10073400-10101876 GCF_000754665.1 Bison bison bison | reverse complement strand
GGTTTTAGAAAAGGCAGAGGAACCAGAGATCAAATTGCCAACATCCGCTGGATCATGGAAAAAGCAAGAGAGTTCCAGAAAAGCATGTATTTCTGCTTTATTGACTATGCCAAAGCCTTGGACTGTGTGGATCACAATAAACTATGAAAATTCTGAAAGAGATGGGAATACCAGACCACCTGATCTGCCTCTTGAGAAATGTGTATGCAGGTCAGGAAGCAACAGTTAGAACTGGACATGGAACAACAGACTGGTTCCAAATAGGAAAAGGAGTTTGTCAAAGCTGTATATTATCACCCTGTTTATTTAACTTATATGCAGAGTACACCATGAGAAACGCTGGACTGGAAGAAACACAAGCTGGAATCAAGATTGCCAGGAGAAATATCAATAACCTCAGATATGCAGATGACACCACCCTTATGGTAGAAAGTGAAGAGGAACTCAAAAGCCTCTTGATGAAAGTGCAAGTGGAGAGTGAAAAAGTTGGCTTAAAGCTCAACATTCAGAAAACAAACATGATGGCATCCGGTCCCATCACTTCATGGGAAATAGATGGGGAAACAGTGGAAACAGTGTCAGACTTTATTTTTCTGGGCTCCAAAACCACTACAGACGGTGACTGCAGCCATGAAATTAAAAGACGCTTACTCCTTGGAAGGAAAGTTATGACCAACCTAGATAGCATATTCAAAACAGAGACATTACTTTGCCGACAAAGATCTGTCTAGTCAAGGCTATGGTTTTTCCTGTGGTCATGTATGGATGTGAGAGTTGGACTGTGAAGAAGGCTGAGGGCCGAAGAATTGATGCTTTTGAACTGTGGTGTTGGAGAAGACTCTTGAGAGTCCCTTGGACTGCAAGAAGATCCAACCAGTCCATTCTGAAGGAGATCAGCCCTGGGATTTCTTTGGAAGGAATGATGCTGAAGCTGAAACTCCAGTACTTTGGCCACCTCCTGCGAAGAGATGACTCATTGGAAAAGACTCTGATGCTGGAAGGGATTGGGGGCAGGAGGAGAAGGGGACGACAGAGGATGAGATGGCTGGATGGCATCACTGACTAGATGGACGTTGAGTCTGAGTGAACCCCGGGAGTTGGTGATGGACAGGGAGGCCTGGCGTGCTGCGATTCATGGGGTCGCAAAGAGTCGGACGCAACTGAGCAACTGATCTGATCTGATCTGATTTAGGCAACAAAACTCTAAACCATACAGAGTGAGGCTGGTATTGCCATAATAAGCAGGAAATCAGTTATGTTTGTGAGGATGGAGAGGAAGTTGTGAATGGAAGGACAAAGGAAGGCTCTGAAGTGCTGGCATTATTCTTGTATTTGACCTTGGGTGACTGTTGCACAGATTGTCTTAACAATAACTCATTTAACTCTATTGCTCTGTGTATTTATCTGTGTGTGTGTTATCTTGCAAACAAAGATTTTTAAAACTGTGGATTATCTCCTTTGAAAAATAAAAATTCCAACTCTACAGGTATAAAATAGATCCATGTCCTCTCTAAAGAAACAAAAAAATGTATTCTTTTCATCAGAATGTAAGGTTAAAAGGCAAGTATCAAAGAATGTAAGAGCCAAAAATGTCCATTTCTAAATAGACAATGATGTGAATTTCAGGAATAAAATTAAAACAGATGCCTATTAAGCCTAAACTAAGAGTATGAAAAAATTACTAAAAGGAAAAAAAGAATTAGGGAAAAGAATTCCAAACTAAGATTTTAGTACTGGAGTCTTTGGCCTAGAGTGGCAATACTAATACTACTCTGTCCCTATTCAGTCTATGGGATTTCTATGGGATTTGTGGTTGTCTATGGGATTCTTCCAGAGAAGGCAATGGCAACCCACTCCAGTACTCTTGCCTGGAAAATCCCATGGATGGAAGAGCCTGGAAGGCTGCAGTCCATGGGGTTGCGAAGAATCAGACATGACTGGGCAACTTCATTTTCACTTTTCACTTTCATGCATTGGAGGAGGAAATGGCAACCCACTCCAGTGTTCTTGTCTAGAGAATCCCAGGGATGGTGGGGCCTGGTGGGCTGCCGTCTATGGGGTCGCACAGAGTCGGACACGACTGAAGCGACTTAGCAGCAGCAGCAGCATGGGATTCTTCAGGCGAGAACAGTGGAGTGGGTTGCCATATCCTCCTCTAGGGCATCTTCTCCAGCCAGAGATTGAACCCGCATCTCCCATGTCTCCTGCATTGGCAGGTAGATTCTTTACCACTGAACCACTGGGAATCCCACTACATTTGTAGACCAAGGACTAGGTAGTATGACTTTTCTGCCCTCCTCAGCAGGTAGAGTGGCGCCTTGAAAGCAACCATGAAGTGAAGGTGAAAGACTTTCATATTTCCTAGTGGTGGTGAAGTTAACTGGTGAATAGTAGATTCTGAAGACAAATTATCTGGGTTTTAATCTCAGTTTTACCATATGTGCGACTTTAGGCTAGTGTTTTATATTTTCAATGTCTCAAATAACTCATCTGGAAAACTCATGATAATAGTAAGTAGCTCAGAAGGCGTGATAATAAATACAAAATGCTTAAAACAATGTTTGGCTCATAGTACAAGTGGTTGAATTTGCTAATTTTTGTCAATAGGTTGTCATCCCAAAGTACTGTTTGTACATACTTTATAAAAATTGCAGTTATTTTTAAGAAATTAATTCTAGAGCTAAAGTTTCTATGTATTCAAAATATAACTGTGTATCAGATCAGATCAGATCAGATCAGTCGCTCAGTCATGTCTGACTCTCTGCGACCCCATGAATCGAGGCACGCCAGGCCTCCCTCTCCATCACCAACTCCCGGAGTTCACTCAGACTCACATCATCGAGTCAGTGCCTGTTATTTAAATGTGGCATTGCTTGTATGCTTTTAGTGGCTCATCATTTTTAGTATAAGTTACTGTCTGTCGCTGTTGCTTATTACTGTCATTGAAGAGAAAAATAATTCAACCTGGTTTCAGTTTACTCCTTTAAAACTTCTCTTGAAAAAAAAAATAAAACTTCTCTTGATAAAAATATGTCTTAAAATGATATATCAGTGTTAAACTCTCTACTTACAACTTGTATATGTAGTGAAATAAGTGGTTACGGTTTCATGCATAGTCTATATTCCAAACTGTTTTGAATTAATTTTCTGATAAGAGTTCAAATTTTCCCCCAATTCTTTTATTCATCCTAGTAATTTTTCTCAAATTCTTAAGTGATTTTGGCTTAATGAATATCTTAATATTTTATTTCTGAAATCCCCAACTGCTTGTCTATTTAGAAGTGGGTTTCTTTGGCTCTTACATAGCTGAAGTATATATACAAGTATAACTATATAAATAATACACTGAAGCTTACATACAGGTAAATTCTAAAGATTTTGAACTGCTTTGCTGAATTCAAGCAATAAATTTTAGTTTGAGCAAAAGCCTGAGGAGGACTCATTTGTCAATAATGATTTTCTACTTCAGGTACTTTTCCTTAGGGTCTGCTGAATATACAAATTGGAAAGCATGGCCATATTGCTGAAATTAAAGTGCTTATTTAAAAGGAAAGAAAGAAAATATGGAGAGATCGTATTCTAGTTGACAATGCAAGTAGGATATCCAAATAAAATATAGGATGGCAAGGTGAATTTGAATTGCAGATAAAAATTTTTTTTGATAAGCTATGAGTCAGATATTGCATGGACATCTTGCATTTTTATTTGCTGGATCTGGCAACCCTAAATATTAAGAAGTCTCTATGCATTTAAAGGAGAAGGCAATGGCACCCAACTCCGGTACTCTTGTCTGGAAAATCCCATGGACGGAGGAGCCTGGTAGGCTGCAGTCCATGGGGTCGCTAAGAGTTGGACACGACTGAGCGACTTCACTTTCACTTTTCACTTTCATGCATTGGAGAAGGAAATGGCAACCCACTCCAGTGTTCTTGCCTGGAGAATCCCAGGGACGGCAGAGCCTGGTGGGCTGCCATCTATGGGGTCACACAGAGTCGGACACGACTGGAGCGACTTAGCAACAGCAGCAGCATGCATTTAAAATCAAACTTAATGTTTAAAAATGCATGCTGTAGTTCTCATGTTATATGTATGGTCTGAGTGATATAGTCAATTTAAATTTCCCTTCCAAGTTTTTTAATTATTTTTCCAAATGTTACCAGTAATGAAATTCTAGAGTGAATGAGCTTTTTAAACCACAGATTTATTGAATCCCTGCTCCCTTTTCCACTCTTCTTAAATTCTCTATTAACTTTCCAGTATCCAAGGACTAAAGTTCAAACTCCTTAACTTGATTTGTAAGGGTGTAAAAATCTAGTCCCAGACTAGCTAGTCACCACCATCCCTAGCAGTTCCACACATGTAGTCCCTGTGCATATCCAGACATTTGAAAGTGCTCAGTTCTCACTGAAAACATTGTGTCCTTTTATGTTCCTTCCCACTGTAACACATCTAAAAATCTCCTGCTGATCCTTTAAACACGAACCAAATATTGCCTTCTTCCACATCTCCTCTAGAGAAAGCTGTTGCCTCATCTGTGATCACAGTACATTTTGTACATAATGATATGTAGCACACATTTTATTATAATTATCTCTCTGAATAGACTCATAGGAGGTGAGACCTCTTAGAGCTATCCCTATTCCCTGATGTATCCTATGATATATTTTAGAATCTGATTCATGGAAGGTGCTCACCAGAGTTTTAATGAATGAATGAATGAGTGAGTGAGTGAATGGGTGGGTGAAAAGCAGCCATGTGAATTGTAGTTGTGCTTCCCATGTGAATCCCAACTCATTTAGCCAGTTATGGATTTTTGATAGCTCACTATAGAAAAAAAAATCCAAAACAGTTGAACCTTAGTATTAACCACTAAAATTGAGAGAACTGCTAGCAAACTAATTTAACATGCATCTGACAGAATAGAGTAATTAATTTTGGATAGACCATTGTGAATATGCAAAAATATACAAATTATATTACACATAATAAAAATAGGAAATTGGGAAACATATATAAGTTTTATACTTTGAGCAAAGAACTATAGGACAATGAGGAGTCACTATTAGATATGCAGAATAATAAGATGCTTATTATTTTAGAAAAATAACTTGCAGAGTAATTAGTTGTAACTTGACATAACTCAGAAGTGTTTTCCACAGTCAGACTCCTCTCTAACTCAACATTGTCTAGTCTGCTAGAGTAATTTAGTTATTGATATTTGAAATTTCTTTGAGAAACTTAGCATCCATTTTTTAGAGCACTTGTCACTTTGTCTGTCTAATCATGGTAACCCACTCCAGTACTCTTACTTGGAGAATCCCGTGGACAAATCCATGGGGTTGCAAAGAGTTGGACACGACTGAGCGACTAACACACACACACACACACACACACACACACACACACACACACTGTACTATAAGAGCCTTGAGGAAAGTAAGGGACCATGATATATTAATCTTTGCATTCTTGGAACTTAGCAGAGAACTGAGGATGGGTGGATGGATAGATGGGCTTATGCACAGAGGTTCTATGTACTGTCAACCCCGGTTACCCTTAGAATCTTAGGCTGACTGTATAACAATAAAGTGTATAACATAAATATGCCTTCATTCCACTCAAGTCCATTTAAATTAGAATCTCTAGTGGGGTAGCTTTGTATCTGGTGTATTTTAAAGTTCTAACTTTTAAAGGAAGCATTGCTCTAAATCCATTTTCCTTAATAGAACTCCTTTAGAAATAAGCTGGTACATCTGCCCCAACCAAGGAACTCACTGTCCTAGTACACATGGAGATTCCCCAGGTCTCTAATATTCTCAGTTCTTTCTTACCAATCAGCAAATATTTATTGCAGGTCAGCTTACTATGCCACGTGTCCCCAAGGTAATGTTCGTTGCAATGGTTTGCTCTTTGGTAAAAAATTTTACCAGAGACATTGGTTCATTTTGGCATCTACTGTGTTTTTCATATAGCTTTTTAAATGAATTTCTTCAAGGCCTCTAATATTTGAGTTGTATCATCCTCTTGATTACCCCTCCCTCAAGCCTTCTTCCATATTCCCTGGTTTTGGCTTTATAAGTATCTTGGAATGGCTGTCTTATCTTGCTGGCCAAATATCTGATTAAGACAAATAAAGCCTTACTGAAATAATTTTATATGGAAACATTCTAGAGAATTGGGCTCTACCTGGTTACCAGTAGCAGAGGTTTTTGCATCAAAATTGAGGTCCCCAAATAAGTTTCAGGATGCCATACAGATGAGCATAGAATACTATCTTTGTTAGTAAGTGGTGATGGGTAAATACCTCTTGGATATTTTTTTACACTGTTGTTCTTGGTAATGAAAGTTATCAGTAAATTATTATAAAAGGTTTGTGTGTGATATGTTCTGATTGAAGAAGGCTCATTTTAATTTGCTATTTTAAAAGGAATTGCTAGCAATATAGCAAAAGGCCGGATCAAAACAGCATTCAAGCACACATAATTAAAAATATACTGTCTTGTCCTAGAAATGATTGGGGAATCCTATAGATTATTCTGATTATGACTTAATTTAATTCAGTATCTGAGTGGGAGGACAGAATTCCTAGAAATTCATCATAATTTATTCAGCCTTAAAAGAGAAATTGAATAACCATAGTCTTTAGATAAGAAAAAATATAAAAGGTCAAATTTTAAAAGACAGTCACTCACAGGAGGTCTGGAGACTATTTAATTGCTAATGGGGAGCCCAGGGAAGATAGGTTGTTAAGCATCAAAAAGAGCAGACTCTTGAAAATAAGCTCTTGCTGGCTAATTAACAGTCAATAACAATATTGCAGGAAAAAAGACAACCTGAGGGAAGGGAATAAGGGAGCCAAGGAATTATGTCTTTGAGAAGAAAAAAAGGGCTTAATTATGGTATCCTTTTAATATATCAAAATTAGGGTGCTCAGCCTGACAATCAGTTGCTCGCTCTTAATGCTCATGGGACCTGAATATACTTGGGGATCAAAAGGAGGTCATTTCCGGAGTGAATTAAGTTGTCTTTTTCCTCCACTCAAGAGGAGGTTACATGGATTTCTGTCCTAAAAAGGAGTGGATGTCCTAGTCTAAATGATAGTCAGTATTGAAAATATTCCAGGCCAAGTTGGCGAAGTAAATGTAGTTGAACGACTGGGCTAGATGGTGCCCACCTCGGGAGCTCTGGAGAGAAGTAAGGGTAAGCTGGCACTCCCATGGCCCACGTGTGCAATGTACAGTCATTTCTATTCTGCATGTTGCAAATGGGAGTCAGTTTGAAAACTAATTAATTAATTATTTAGTCAATTCATTTTGAAAGTTTCCACTGGACGTCCTAGAAAATTAGACTTCAGAAATCTCCACTTCATCTCTGGCCAGTTGGTGGAGTCTATAACGAAGAATGGGATTACAGATTATTTAAATACAATTATCTGAGAAGAAGCAGCAACATTTCTGTCGCAAGACTCATGCCCAGAGAAGTCACTGTTTTTTGAAGACACAGATAAAGGAACTAGCAAATATTGGGTTGGCCAAAAAGTTAATTTGGGTTTTTCTGTAAGTTAGGGAAAAGCCCAAATGAACTTTGTGACCAATCCAATATAATTTTGATTTTAAAAACTCTGTGCTAACCTACTACTTTGAAGTCAGTTTCATGGGCTTGGGGCTATATTTTGCACCGTGATGGGTCTAACAGAGATCAAGAAAAAAAAAGACTTGAAGTAACTGAGCACTTCTCATGATGCAGATGTGTGCAAGTTCATGAGTACTCAGAATGACCACAATGAATATATGTGTTTTGCAATTACTAGACTTCTTTACAGTGACACCGCCAGAGAATGCATGGGTTTACAGTATTTCTGTTAGCAAAAAGCCAAGCCTAACAGGAAAGACTGCAGCATTCCTTTCCAAATCTGTGTAAGGTGGGTTAAGGGCAAAATAATAGTAAAGACAGAGAAACTAAGTTTTGCATATAATACTAATGAGTTTCTGTATTTACAACAGAAAAGGGGCCTGGAAACCCTTGAAGAGTACTTTTTGTTTAAAAGGTATGCATGCTATTGTGATCAACTATCTACTCTCTCATCTATTTCTCCCCTTCCTTTGCTTTGCTTTTTAATTTCTTCACACACATGCACCATGAGTTTATATCTGGGAATTTGTGCTCAACTCTTTCTACTTTCCTTCAGTCAGCTAGAGAGTAGGCAGCAAAGTTTAATGTTTTCAGTGAGGAATCAGGATTCAGCTAGATGAGTTGTTATAAAATCTAGCTTTGAATGATGCTACTTTTAAGAACAGTTCTCAGGGGAGCAGTCATAGAACTAAAAAACTCAAAAGTTATAATTATAAATGAACTATTAAAATAACCAAATATAGAAATTCCTATTTTTATATAGAATTGCTGTATCAAAATTTTCTTAGTTATAAAATACTTTAGAATATCTCAGTGTATTTGAAATTCATTGATGTTCAGTTGCTACTTCATATCTGACTCTTTGCGACCCCATGGACTGCAGCAGGCCAGGCTTTCCTATCCTTCATTGTCTCCTGGGGTTTGCTCAAATTCATGTCCATTGAGTCTGTGATGCCATATCCATCTCATCTTCTGCCTCTGCCCCCTTCTCCTTTTGCCTTCAGTCTTTCCCAGCATCAGAGCCTTTTCCAATGAGTCAGCTCTTCCTTCAGGTGGCGGAAGTATTGGAGGTTCAACTTCAACATCAATCCTCCCAATGAGTATTTAGAGTTGATTTCCTTTAGGATTGACTGGTTTGATCTCCTTGCTGTCCAAGGGACTCTCAAGAGTCTTCTCTAACACCACAATTCAGAAGCATCAATTCCTGATGCTCAGCCTTCTTTATGGTCCAACTCTCACATCCAGACCTGACAACTAGAAAAACCATAGCTTTGACTATATGGACCTTTGTCAGCAAAATGATGTCTCTGCTTTTAAATACACTGTCTAAGTTTGTCATAGCTTTCCTCCCAAGCAGCAAGCATCTTTTAATGTCATGCTTGCAGTCACAGTCCACGGTGATTTTGGAGCCCAAGATATGAGGACTTTTTTCTGGAAATGGTAATGGCATGATCTATGACAAAGAGAGATGTATGTGATTTATTACAAAGGAGTTTAACTTTCATTTCATTACATTATATTCTGTGAACATTTATATCCAGTCTTTAATTAAACATGATTTATCCAAATTGAGGTCTGTTTCCATTTAGATTGCTTTCAGTGTTAATCACTGTGCAAATAGCCTTCACTGCTGTAAGAACTCTTACATTATATTGATATATAAAAGCTCCTGTGTAATTTGCATCTGTTATCTGAGCTTACATGTTACTAGGTGTGTACATAGAAATGTTTTACTTATTTTGCTACTTTATTAAAGTATTAAACTCAATATAGTGTTTTTAATTTTATGAATTTAGGTTAAAGTAGTCATTTTTATCTAAAAAATGCATAAACAGTAAAAGGTCATTTTTTTTAAATCAAAAACTGAATAATGGCTAGAAAGCATTTTCTCTTCCACAAATGCAATTTCAGTTCATTCCACCTCGAGTTAACCCCTGGGTAAAGGTATAACTGTATTTTTAGAAACAAATGTTGTTAATTTCAACTTAATTGTTGGTGACAGTAGACCCAGTCTGATGAACAAGTACATAGAAATTCAAAGGTTGATTAATTTCAATTAAATTCACATTCTCCTGTGTAAAGTACTGTTGCTGCTGCTGCTAAGTCGCTTCAGTCATGTCCGACTCTGTGCGACCCCATAGACAGCAGCCCACCAGGCTCCCCCGTCCCTGGGATTCTCCAGACGAGAACACTGGAGTGGGTTGCCATTTCCTTCTCCAATGCATGAAAGTGAAAAGTCAAAGAGAAGTCGCTCAGTCGTGTTTGACTCTTCCTGACCCCATGGACTGCAGCCTACCAGGCTCCTCCGCCCATGGGATTTTCCAGGCAAGAGGACTGGAGTGGGTTGCCATTGCCTTCTCCAGTGTAAAGCACTACTTATTGTTTAAAAACATAGAAGAAATGAGGAAGCAAAGAAAAATGGTGCATACATATCCTAAAAGGATGTATAATAACTCTTGATTGGTTGCATATCATCAGCTGTGAAGACTTCCTTCTTCTTAACATTTCAAAGCCTCAAGAGCTGAGTTTGATTATACTTGTAATATAGGTCAATACTGAAACGAGAAATGCTCAGGTAAGGTAATTCTCTTACATGAGAATTAAAATGTATGTTGTATCCCTTAGCTTCAAATCCTGGGTGGGTCCCTATACAGCCTTCCTGCATTCATTTCTTTAAGTCCATTCCACATATGGCTTTTCTAGGTCTTTCTAGGAAACCAGGGTACAGAAGCTACCTTCCCAGCCAGTTCCACGTCTTCAGTGCCAAAGAGAAAGCCTGTCTCCCTTAGCTGACACTGGGCATTCATGATAATCTGGCCCCTACCTACATCCCATACTTGGTTTATAGCACCCTCCTTCCCACTCTCTGCTCCAGACAAACTGCTGTTTGTGTGCTTGAACACACCATCACACCATGAACACTCCTCTTCAAAGTCGTGACTCATTCTGGATCCCTGCTTGGCAATGTTAATACAATGCCGTCTTCATCCTGTTTTTATTAATCCTAACTGACTTCCCCTCAAGTCCAAAATCAAATTTTATTCCCCTTATGTGGTCTTTTTCAGATATTAATACTCAGTATCACCTCAGTGTGTATATATATATATATATACACACACACACACATAGATATATATACATATATATAATAAGAATACTTTTTTTATGTCTAACTTTACAAAATAAGGCAATGTATTCTTTAAGACCTGATGATTTAACTTTTTATTGGCCACTGACATACCTCACTTGAAACAAATTGCCATAGATATGATGTAGGCAAAGACACATTAGGCATGTTCCAAAGTAGCCAGTTATTGCCCCTACCTTGTACTGAGCAGGTAAGAAAATAAATAACACAGTGATTTCTGTGCCACTTTCAAAATTTAATGAAAATATGTTTCATGTTCATCCCATATAAATAAAGATTAGATGAATTTTTGAGGGAAAAAAGAGCTAAATATTTCATCAGGTGAGAAAATGAATAAATGACATATTCTTCCTTTAGTACTTTCCTTCCTTCCTTCTTCCGCTCATGGAAGTTTTAGTGTCAAAAATTTGAGTCTATTATATTTTATAGTACACAGCTGTTTCTTAGAATGATCAGATTCTGATTTAATCCTATTATTTGATGTTATATTTGCTTAAAATGGGATTCCCAGGTGGCTCAGCTGGTAAAAACTCCTCCTGCCACCCTGGGTTGGGAAGATCCCTTGGAGTAGGAAACGGCAACCCACTCCGGTATTCTTGTCTAGAGAATCCCATGGACACGGAAGCCTGGTGCCCTGCAGTCCTTGAACTAGCAAAGAGTCACACATGATTGAGCACTCCACTGTGGTTTAAATGATTTGGATTATTTCTGAACACAGTCATGAATTATCTCTACTCTCAAGATGTAACAGTTGACCAGAAACCAAAAAAGGACCAGAAATATTTTATAAAGTGGTCACCTGCCTAAAGAAATTTAGACCAAACTTTGCCATAATCTGAGAATGAGAGGGTGAACGAATCTGCTTCCAGGAGGAGATCCTGTTTATAAGAAAGACGTTAAAGGAAAAGGAAAACTAGAAGTTTTCTAATATTTTGTCCTTGTTTAATATTGAGAGGGTAATTTATGATCATATTGTTTTAAGCACCGTGAAAACCCAGAACTTTAGAACAGCTTTTGATATGTTTATCAGAAGGCATATTACACGTCTGAAATAATTTTCTTCAGATTGCACCACTATTTTGTGAGATATTTGATGAAGCAATACTTACTGGGTACTAGTGGTGTTCTAGATAATGTGTGGCATTTTGGGGGGTACAGAAAACAGTACTGGACAGGTCCTGCATTTGTAAAGTTCACGGATTGACTGTGAGAGGGAAAGGCCCACAGAAAGACGATTCCTAAGGAAGAGCATTTAGGTATGTAAGAAGCAGTTGTGGGAATAGGAGCAGAGCAGGTGTTCAATTGAAACAGATGATAGAAGGGAAAGCAGTCAGAGCCGTGTACATCCTCCAATTACTTTACTAGTTCCCACAGAGCCAAACTCGGGGCTGTGCTTAGAGGAAATGATGTGCAAATATCCGTGATTGATACTTCACTGAGTTCATCATTATTCTTTTTTTTTTTTTCAAAATCCCATTTATTGTCCCTGTTATCCAAAATTAGCATGGAATTTAGTATAATTTGCTGAATGTTTTATATATCATATGATTTTTCATCAGGTATAATAATAGTATATCAAAGGTAAATCCCGTTAGTCATCCTAACTTTAGAAACCCTTGAATGAAATTAGGAAATGATCATCATTTACATTTATTATATTTTGCATGTAACAAGCTTTAGCTATTAACTCTAATTTGCTTCTCATCGCATTCATCAAAGGCGAACTATTTAGAAACTAAAACATCTCTGTCAGTGAGAATTTTAATGAATTAAGATGAAATGAGACAGTGTTAATTGGCAGTGGTTGCTGCTGGGGAGGTGTCTAGATCTTGTAAGTGATACCAATTTATTTCTCGATCAGGGTTAATTTGTTTGATTTAATTTTAAGGACACACTGAATATTTCCCCAACTAGTCATATTTATTTTCAGGATTAGAGAGTGTTTTAGTTCTGTTGGGTTTGGATTCTCAATTCCATTTGAACTTGACTTAGTTTGATTGTCAACAAATTGTCTATCGTAAGCACCATTTATATTATTGACAAGACATATGCACATGACATTATTTAGAGCTTCTCTTACTTGAAATGCCTAAAACCTTCTAAAAATCTATCTTTTTTCACCAATAATTCTCTTTCTCTCTTCTTCCTATTTTCCTCAGATATAAATGAATGCGAAGCTGAGCCCTGCAAAAATGGTGGGATATGTACAGACCTTGTTGCTAACTATTCCTGTGAGTGCCCAGGAGAATTCATGGGAAGAAATTGTCAGTACAGTAAGTATTCACATATATATGAATATCTATATATGTATATATATCCTCTGTTTGCATCACTTTCACTTATTATGGAATTTGGGTCAAAATCAGTAATTGCTTCTGGGGTTTATAATATATTGAAATGTGCATTTCATATTTGTTGTTACCAAATATGATAACAATTGATATTTGTTGTTATCAAATACGATAACAATCAAATGTTGTTAGTGTACATATATACTCCTGGATGGGTCTCGGAGCGTGATAGGGATGCGAGTGGTAGGGATAGTGGATACCTTGTGACCTCAAAGGAGCTCAACAGTTCCGTAAAGACACAAGTGCATCACTTTTATGAGCCTCATTTTGGCTTTTGAGTATATATAGGACCTAATTTCCTCCCAGGCTGGTTATTCTGGTTCAAACAATAAATTCAGAGCATTCTAAACAGAGAACCTTGGTCACAAATAAAAGGTAGAGATTAATGAGGATTCATGTTAAGGTGGCCTATCTATTAGTAAGATAGGCCATTTATTTGTCTTCTTGGAAGCCTAAGTCTGTAAGGTCTTGAAATGATGGATCAAATTATAGGACAATAATTTGCCTGAAGTGTTTACCATGAAGCACAGAGCATCCCACCTTTCCGAAAACAAACAAACAAAAAGTAGGGAGAGGTAATAACGGGATTATAGTTGGTGGAAGGAGATCAGAATTGGGCACAAATACTTGCTAATGAGAACAGTAGTGGTGTAGTTTATTAATTGTTGGACATTTATAGAACTTCATAGTGCTATGGCTTTGATGTATATAATGATGTTAGAGCATTGTAACATTCTGCAAGTTGAGAATGCAAATGCAGATGAGAATTCAGACATGGAAACTAAGACACGTGGGCTTTGTGGTTTTCCCAGGCTCTCAAAGTTAGTGCCAAAAGCAGAACTGAAAGGAATCTAGAATCAGGTCTTAAGATTCCAAATTCTGTATATTTTTCTCTAAATCAAGATGTCTCTGTGGATAGAGCTGAACATGGTAAACTTGGAAGCACCTTCCACCTCTACTCTCTCTTATACACACACATACACACACACGCATACACTCACTCCATCCCTCTCTCCCTCTTTCTCTTCTCTTTCTCTTTAGCCAGAGTAACAATTTTATTTCTCACTTTCCCTCTCTTTATTCCCATTGACAACGGTAATTTATAAAATAAAACAAGGCAAGTTATTGAAGAATTAATTTGGGTTATGTATTTAAACAAAATGATCTGGGGATTCTCATCACCCTGGTCCTGAAAATCTTCATGAAAATGACGAAGTTGTTAATATCAAAGAAATACTTGAGATTGAGCAAAATTTTTCTAAGCTTGAAAATAATTGGAGGGTGCTTCTCTGGGAGCTCAGTGGTAAAGAATCCACCTGACAATGCAGGAGACACTGGTTCAATCCCTGATTCGGGAAGATCCCACAGGCCGTGAAGCCAACTAAGCTCGTGTGCCACAGCTATTGATCCTGTGCTCACAATCTCTGGAGCCGCAACTACATATGTACTCATAGGCCCTAGAGCCTGTGCTCCACGACAAGAGAAGGAACCGCAATGAGAAGCCTGCTCCTTGCAGCTAGAGAGTAGCCCCCACGGCCACAAAAAGAGAAAAGCCTGCACAGCAGTGAGGACTAAGCACAGTCATAAATAAATAAAACTAGTTAAAAAATAAAAATAATTGGAGAAGGACACGGAGAACAAGTTAATAAAGGGAGGTTCAAGCATGGATGAATGGAAGGAAAGGAGAGTCTGAGTAAGCAGATTATTCTGAATAAACCATAGCCATCCAGGCAACTAACCTAGCAACCTTCCTACAAAGAGTTTAACTAACCTCCCACTAAGTTAAATTCAGTTTCAAGTAGTCCTTGGCCCACCCAGGCCCAGCTCTTGCATGAACATGTGGTTCATGGGACCTGAATATACTGCCTAGTGAGCCTTTGCCACCTGTATTGATCAAGGAGCAACTAGACAGCCAGTTGGTTGCCTGTTATTGTTGTTCAGTAACTCAGTCGTGTCTGACTCTTTGTCCCCATGGACTATATAGCACACCAGGCTTCCCTGTCCTTCCCTGTCTTCCGGAGTTTGCTCCAACTCAGTCCGTTGAGTCACTAATGACATGCAATCATCTCGTCCTCTGTCACCCTCTTCTCCTCTTGCCCTCAGTATTTCCCAGCATCAGGGTGTTTTTTAATGAGTCAGATCTTCCCATTAGGTGGCCAAAGTATTGGAGCTTCATCATCAGTCCTTCCAATGAATATTCAGGGTTGATTTCCTTTAGAATTGACTGGTTTGATCTCCTTACTCTTCAAGGGACTCTCAAGAGTCTTCTTCCACACTACAATTTGAAATAGCTCAGGTGGAATTCCGTCACCTCCACCCATTGAAAAAGGAAGGATGTGAGCTAGAAAGTGAAACCGATGACTAAAGCTTGTGCATCCCTCCATTAGCAATTACTGAAGTCACCACATGTGAAAGTACCCCTGAAAAGAAAGAAACCTGATAGATTAAGAAGGATGTATCAAAATAGGCTTCGAGCTTAATTGCCCCCAGCTTGCATCTAGCGTCTTCCAATTAGTTTTTGCTACTGTATTTAACAAAATTTTGTTTTTCTTTGACTTGGTTTTGTCTCTATATAATATCTATATGTAAATCCAGACTGCTTTCTGACATGAATGTGACAGTGAGGTGCCTCCCATTATCTATCATATTCTCTGACATTCTGCTGTTTCCTTCTTCATCTCTGTGCCTTGACAGGGATCAAAAAGGGTCACGTAAGGTACACTGTAAAATATGTTCCTCTTGGGGTATTTGTTTTTATAGCATTGATTTATAAGAATATGTAATAAGGATTCTGATTCTTCCCATTGTCTTTGATCCTGAGGATATATGGTTTTGCTTTTTTGTGTGGCTTTTTATAATGTTTAGAAAATCCAGAGTAAGAAAGTGCACCTTGCCACAGTGATGATTTAGTGCTACACACTGAAAACTTAGACCATCCCCTGACTACACGCAATATAGAAGTACCTGCAGGTTACAGCTAGTGCCAGCTCCCAGTTGATTGAGTTTAGGATCTTGGGAGTTGACATTACAGAGATTATAACCAATTTGCTCACGTCCACTCTGAAGTTAAGATTGATAAACTTTCTTCAGGCTTTGTATGCTGTCCTGTAGGAATACCACAAGGTCAGTTTATACCTGCAATAATGGGAGACAAGCCATTTGTTTCAGCAGATATTTCATGTGAGAGAGGGAAGAGAGAATGATGGAGATTAAGTGCTTGGCAAGGCAGGGAACTGGTGTAGGGGTGCAGGGGTGAGGGGGTGGGGGAGGGAAGGGTTAGAGGGCATCCATACCAAAATGCTGTTGTCCTTGTGTTCACATTTAAATTGTCTTCAGTCTCACTGGGGCTCCTGCACTTACATTCGCCTCACTTGTACCACTTCTGCCTTTTTAAAATTTTGATTTTATATTGAAGTATAGTTGACAGATATCTACTTCCTTCTTAATTGTACTGATGGGTTTATTGAGATCTGGTATATTTTGCAATGGGGTTATGCATGGACGGAGGAGCCTGGTGGGCTACAGTCCATGGGGTCGCTGAGGGTCAGACACGACTGAGCGACTTCATTTTCACTTTTCACTTTCATGCATTAGAGAAGGACATGGCAACCCACTCCAGTGTTCTTGCCTGGAGAATCCCAGGGACGGGGGAGCTTGATGGGCTGCCGTCTATGGGGTCAAACAGAGTCGGACACGACTGAAGTGACTTAGCAGCAGCAGTATGCAAATGAACTTGAAATAAGAGTTTCTCATTTTAGGCCATTTCTGCATGCAGGCATCTTGATAGTTTATCTGAGATCACTTATTTACTTCTCACTCATTTCAAAAAATCAGCAGGCATATGATACTATGATCTTATCAGCTGCTACTACTACTAGCAAGCCTTATATCAAAATATAAAAGTGGTAATTTTGGAGGTTGCATTTCTCACTGTGTAGAGAGACTGATCTTGATATCTATATGCTTATCATCAAAAGATTTTTTTTTCAGTCCTTAGCTTTTTCTTTGCCTTTTCCTCATTTTTACCATACTTTCAATTTTAAGCAATTTATTATGACTGATTTTCAGTGTAATTAAATGAAATATTTTTAATATTAATGATATCCTACATTTTAAAAACCTAAGTATAAATTCATTTATTCATTCATTTTCATTTAAATAATTAAAGGCAAGGCATTTATGTTGAGATGAGAGTTTAATATTATTTTTTAAATTGTTATGTGAATTATTTTTCATAATGTATATCTTTAATTAATACAGCTATTAAGTACTTTTAGTTTGTAAGGAATAAATTTATATCTAGGTCTATTATAAGATAATGCTTAATTTTGTGGTAATAATTATTATGTGTATCAGTCACCTGTTAAACATTTTCTGTAACAATATAATTAGTTCATATGTTAACAAGTGTTTTAATACTTGGCAAAGAATGTACTTATAATTTTAACACATTATTTCCTAATATCTGTGGGTGAGTTAAGGCAATTATACATCTGATTTATATAATTTCAGTTTAGATTTCCAGTTATGATTCATAGAGCTTGTCATTGACTTTGAAAGATCTCAATTATTTTTTAGTTTTATCTTTTTTTTTTTACCACAGGGCATTTGATTAACTTTGATTATTTTTATTTTAATTGGAGCTACTTTTGATTGATATGTGAAAATTTTTAAGATGTTCCCATAGCACCTAATGGGGCTTCCCTGGTAGCTCAGTGGTTGAAAAAAAAAAACCCGCCTGTAATGCAGGAGCTGCAGGAGACCTGAGTTCGATCCCTGGGTTGGGAAGAGTCCCTGGAGGAGGAAATGGCAACCCACTCCAGAATTCTTGCTGGGAAAATCCCATGGACAGAAGAGCCTGATGGGCTACAGTCCATGGGATCTCAAAGAGTCAGACCTGACTAAAGTGACTGAGCACACACTTAACACCTATTACAGTATTACAGATATTCTTCCAATTTAAGTTCTAATTTATATTCCCTTGTTTCTTTTAAATAAATTCAAGTGTTCACATGGCCATTTTTATAAACATCTTCAAAGGACAAGGATGATGAACTGGAATGAGAAACCTGTTCTCAGGAGAATAGATATGCTTTGTCATGTAGGATTAACAGAACATGATGTTTAAAGTAAATTCAATGGAAATTGATAGCACTTTAGTTAACTATCTAAAAATAACTTTTATTATTTTCATCTGGGGGGCTTATGTGGCTGACAGTAACTGTATACAGTTCCCTTCTGGGTGTTTAAATGTGACATGATTAAACTTCAGGAATGGCACTCAAATTCATTTCCATTACTGATACTATTTCTGGAAATTAAAATAGTCACCAAGGGAGCCCTTATAATACAGCATCCCCAAACTATTATGCCAGAAAGTATTATGACTTGGAGGATTTCAGAGCATTTTATTAAAAATCAAAACTAAAATCTTCAACTGAGGAGAAAGTGATGTTTCTAAAAGTCAAAATTATTCAGTTTTTTTTTTAATTTAGTGAAATAATCTAGATAATTCTATAGTACTTTAGGAATTCCATCTATAAACTAATAAGGGCAAAAGGTAATGATACATGTGAATAGAGTTTGAAAACTATAGATTAATATTTCTGTATCTTCACTTTTGAGCAGCTGTAACTCTTTAAGCCTTCATTATAAATGAACTAGTATTTACAAATACACAAACATATGCTAGATAGATGTATATATGTGTTTTTTCTTTTGAAATCAATGTATGCTGCCAAGTACACTTGAATTATAAGTGAAGACTTATGCTGTTAAAATTGATAAAACATTTGATAAGTGAATAATGTCATCTCCATTATTATATGCTCAACAATTAATTATTGCTTTTGAAAGACAAACTTGTAAATAAAAACTGTCAACTTATCTTAAAATTTTGTCACCAACTGTTATATGATAATGTTGATTTTAATTTTACTATGAGCCAAGCACTCTTCTAAGTACTTTAAATAACAACTTATTTGAGCCTCTTAACACTCTTTGTTGTAGATTCTGTTTATCATTGGCTCCATTTTATAGAAAAAACTGAGCTCCTGAGAGATGAAATAATTTGTGTAGGTTCACATGGCTAGTAAAGTTCAGATCCTGGTCTTATTGCATCTGCATAGCCTGTCCTCCCAAGCATGATCGATCCTGCCCTTTGGCGGGTGAAAGGAACACTGTTTACTACACAGTACACTTTAAGAACACTTTCACTCGAGTGGCCTTGACAAGTGGCTGCAGAGTAAGAGGAAAGAACATAGGCTTTGAATTCAAATAGAATTGAGGTTTAAACTCTGCCTTTTTCTCTTTGTAGAATTGAGGTTTAGATCCTGGCTTGTTACCTTTATAACTCTATGTCTGAATAGCATATAGATTCTTCATCTATAAATAGAATGAATAGCACTTTTTGGTTTAAATTGATGACTAGATTAAAATTAGGAGCATATGTAAACTATTTAGTAAACTACATAGGTCAATACATGTTGTAGATAAGCAAATAATTACGTAAATAAATAGACACAATGATTTTGAATTACTTAAAAAAAAGCTAATGCTAGTTTAGTCCCCTTTTTCTTGTTATAATTTTTTTTTAAATTTTAAAGTACTACCTATCTTTAGCAATTGACTGTGTGTATTGAGAACAAAATGTATAGAAGTCAGATTTTTAATGCATTGCATACCATGTTTTACAAGTACATTAATTTAGGAAATCCAGTGACATTAGCAGTGAAGAGTGAAAGTGAAGTCGCTCAGTCGTGTCTGACTCTTAGCGACCCCATGGACTGCAGCCTCCCAGGCTCCTCTGTCCATGGGATTTTCCAGGCAAGAGTACTGGAGTGGGGTGCCACTGCCTTCACTTTCACTCTTCACTTTCATGCATTGGAGAAGGAAATGGCAACCCACTCCAGTGTTCTTGCCTGGAGAATCCCAGGGACAGGGGAGCCTGGTGGGCTGCGGTCTATGGGGTCGCACAGAGTCGGACACGACTGAAGTGACTTAGCAGTAGCAGCAATGACATTAGCAGAATTTTTAATAAACAAATATTATTAATTCAACCAAAACCATTATAGGGGATAAGAGTTGCTTTAGTTTTTGAAAAATATGACATCATAACATACTCTGAACCACAAATACCAAATTTCATTTGTTTACGTTTTTTTGTTTGCAATTATTGTTAAGATGCCGCTGTTATTTGATCATGTATTTTAGTGAATGGTGAACAGAAACAGTGGAGCAAATAATTTCAGTATTTTCTTATCTACTATAGATGGTCAGAGATTATAGTTTTATCCTATATAACACTAAATTCCTAGTCTGCTATATCCAGATATTACATAGATCCAAAGGCAAAATATAAGAGATTCTGATTAAAATAAAGAGTTTTAAAAATAATAAGTGTTTATAAAGAAATGAAAATGAGAATTAAGACACATAAATTTAATAAGAAAATTGTGTAAGTCGAGTATTATAGTGAAAGTATTCAACTAGGTGTTCAGTAAATAAACTAGCCACAGATATTTATTGATTTTTTTTCTTAATTATGTACAGAATTTTCAGAAAATGTATGAATTAATTCATTCACCAACCTAGATCCAGCAGTAGCCACCCACTACAGCTGGAGCAACAATAGCGGTTAAATTCAGTTCCTGTTCTTGTGGAGTATGCAGATTAATGGGAAAGAAAAGCAAGAATTACATAATAGCTGATTACAAAACATCCTGAGCACTGTGAATGAAGAAGGAGCCACGATGGAGCACCTGTTCTGTTTGGGGAAGTTTAAGGAAATGACATTTGAACTGAGGCCAGAGGAGCATAATAGTAGGTACCAAACAGAGGGCGGGCTGTCGAAATGAGGATTTCACAAGAAGGACAATATGCTCAAGGATAAACAGGCTCTTTGTTTAATATGAAGACAAATATTAAGTGGATGAGTTATGATTGCTGTGTAATAATCATCTGATGGGGTTTTTAGGATGATCATTTGCCTTTTAAGCTTTGACAATACGGGGTTAAGACCAGCTGATGGAAAAAATATTTAAGGATTATAATAATCATCTCACAAACTATTTTGTGTGCCCACAAGGGATTTTTAAAACAACAAAATAGACTTTAGCTTTTGTATGTATAGCAAGAAATCAATGAAAAGCAAAGAATAATAGTCATTAATGCTAAATCTGGTTTTATTCCAGATTAAAAAAGTCTGCTCTGTTTTAGAATTTTGAAATGGTACTTTAGCAGTGCTTTTTGCCTTTGAAATCATTGCCTAATATCAACGTAAGGTTACTTTCCTTGAATACATAGAATAGGAATTAATTCAGAACTCCAATAGGACAGGAAAAGGGCAGCTTACCTTAGGCTCTCACCTTCTGTGAACATTGAAAAAAAGGAAAAAGTAACTATGGGTTGGTGGAAGTTTTATATTTAAGATTAATTGTATATTGTTAAATCCAAGATACACAATATTTAAAATCTACCCATAAATATATAGCGATATAAATGGAAGTAACCATAACTATAAATACTTGAACATGGATAATTATTTAACGTAGTTTCTCACATTCTTTACAAAGACCTGACAATAAGTACAAAAAATCCAGAATACTGTACAAGTATATCAATAGCCCTCAAGGGAAGAAATGACTCCGACATTACTGCAGGATGAAGTCTTTGCAACAATAAACACAAAAAATTGACTTAATGACAAAACCAAATTGGATTTTATGTGTCTGACACAGAAGTTCCATTTTCAATCAGATGCCTCTGGGTATATTTTTCCAAATGTTGCCCAACAATTTTGTACAGAGATGTCACACTTTGAAAGTTCACCTGCTGTACCTTAAAGTGATAATCGAATAAAAGAAAGATGTAAAAATATCTGCAGAATGCTCAAATAGATCCCCTAGGACTTACTAAATACATCTAACAAATTGAATCAGATTCTCATTACCTGACAGTTTTGTATTTCATTACAAATAATTACTGAAACATTCAAGAAGACTTTATTGTTTTTCAAATTATGTAACATTCCCATTATGCACTTAATAGCATATGTTCAGGGATCAAAATTAATTTTGCATTTATTCTCCAAACTGAAACTCATTCTAATATATCCCTATCTCTAAAAAGGCAGATAAAGTATGCAGAGATCAAGAAAGTTTGGGAACGGGATAATGTGATGTCATCTTTGTAGCATTTAAAACTGTAATATATGATTGAGAAATACCACATTTTTCTCAGACCGTAAATATCAATCTTTTCAATTATCACCCCATCCTTACCCTTGAAAAAAAAAAAGAACTCAAATAAAATATGGCACTATAGACAAAAATCTCCTATAGGAAAACTACTAGAAAAGAAGTCATTCTATGACTTGCAAGTTGAAACATGGTTAAGATGTAATTTGTGGGCTAGTCATTATTCTTTACATGTGTACCATGGCATTTTGGGGTGCTTAGGTGAAATTTGGGGTCTGATTATCAGAGTGAGGCTGAAATGGTTATTTCATCATGGGAAAATTACAGGCATAAATCACTGGTTTTTTTTTTAAATCAAATTCACTGAATAGCAGAGACACTTTTCTCAGGAGAAAGAAAAGAACATAGATGATATCTAATCTTTTATCAAATGTGCAAAGTTTTCCAGGATTTCCTGAAATCCAAAGGGTTTCAAATAGTACCAATAAAATTTTACTGGCAACCATGGAGCTGAGTTGGGCTGGACAGCAACCCCTGGCATGCCACTGGCTGCAGTTGTCAGGTACAACTGCACCCTTGGAAGTGATACCTTCCAGCAGCATGTAGCACAAAGAGCCTCGTATATGTTTTGAGTTTCATCTTCAAAGCATTTTTCTTCACCTGAAGGAGAGGATTCCAATAAATTTCTTTCCTGCATAGTCATATTGAATGGTAGGTGCAACTGGCACATCATGGTAAGCTAGGACTGGCAGTTATAAAAATGTGAATGATAACTCAAGGAATCACTTGTAACACAGACTCAGATTCAAGAATCAGATGAGAATGGAGAAGTGGTAAGGTTTAATATTAGTGCCAAAGGAGAAATTAAAAAAAATAAAGAGTACAAGATTGCTAACATAGACTTTAACATAAAGCAATTCTATCTGCAAAGGGACAAAAAGAGAGTCATCAGAGAAGTAGAAAATAAAGATGTAGAGAGGGCAAAGAAAATAATGTTTCCAGAATAGGAGCTGGTCAGGGAGATGGATACCTAAGAAAAGACACTTTTGAAAAAAATTTAGATCCTGTAATCATTAATAGTCCTGAAATAAGTGTGGTGGGTGGTAGAGAGAATGCCAAATTTCACCTCTTCCATATGGAACAGGTGTTAAGGAAGAAATAATAGCCACAGACTGCTCCTCCCAGGGTATGGAATGCTCAACTTTGAGCATATCTTAAACCCCAAAGAGCCATTAAGGTGGCCAAGGACCTAAAAATAAGTTTCATGATAGTTACTTTAATAGCTTTATCTGGTCAATAATACACATTCTTTTTAGAGCTCTAAAGGGAATGGACACATAAAGTATCCAACTTAAAAATAAATTGAACTGGAGGAATATGGTTCTATAAAAAGAAGTAGAGCCAGAGCAAAGTCAGTAAATTCAATACTAAAATTCAAGGAAAACAGGAGCAGGGACAGAAAATAAACTATTCTGACAAGAAAAGTGAATAGAATATAGTTATATAAGGGAGCCTATAAATACTCAGCACTATTATCTAACTACAAAACACCAAAGAGTTGAAACCGTGCCTCCTAGCTCCAAAAAATCCAAGGATATTTGTGGTAGTTTGTTCAAAATAAAATTCAATTTATATTTTTTGGTACACTCAGGAAGACACACAATTTTTTTGAACATCCATAACCTGGCTATTTCATATATAAATGTTGCTTCATATCCACTCAGCAGTAACTTGATAATGCCTTTTCCTTTCCCATTAGAATTATTCCTCAATTCTACCATTGTTAATAGCTTTCAGTATAACAAAACATGAGCACTTTCCTACAGGGATTTATATAAAGGATGCTCTTAGCCCCATCCCCTTTAAGTGCTTAATGTGAAGTTTTTGACCAAGGCTACAGGACCCTCAGGGATAGCTAGAATTCAGGGTGTCTGTGTTTTTTGATGAGGAAACAAAAATTGTATGTTTCTTTTTTCCTAATAGCTCTCTGAAACTTAGAATTTCCATCCATTACAGATGTAGATAACAATGAATCATTGCATTAGCAGCACCAATGACTTTGTCACTAACAGAAACCACAGTTATTTTCATACCACATTATCTTGTTGTACATCACTGAAAATACCATTTACAGTTTTCACTAATAAGAAACTCTAGTGGTCCTGCCACCACCTCTGTTATTTAACATTTTAATAGATGAGCGTGCATGTTATTATATCACACATTTTAAAATATTTTGATAATTACTTTGTGCTTCTGTTTATTTCATTTCGTGAACTGAAAAGCATTATTATTCTGAGAAGGGCCTCTAGGCGTCACAAGACTGATGAAAGTATCCATAGTGCAGAGAAGATTCAGAATCCTGAGTTACTGGCTTTTTGGTTTCAAAAGATATTTTATCCTCTGGGATAATATTCACGAAGCTTTAGGAAATGAAATCTACTAATGATCCATTTTCATTGAATGTCCATTTCTAGCCATGCTTCTGAGTTTGGTTCTCTAACTCCATGTATAAAAAATATAAGTAAAATAGCAGAAGATGATACTGTTAAGCCACATTTTTGTCATTGTGTTTACAGGCGTTTTAACAGCAGAGTTATTATTGAATGCATTGCTGCTTCGCACCAACAATGCAGGTTCAGAAAGTTTGCTAATCCTATAGAGAAGTGATATATTTGAAGTTAGATATGGATATTAATCCATATTTAAAAGACAAAAAAAGATACACTCAAGAACATCCCTCCTGCCCAGGGACTACAGTCTGAAGTTGAAAGCATCCAATCTACTTTTTAACCAGGGCCTTTCCAATTTTCTTAAGACCAATTATAATCTGTGTAAAATTTTAAAATCATTTAGTTATTAGTTATTTTATAGTCAATTTAGAATTTGACATATATATATATATATAGTTGCTTTAGAAGAATACACCTTGTGTATGAGTTAACAAAAAATTGCCAGTTGTCTGGAATCATAGCATCAAATACAGAGTATAATGTGGATTGCTCATTATGTGAGAAAAAAAGAATGCCAGTCTACTAAGTAATATTTTTAACTGGTGATCACATCAGTTTCAAAGCATCAGCGTATTGTCACTAAGTACATAATTAAGTCTATTTTGGAATTTACTTCTTAATTCATAGTTTATGTGTACCTAGAGTTATTTTAAGCAGTCTACACTTCTAAGACTCATATGATTCCATCATTTATTTGGCCTTCTTTCTTTAAGGAGGATAAGTTTGCACAGATCTGTAAGTGCTGAACTGGAATAAAAAGGTGGAGATGACTAGACATCTAACAACCTAGATCTTTTGCAACAGGACTGTGATGATGGCATTATGTTAGACGCTAAGACAACTGTCAAAATATAGAACACATAGTCATTGACATTAAGACTTTTGAAACATTACTCTGATGTAATTTTTTCTGACTTTTTTTGATCATAGGAAAAATATAGTCATTCAATTCATCTTTTTAAGAAGGCTGTTTTCAAGATTATATGTGAACCAAAACCATAAAGAAGGCTTGTGGACTACTTGGACCCTTGTTTTACTTTCTCATTCTATTTTTGTTCCTGTTTCCATGTCACATGGATTCTCATAGAACTTTTGCTTTTTCCTGTTTTTACCCTGCTTCCTTTCATACTCATGATGAATTTCCATTTATTGAATATTCTTCAATTATAGCAATATTTTAGTCGAGGTAGCTTCTTTAATGAATAATAAATAGTGCTGTGGATTGCACATGAAAAGGTTACTTACAACACAAAAAAAGCAATAAACTTACAATTGTATCTGAGAAGGAAAAACAATTCATTTAGTGTCTTTTAACTCTTCTTTCTAGCATAGCAAAATAGCAGCTTTTTTATACACATTTAACCTTTTGAGCAGTCAGGTGGATTTTATCATAGGGGCTTAAATGACTTCATTCATTATGCAGAATACTACAAATTCCCCACAGAACTACTAACTATATTCTAGTGTTTGGTCTAGTCACGAAAGGTAAAACAATTTTTGTTTAATATTCTAAGGATAGTGGCACATTGTTGCTTGAAAATATTACAGAGTATTGTATAAAATTCTATTGAATAAAATGGATAAGACAATTTAATAGAAAAAATATGTCATTTTCCCAGTCTGGTAATAAGCCCTCAGATTTTGGTTTCTAATATGACCTAGAAAATAGAATATTTGTAGGTCTGGTTTAACTGTATCAGTTATAGGTTTGCCTAATTGCCTAATACCAGTGAAGTGAAGTTGCTCAGTCGTGTCCGACTCTTTGCGACTCCATGGACTGTAACCTATCAGGCTCCTCTGTCCATGGGATTTTCCAGGCAAGAGTGCTGGAGTGGTTGCTGTTCCTTTTTTCAGGGGATCTTCCTGACCCAGGGGTTGAACCCAGGTCTCCTGCATTGACAACAGATGCTTTGCCATCTGAGCCACCAGGGAAACCACTACTAATACCAGTAATATGAGCATAAGGAATTGTCCAGAAAAAAATTAAAACATGCACCTCTAACAGAAAACATAAATATGCATCATGGACATTTCCTCATTTCCACAATTCTAAAATGCATGCCTTTATATTTGACACATATTAACATCTCTCATTTTGGTTGGCATCTTAAAATCATTGATATGTTAATAGTATATAATAGTGGGATCTTTGACTCGCTGAAGTCTACTAAATTAGTAACAAAACAGAAATTTTGGTAACATAGCCATTCCAAAAAAATGTACCACAAGCAAGCATTTATATCTAAGCTAAGCAAGTAATGATTTTAAATCAATAGAATAAAAATATGTATTAACGCTAAAGCAAATGATGCATAAATTCATGCTGTTCATTTGTATTTCCCATTGTATGAGTACTTTCCCATTATTTACATCAAGCCACATCTGCCTGATGTAAATAATGTAACTGATGTAACTGCCAGAAGCCAGTTCTTACCCACACATTACCCTTTGCATATATGGAAATGTGTTTTGAGTAATTCAAGACCAAAAAAGATCATTGTACAACAGTCCTCTCTCTCTATCACACATGCACTCCTACTTTAGTTAGAAAACAGTTTAATTATCTTTTTCTAGGCACAATTATCTATCAAGGAGATTCTAGTGACTATCTCTGTGCACTTAGCAACATCTCTGATACTCTAACTTGAAAAACTGTTTAAATTTCACTTGTTTTAATTACCTTTTAATGTTTTAAAAAAAACACATTTTTTTCTGATTATAGAGTTACATATATGACTAAAAAGGAACATTTGGAAAATACAAAGTTAATGTTTTATTAATAATTTTTTTCCCTCTGAAATACTGGTTTAAGTCTACAAGTTTTAGTATATTATCAAAGGCTACCATTATAACTTTTATTTATTGTTGCTCATTATTTCTACAGTGTGTCTCACATGTGTCTAGTTGGTCAAATCCCATGTCAGGTCTAAAGTTTTTCAAGAATAGACATTGCTTTTACAATGTATTTTCTTCCCTAATCTCTATAACAGCTAAAATCCCTGTGTAGATACATTAGACATTTGACAAACTCAGGCAATTGAGTGGCTAAGATTTCTTGAGAGAATGAGAGTAAAATAGAGATGCCTTCATCTATACTGATTAACATAAGAAGGGGAAGCAGACTATCACTTATTGAAACATAATGAACAGATCACTGGAAACATGTAATCCAAATTTAAACTGAATTTTAAAAAAGAAAAAATATTGGAAAATGTCATGGCTGTGGTCTTACACATATTAACAGCATATAAGTAAAAAGGAATGACCACTTCACATTCTACTCATAGCCTCTCTACTCCCAAAAATATAATAGTACATACAGTTTTTTGAAATTCCAGGAGCTGGCTAGCCAGGTAAATTGTCTATCAGATCAGATCAGTCACTTAGTCGTGTCCAGCTCTTTGCGACCCCATGAATCGCAGCACGCCAGGCCTCCCTGTCCATTGCCAGCTCCCAAGATTCACTCAGACTCACATCCATCTAGTCAGTGATGCCATCCAGCCATCTCATCCTCTGTCGTCCCCTTCTCCTCCTGCCCCCAATCCCTCCCAGCATCAGAGTCTTTTCCAATGAGTCAACTCTTCGCATGAGGTGGCCAAAGTATTGGAGTTTCAGCTTCAGCATCATTCCTTCCA
>NW_011495049.1:10048854-10073300 GCF_000754665.1 Bison bison bison | reverse complement strand
ACCACAGTTCAAAAGCATCAATTCTTCAGCGCTCAGCCTTCTTCACAGTCCAACTCTCACGTCCATACATGACCACAGGAAAAACCATAGCCTTGACTAGACAGACCTTTGTTGGCAAAGTGATGTCTCTGCTTTGGAATATGCTATCTAGGTTGGTCATAACTTTCCTTCCAAGGAGTAAGCGTCTTTTAATTTCATGGCTGCAGTCACCATCTGCACTGATTTTGGAGCCCAGAACAATAAAGTCTGACACTGTTTCCCCATCTATTTCCCATGCAGTGGTGGGACAGGATGCCATGATCTTTGTTTTCAGAATGTTGAGCTTTAAGCCAACTTTTTCACTCTCCAGTTTCACCTTCATCAAGAGGCTTTTTAGTTCCTCTTCACCTTCTGCCATAAGGGTGGTGTCATCTGCATATCTGAGGTTATTGATATTTCTCCCGGCAATCTTGATTACAGCTTGTGTTTCTTCTAGTCTAGCATTTCTCATGATGTTCTCTGCATATAAGTTAAATAAACAGTGTGACAATATACAGCCTTGACGAACTCCTTTTCCTATTTGGAACCAGTCTGTTGTTCCATGTCCAGTTCTAACTGTTGCTTCCTGACCTGCATACAGATTTCTCAAGAGGCAGATTAGGTGGTTGGTATTCCCATCTCTTTCAGAATTTTCCACAGTTTATTGTGATCCACACCATCAAAGGCTTTGGCATAGTCAATAAAGCAGAAATAGATGATTTTCTGGAACTCACTTGCTTTTTCCATGATCCAGCGGATGTTGGCAATTTGATCTCTGGTTCCTCTGCCTTTTCTAAAACCAGCTGGAACATCAGGAAGTTCACGGTTCACGTATTGCTGAAGCCTGGCTTGGAGAATTTTGAGCATTACTTTACTAGCGTGTGAGATGAGTGCAATTGTGCGGTAGTTTGAGCATTCTTTGGCATTGCCTTTCTTTGGGATTGGAATGAAAACTGACCTTTTCCAGTCCTGTGGCCACTGCTGAGTTTTCAAAATTTGCTGGCATATTGAGTGCAGCACTTTCACAGCATCATCTTTCAGGATTTGGAATAGCTCAACTGGAATTCCATCACCTCCACTAGCTTTGTTCATAGTGATGCTTTCTAAGGCCCACTTTACTGCACATTCCAGGATGTCTGGCTCTAGGTCAGTGATCACACCATCATGATTATCTGGGTCGTGAAGTTCTTTTTTGTACAGTTCTTCTGTGTATTCTTGCCATCTCTTCTTAATATCTTCTGCTTCTGTTAGGTCCATACCATTTCTGTCCTTTATCGAGCCCATCTTTGCATGAAATGTTCCCTTGGTATCTCCGATTTTCTTGAAGAGATCTCTAGTCTTTCCCATTCTGTTGTTTTCCTCTATTTCTTTGCATTGATTGCTTAAGAAGGCTTTCTTGTCTCTTCTTGCTATTCTTTGGAACTCTGCATTCAGATGTTTACATCTTTCCTTTTCTCCTTTGCTTTTCGCTTCTCTTCTTTTCACAGCTATTTGTAAGGCCTCCCCAGACAGCCATTTTGCTTTTTTGCATTTCTTTCCCTGTTTTTATTAATAGGTGAAATGATTTTTATTTTTAATATTCCACCTTAGCCAGAGAGTATTGATAGAAATTAAATACTGTAAAAACTGTGTTTCAGTTAATAATTCGCATTATTAAATAGCTATGCTTGAGCTTCCCTGGTGGCTCAGTCGGTAAAGAATCCCCCCACAATGCAGGAGACCTGGGTTGGATCCCCAGGTTGGGAAGATCCCCTGGAGGAGGAAATGGCAACCCACTCTGGTATCCCTGCCTGGAGAATCCCCTTGGTCAGAGGAACCTGACGGGCTGCTGTCCATGAGGTCACAACTATTCAGACACAACTGAGAGACTAAGCATAGCCCACAGCATGCTTGTGAGAAATTAGAGTTGAAACTGAATTTTAAAGTAATGGTAAGGTATGTGGAGTAAATATAATCAATTGATTTATTTTCTTCATACTTTTTAATCTGCTATCACAGATACTGAATCTTGGATATACAATAAATTGAGTATGAAAGGAAAGGGAAATACACTGGGGAAATACAAGTTCATGGGTACCTAAATGTATAATCGGTGTCTGTTTATTTTTCTAACAATTATTGTGCACCTAAAATACAAAGCTTTAAAAACAAAGCTTAGCAGCTACTATAAAAGCAATCCTGGGGTTAGAACATAAAGTTCTTGATAAAGTAATGATATGAATTTTGGATATTATATACATAAACTATATATAAACTATGTATAAATTATATGGGCTTCCCTGTAGCTCAGATGGTAAAGAATCTGCCTGCAATGCTGGAAACCCGGGTTTGATCCCTGGGTTGGGAAGATCCCCTGGAGAAGGGAATGGCAACCCACTCCAGTATTCTTGCCTGGAGAATTGCATGGACAGAGGAGTCTGGTTGGCCAGTCTGTGGGGTCGCAAAGAATAAGACACAACTGAGCCAGTAATACTGCTACTATAAATTGTATATATAGACTAATGAGATACTTATGCATTTGCAAATTTCTTGTTTGAAGATATTAACATTGAAAATAGTTGCCTCCATAATTTAGGCAGAGTATTTTGTTAAACAGAGAAGAATGCCCTTATTGTAACTGACTTTCTCATAAGTGAATGTATAAAAGCAGTTCATGTATTATAGAAAGAAGATAAAAAGCAAGAGAGAGAAGAAAAATAAAGTTGTAGAAATCCTTGAGGTAGGACATTCACCACAGTCCTTTTCTATGGATATCTAGCTATCAAATGATGGTAACTTTAAATTAGCATCACTTGAACCTTAAGACTAGAGTATGAAATGTCATGCCTCTGCTTTGCTCATTGAACATTTAGAATCTTTTTTTAAATGTTAGATGAGTAACTATCAGTGTTGACCCTTCAGCCTATACGCCATGACAGAAACAGTGATGAAGAACATAGAGTGAGCTATTTTACTCTTTGTCTTTATAAATATGATGGAACTGCTTGTCCCTTCTCATCACTTCTCCACACTCTTAACACAGTGCAGCAAACAGAAATGTCCCCAAAACATCATATCACGCCATGATGTTTGTCATGACCCTTTGGTAACCAAAACACCTAAGGCCAAATCTTTCCTCTGTGGATTTAGGAGTTATTCAACCTCTCTGAGCCTCATTTGCCTCATTGAAAATTGAGAATGAAATTAGCCTCCATGGGGTTATTTTGAGGCTGAAATACTTGACATGTTCTCTTTGCAATAAATATATTCAGGCTTCGTTTTTATTCTTCAAGAATGTCTGTGAGAGAAAAAAATCCATACATTTAGAGCAAAGAAGTTTCTTCTGAAACTGACTCTTCATTTTACTTTGCTTATTTAACACCTCGAATGGTAAAGAATCTGCCTGCAAGGCAGAAGACCAGGGGTCAATCCCTGGGTTGGGAGTTCCTCTGGAGAAGGGAATGGCAATCCACTCCAGTTCTTGCCTGGAGAATTTCGTGGACAGAGAGCCCTGGTGGCCACAGTCCATGGGGTAGCAAGGGTCAGACATGACTGAGCGACTAACACACACACACACACAAGAAACCAGCACTCGTGCGTGGTTTTCTTGTGTCTGAAAATCAGATCAAAACAGAGTTGGCTAGGTACTAAGGGGGCATTTCACGATTTTTCTTCTAATACATCCACTTTATGTCTTTGGAAATCCAAAACAGTGAATATTAACTTCTCACATTGATTGGAAAAATAAGTCATGATGAAACAAAAATGGTTATGCTGAAGATTTAGAAATCAGGTACTATTCAATTTGGGGGGAAATGGTTTGTTGCTTTACTGTCAGTTATGGACTTGAGGAAATGAGATTTCTTTGATTACTGCAGCAAAATTGCTGCCAGCTAAAACGTTATCTCCATCCAACCTAAAGATAAGATTACTCGGATATTAAATTGGGGAAAAAAAAACTTGATTATAAAGGCACTTTTCAGAGTTATAATCTACTTTATCAAAGTATTAATATGAGATTTTTCCAGAGGAGAAATCCCTGTTTTGTACCACAATGAAAAAAAGTGCCTGCCAGTCACAGACCTATTTTAAAAAGAGATTATTTAATTAGTTATTTTTATATCCAGTGAGTCTGGCAATATACTGTGGGGAACCATTTCGTTTTCATTCATTATAAGAAGCTATAGTGTATATTTCCCCTAGGCAGAGATTTATATGACAATTTGAATGCTTTGGTGACAGAATTATCTGATGATGAATATGATATTAAGGAAATGCCAAGTGGCATGACATTTTGGAACATTTTCAGTGACTCTTCATGATTAATAATTGTGCTTATGTATGTATTTAATTTTTATTAAGAATATTTGTGGGGAAATGGGAGTAGATGTTATACTCTTCTCTTATTTCCTGAATAAGAAGTGAATACTTGGAAAACCTGGCTGAAATGGCAATATATTTTTCAATCTTCAGTATTCAGATAGTCATAGTTAGTCAGTCTCTCCTACCCATAACTTTTAATTCTAACTTTTGCTTTATAACAACAATAAAATAACAATTACAGTATAAGGAACTGCTATTCATTAAGGGCATATTAATTGTCATATGATTTACTATGTGTTAGGATATATTGTTTCTAGTCTATGAAACAAATCTAAGGTGGATCTTCTTTTCCCAATAATACAGATGATTAACTCACAGTTTCCATACTTTGCTATACATTATTATCACCCAAATGTTTTTAAAAATATAAATATCTGGGACTGCATTTTCATTCATACCCTCCACCAAAATTATAGTGAAAACAGTCTTGATGAACTGATATACTAGAAAGTGGGCCAAGACTCAATAAGTCACTCTACATACATTATGTCAGCAGTATATGACACTTAATTGTTACCTTATTTCCCAAATTACCTACATTTGAAAATTGTATGATCCTATGAAACTGTAGACCTTTATATCTATTAATACAAAATGAATGTTTCTATTTTCTTTTTATTTTTTTCAATTTTGGTTTAGCTGAGCAAATAATGTTTGAAAGAACTAAGGCACGAAGAAAACTCTGTAATAACCCCTGAGCAATTTATAGTTCACATAATATTTATAGTTCATAATATTTCTTTTTATGTATCTAAAAAGGTTTTGGGTGATTGAAGAAACATGTTCAACTAATGAAATATTTTTCCTAATAATACAAGGTGAAATTTATATCCCTTGTTCTATTTTGTGTAATTTATCATTCTTGTATATTAATAATAGTAGCTATATCCTGTTGTGTCCTAATGGTTGTTAAGTTGCAAAATAACTGCTTTTAGTATTTTTTGAGACGTTTGACTAAAGTGAAGAACTCCTAAGAGTGAAAATCACTTTCTGCATAATTTACAGGAATTTTTAGCAATGATAATAATTCTTCCATCTTCATTTTGGTTTAATGAAAGTGAAAGTGTTAGTCACTTAGTCGTGTCCAACTCTTTGTGATCCCATGAGGCTCCTTAGTCCATGGGATTCTCTAGGCAAGAATATTGGAATGGGTTACCATAACCTTCTCCAGTGGATCTTCCTGACCCAGGGATTAAACCCAGGTCTCAGGCATTGCAGGCAAATACTTTACCTTTTAAGCCACAAGGGAAGTGTTAATGGCTTTGGGTTAATGGCTATGCTTTATGTTTGTGATGTGTTGACCTTTACCTGATTCCTGGTTAATCTTGTAAATATGTAACTAGGGTGGTGAGCAATTCAGCATGAATAAGATGGTAAGATAAAAGCCTCTGGAGAAGCTAGTCTTTTACCTCATTCCAAAGTAAGAGAAACATTAAGTCCTCTTTTATTAAAAGCTTAAGAAAAAGCATAAAATTCTAGTTTTGACTACCTTTTCAAAATTGAAACTTGTAATGGGCAGTCACAGGATTATTTGTAGTTTAAAACTTTATATTTGACATCTATTTTTAAGTTTTAAGAAGTTTATTAGTTTATAAGAAGCATATCTATTTACTTAATCATTTAGGTTAGACTACATAACAATCATGTATTCTGTTTGAACATACCAGAAAATAGCAGTGTATCATAAAGTATATGAATATATTGTTGAACGTAGCTAATATTCTATACCTTTTCCAGCACCTGAATATCTAAATCTAGATGTAATATTTTTAATACCTTACTTGTCGGAAATATATGTGTCATTATTTGTTGTTGTTCGGTTGCCGAGTCGTATTCGACTCTTTGTGACACCGTGGACTGCAGCATGCAAGGCTCCTCTGTCCTCCACTGTCTCCCAGAGTTTGCTCAAATTCATGTCTGTAGAATTGGTGATGATATCTAACCATCTCATCCTCTGCCACCTCTTCTCCTTTTGCCTTCAACCTTTCCCATTATTAGGTATATTACTAGTGTGCATTATTAGGTAACAGACCTAGGTTTGATCCCTAGGTTGGGAAGATCCACTGGAGGAGGGCATGGCAACCCACTCCAGTATTCTTGCCTGGAGAATCCCCATGGACAGAGGATACTGGCAGGCTTCAGTCCATGGGGTCTTAAAAAGTCAGACATGATTGAGCAACTCAGCACACAGCACAATACACTATTTAGCTGTTTTTTCTACAAATACTGTCTGACAAAAATGAACATTTAACCCGAACATAACAAAACATCAAGGTCTACTTTATTATTATATATAGTAGCTTTGAAAAGAAGCAAAGGTAAATTCCCTATTTTAATAGGCTGACCTATATTCCTTGCATTATAAAACTGATCTCATATGAATCTCATATAAGAAATAATGTATGAAAGGCTGGCTTAACTTATACAGATTTATAACAAAATGGTACTCTATTAACTTCTCCTAGAATGCTCTTTCTATAAAATTCATAATTCATCCTTTGTTTCCATAGCTTTACTTTTGTTTAATTATAAATTCTATGTTGGATTTTCCCTTTCAGATATCCAAAGTCATGGCAAATACTCTATGCAAAGCATTTGTGATAGTCTCTAGGAATGTTTGATTCCTAGAATCAATTCCTAGAATCAATCAAGAATTCATCTTCTGTCTCAGTCCTATCCTGGAAATAGTGACAAAAGATTAACTTTTTAAAAATTAATTTATTTTTGGCTGCCCTAGCTCTTCGTTGCTGTGTGGGCTTTCTCTATTTGCCTTGAACCGGGGCTGCTTTCTAGTTAGGGGGCACAAGCTGCTCATTATAGTGGCTTTTCTTGTGATGCGCAGGCTCTGGGGCACTTGGGCTTCCGTAGTTGTCGCACGTGGGCTCAGTAGTTGTGGTGCATGGGCTTCGCTGCCCCGTGGCATGTGGAATCCTTGCAGACCAGGAATCAAACCTGTGTCCCCTGCTTTGGCAGGTGGATTCTTTAACCACTGGACCACAATAGAAGTACAAGATATACTCTTTGATTTAGTTTGGAAAGAGGAAAAACAACAAAGCTGATGCTGTGATGTGGAGAGCAGACTTGAAAATTACTTGTGAGAACTTATAGTTCCCTTTTCCACTCTCATACCTCTCTGACTATATGAGTTCTCCATTTATATAGTATATCTATTTATATAGATATTTCAGGAGTTAATATACATGTATCAATAGATAGTTCTAGAATTCAAATAATCAAATCAGCCTCTGTTGTCTTCCAGGCTCCATTTTGCCCCCGAGCCTTCGTCCCACCAACTTCTCAAGGAGTGCTAGCCTTAGAGAGGGCTTGTTGGGCTGTACCTACCATCTGCAGTAGCTTCCCGTTTGTTCTTTTCCAGCTTAGTTTCTTTTGACCTCTGGAACACTGAGACTTCATACTTGACCTGAGATAACATCCAGCACGAAGAAAAGCAAAGCTGCATTGTACAGAAAAAAATGCCTAGGTAGCTGATAATTGGATTTGGGACAGTGATTTCTCTCTCAAATAAAAATCTGTGTTTGACATGCCAGTCATATTGCTCTATAACCAAACATCAGAGGCAATTCCTTGCAGTACTTACCATGGTAGACATTTACCAAAGACACCTAAAAGATGTAAATACCTTGTAAGTGTGGGAAAGTGTCTTTTGCATGGCAGTGCTTGAATATTTACACTTAGTATTCGACTCCTGTTTCCTGAAGCAACTGAATCCCACCTTTAGCATTTACCTTGCCATTATACCCCTTTTTAGCTCTTCCTGTGCAGATATGTTTTGTCAGAAGGCAAGTGTAGGTATACCTGCGGGTTTTTGAATTGCAGGGCTTTTGAGTCTACAGACAAATATTTCATCAAACCATGTTGTTATCTTCATAGTCGGTAGAAGATGAATTGTGCAGTGTAAGTGGAAGCCTGAGTACAAGTTACTAAAATCTTGCCTGGCTGCAAAAATGCACTCAGTGCTTGAAAAGCACGTGTGCTTTTCTCTTCTGAGAGAATACATCTTACACAAACTAAAATGTGCTCTTTGATCATCCTATGGCAATGCCTGTTAACTGTGAGAGGATGATAATATTAGATTTAATTGACTTCTGTAAATTATCTCGATACAAATTTTGGCTTTTGAATACTAGAGTCCGTAGACCCTGCTATTTAAATAACACTATCATTCGGCATCAATATGCTCAAAAAATTAGCTTGGGGAAATATTAATGGACAATTTCCTATTCTAATTTAGCTTATTCATGAGTTTAATTTTTCCTGAATTTAAAGCAATTAATTTAACTGAGATTACATCATAATTGATTTGAGATAATACAATGTGAAGAAAAGCATAACCATATTTTATAGGAAAATAGCTAGATGGCTGATAATTGAATTTGTAACTTTATGAAGGCTGATTTTCATTCCAAACATATTTCCCCTACCTCCAAGAGTTAATTCTGATGTATTTCAAGTGGGTCCAGCATACCAAAAGTATTTCTGATTTTAATGCCCACCTAGTATGTGGAATCCTTAGAGTGATAATATCTATGTTTGGAGGATAAATTTAGTTTCAAGAAAGGAAGAAAAGTAATTCCAAAACAGCAGTGATTAGTTTTAATTTATGATATAACCCATAGTATTGAGAACTGCCAATTGTAAGGCACTGGGCTGAGTGCTTTGAAAACATACATAATGCAAAAGGCATGGTTTCTACCGTTAAGAAGTTTATTGTCCAAGAGGGAAAAAAAGTGCATAAATAGTTGTTCCTCATCATTTATCTCAGGCACCTCTGAGCTTTCTGCTATTGAAAATAATAGAGTATAGTTCTTAATAGAAAGGGGAAACTCTTTAGTGGCCATATATCACAGAATCAGTCTTCAAGACTGAAGAAAATTAGCATTTATCAAGAGTAAGTAGCCCATCCGATGCAAAGAAGTAGAGTTTTCTCTAAGGTGCACATGCATTTTATGTGAATTCCAAATAAGCTTAACTAATCTGGAGAAACTATTTTGATGATTTTTGCAAGTACTGGCTTCCTTAAGCAAGGTTACCGTGGCCATATGTGAAATCTATGTCCCAAAGCATTCTCTAAGTGTGGAGAGAAGCAAACATCCCCAAATGGGATTTTTCACTCTAAGTCCTTTTAGGATGATCACTCTCAGCGCGATGAGGTGAGGCTGGCTAATCCCTACGGGTGCTCCGAGGTGATTTGTGAGTGATGGGAGGGCTGTGTTGTGTGGGTCTACCTTCACGTTCTCTCACCACGTCCAGGGAGCTCCTTCCCCATCTCCCTGCTCTCCTACCTCCAAGCTAGTGTATCCAAACCTTATTTCTGAGAGCAACTTTTCTTCTACTTCAATGAGGTTGCTCGGTCCCTTGTCCACTTGCCTCTGAAACCACTTCCCAACCCCTGAAAAATGATAAGCTGAGAAAAACCAGCAAGTGTGTGGGATGGCTGGGGTGAGGATGGAGGGGGCTTAAATATAAATTTAACTTAAATTCCAAATAAGTTAAGCTTATTTGGAATTCACATAAAATGCATATGCACCTTAGAGAAAACTCTACTTCTTTGCATCGGATGGGCTGCTTATTCTTGATAAATGCTAATTTTCTTCAGTCTCGAAGACTGATATTGTGATACATGGCCACTAAAGAATTTCCCCTTTCTATTAAGAACTATACTCTATTATTTTCAATATTGGAAAACTCACAAGCAAAAATTTTAAGGCTTCCTTTCAACCCTGAGCCACTAAGTGAGAAATAGTGGCCTTGATCTCTCTCACCAATTTAGAACCTAGTCTCAAGACAACTCTCAAAATAGAACAAACCCTAGGAATAAAAGAAAGACTGTGGTCCAAGTGGCACAGAGAGAAGTTTCTGCTTGAATCAGCATCTGTTTCCGCAGTATTGGAGGTCATCCGTAATTCCTTCGCCAGCGCTCTTGTTCAGCACAATTATCGTGCTATGCTAAGCACAGCAGAGGATCCTCACTCCTATAAGATGAGATGCTCAGAGAAGGAGAGGACTGGCGATGTTTAAAGATTTGTTTCTAACATGGCTTTAATTTGAAATCCTTTCCTTCTGAAGATGTCTGGATGTTGAGATAGAGCAAATGAAAGCAGTGCGTTTGTGTTATGGATGCAGCCAAGCATCCCCCTTATTTGAAAGGCTTAACCAGCACACTCAGGAACAAGATGTGAGGCATCTTGAAGTACGGCTTCCCTGTCAGCTGCAAGATCAATAAAATGCAGATGCCATCCTATACCGCACTCCAGAGAATGAGTTTGCAGAGTGAGAAAGGCTTCACGTTGAAGCGGTTTTATTTGCACCTGGACTTGGCAAAGGCGGAAAAGTGGCTCTGGGGAGAACGTGTGAGGCTTGGCCCGGCTGGCCCAGCTGCCTGAGCACCCCCTGCCAGGCGACATCACTCACTTACCCTGTCCATCTGAATGGCAGGACCTCGGGGCAGGAGGCATTTCCAGGCCACTCAGACCATTCCAGCAAACTGATTATTTAACTGATTATGTAAACGCCACCTAAAAGCCCCTGGTCATTGATGTTGATCGGACTCATTAGTTTAGGATTACTGTTGAATCTGACGAAAGCAAACACGGGACCAAAGATACATAAACAAGGTCTAATGGTCACAAACAATAGACCACCATGTTCTACTGCCATATTCGGCAGTGATCAAATTGCCACTTGGCACACTGTAGGTGTGTGTGCGTGTGTGCTCAGTCGTGTCTGACTCTGTGTGACGCTATGGACCGCAGCCCACCAGGCTGCTCCCTCTATGGAATTTTCCAGGCAAGAATGCTGAAGTGGGTTGGTATTTCCTACTCGAGGGGATCTTTCTGACCCAGGGATCGAACCTGCATGTCCTGCATCTTTACCACTGAGCCACCTGGGAAAACCCTACTCAAGGCATAACAGTAGACAGTTTCAGAGATACCTGGTTGTTGGGTGGCAACAAGTTGAGAAACAGAAGTAACCTACTTGATTATCAGTCCTTTTTTTTTTTTTAATGGAAAAGATGCTCTTCCTCTTTGCTCAATGTTTAAACAACTAAAGGCCTCAATATTGGTGTACTCTTGAGATACTAGGTGAAATAATTGTTCTTAATTTAAAAGTAAATTATACAACTAAAATGCTATAATATTGGCTGTAATTATTACTGTTTATTTGCCTTATGTATTTATTTGAGATCAGTTTTCTGCTGAGAATGAGGCTTGCTGCTGGATACCATGTGAGATATAACCCTGGTCTATGAGGGGCTCCGCATTTTGTGGGACAGCAGATATACACGCATGGATGAGCTGTGAGGCAGGGAAGTTCTGGGTGTGGCCTCAGCATAGAAACAGGTTTTCAGTTTTCAAAACTGTCCCTGGAGCCTGGTTGATGTGAATGTAGCCTGTGGTGTTCTGCATAGTAATAGCAAGTGGGATTAAGTCAGATCCTCTCAAATGCAGTCCAGCAGCAAGAATAATTTTTGATAACATTTTAAGGAAGGAATTAGATTTAAAGGTGTTATTTGTGAGACATCACCAATCCCTCAACTGGGAACTGCTATCTGCTACTTACTGTCTGTCACCTTCAAAGATAACTCCATTTTTCTCCTCCATTCTACATCTAATTAGACAGTCAAGAATCTGCCTGCAGTGCAGGAGACCCAGGTTTGATGCCTGGGTCAGGAAGATCCCCTGGAAAAGGGAATGGATACTCACTCCATATTCTTCCTGGGAAATCCCATGGACAGAGGATCTTGGCAGGCTATAGTCCATGGGGTTGCAAAGATTCGGACATGACTGAATGACTAACACTGTAACACTGTTTCTCGATTTGGATTTCTGAATACGCTTTGAACTCTTCTTCTTTTCCATTGTTCTTTCAGACCTGCATCATTTTCACCTGGACCGTAGTAGTAGTTTGCTACTTAGCCCTAGTTTTGGCACCTCTTAAATCATTTATGCTAAGTGACAATATCACCATAGTTAAAATCCTTCAAAAATTCCCCATCGCTAATAGAATCAGTTTTTTTTTTTTTCAGCAAGATTTCCAGAAAAATAATCTGTCTCTGCTTCTTTACCCCATCCTTTAACCTCTCACCAACCCATCTTGCTCTAATAACACTGATCTGCCTTCACGTCCCTAGTCATACCAGGTTTTTTCCTATTTCTCTGTCTGCCCTCCCTTTCTTCTACACTGTGTTAATCCCTACGCTATTCCATGAAGCCCAGGCTGGATTATAATTCCCTCTCCCATCTCCCAGGGAATCCTGGACATCCAACATCACAGCATCTGCCATGTTATATTGATTTTATTTTTTGTTTGTTTGTTTCTATATGTGTCTCTCCCATTGGGCTGAAAGCTCCTTCAGAAAACCAGTACAGTAAATCTAGTGCAGTAGCCAGTTCCTGCTTCTCACTTAAGAGATCAGATGTATGTCATCTCTCAGGAAGCCTGTCTTTGATCATCTCACACCTCCACCTGGTTCACCCTCTTTTTTCTTCACTTACCACTTTTTTAGGTATTTCCTTGTTTATTTAAGTGTTTATTTAGAATTGGTCTCTCCACTAGAATATGGACCTCAAGAGCTGAGGCTTTTTCTGCCTTATTCATCCTTGTATCTCCACTGCCTGGAAAAGTGCCTGGATATAGAAGGCCTTTAATTAATATGCAGTTTTCAAAATTGAATTTAATGAATGGAGAATGGATGGATGGATGAATAGATAGATATATTGCTGGGTAGATGGGCACATAATAAGAGGTCAATGAATTAGTCAGGACTGAGTAAACCTATCCAAATTAGGTAGGCAATCTATAGATCAATAATGGTAGCGGGTCAATTTTTTTTTAGCACTTGTAAAGGGACACAGACCACCATGATGCCTCAATATTTACTTCTGTGACTCACTGTCACAGACTGTTGCCTACTCTTTTAATGCTCCCCAGTTTGTGAAAGCCCTGTCATATCCTGAGTCCCACTAGTAATACTCTACATGATTCCTTCATGCTAATTCTCCTATCCTCTATTCCTAGTACATGTACACACATCCCCATGTAAAATAACAACAGAAGAAAAACAATTCAGTATCAGCTTTTAAAGAATTACTGAACTCTTCACTTTATCAATTGATATTATTTTCTGTTTCTGCAGGAACATTTGGCTTAAATTCCAGACTTACCTTTTATGAGTTTACCTTCCCTCCTCACTGGTTTCCTCATTTATGAAATGTGTGTGATAACCTTTTTTCCTTGAACTGTTATGTTGATTGTGTGAGGAAACACATGTGGATGCACTTTTCAAACTTCAAAATGCTCATCTAGTATAGTTTTTCATCAAGAATGATTTCATGTCCTTCCCTCATGTATGGATGGTGATAGCATATATCTCCACGTTATCTTTCTTTTAATCATCTTATTGTTCACAGCTTAAGGTCACTTCATCTTAGGTGTGTAATCATTTGCATTCTGAATTGCAACTCCTTCATTAGTTTTTATAACTGTTGTATTTAATAGGACATCGGGGAAGTGGATGGCACAGGCAAAAGGAAATTGGATTTTGAACCTTTTATTATGATGACATCCATTTGATTGTGGTCCAAATGATTAGTGAAGAAAAAGCTGCTGTTGTGACAACTTCCCCGTGTGAAATAAAGCATAAAACTGAGATTTGCTTATTAGGTTACCCTCTAGAAATAAAAGCACCAAATACCAGTATTCAGCAATATTTCCTGAGCTCTTCTTGTGTACAAGCCAAGCTACTGTGAGCATCTAAGAATGCAGCAGTATAAGAATCAGTGTCAGCTCCACAGGAGCTAAAAGGCTGCAATGGCCTCGTCTCTAAGGAGAGACGTGCAAGTGACCTTGTAGAACCAAGCTCATTATTAACAATTTACGGTTACAAAGGGAACACACCATTTATCTTTCATTACCTCACAGCTGGTAGACTCAATGTCACCATAACCATAATTTTTGAAATGAGAAAAACTGAAGATCATTCCATTTTTAAGGAATTAAGCTGATACTTCACACACTCATGTTTTGCTCAAGAACTGCACCACCCCACCAGAGTCAAGGGCCACATAAAGTATAGTATGTAAGTAAATGTTACAAAAGTTCATTCTAAAAGAACTTGTGGACTTGAGGGCTGAGAAAAGAAAAATTCATCGGTTTTGACCTCACATCACTGATACAGCTCAGGAGAAAGTATTTTGTAAGCTGTGAAATACTATATATATATACAGCACGTCTATATATTTTTTTAATTCTATTTTATTTGAATGTATGACTGTTGAGGACATGACAAAATTGGGAGCCTATGGCACCATAAATAAATGCAAATATCTTTTTAAATTGCTCATTGGTGTTTGGCCTATATGATAAGGTAGCAGTTCATAGCCATTGTTTGCTGATATGGTTGCTAGTAAGGGGAGGTTAAGAGGACTGACAAAGTGGACAGGCTGAATAGTGTGGTTTGAGGTCTAATTTTTTTTTTAATGGTTACAAATTCGGTGAGGACATCCAATTCTGCATAAGGTCTTTAGAAGTAAACAACTAAATGGTACAGAGTTGTTTCTAAGGCTATCTTGCAGTTTAATTAATCAAAGCTGACTCTCTGGCTCTGCCATTCCACTGACTGGCCTACAATAAATGGCCTCCCTGCCTGCTGCACTTTTCCATCCAAACATTGTGCAAATCAAGGACAAGCATCCTTGAGACTCTTTTTAATGGCAACATTCTTAAAAACCCAGCCTCCTGCAGTTGCTTAAAATCAAAGTGTCATCATGAAAGTTACTTAGTGCTTTTATGAAATCTGTAAAGATCTTTAAGTTTGAAATGCAAAGCAGAGCAAGAATCCAAAGACTCAATATTTGAGTTTTCAATGTTAATTTTTTTAGGAATGTGAAAATCAGATTATTATCTGTGATTCCTAATGGTGTGATTCTAAAAATGAATGGCTTCTTAATTAAATGACTTCAAAGTGATATAGTGCACCTTTATAAAGTGCTAGAGTTCTAAATACAATGCTTTAGAAAATATCTAAACTGTCTAACTCAGCAAGCGAATAATTTGTCAGCTATCAATCACAAAGATGCAATTTTTGCTATATTAATGTCATATATACTAATAACAATTGATTAAGATGATTACTTATCCACAAGTTTTGTTTTTATAAAAGTGTTTAAAGGTTTTAAATTCATTGGGAAAATGTTTCTAAGTAATGTCCTTTGAACTACATATTATCTGAGCTTGGAATAGAAAAAAGAAACATTTATGCTTAGTGAAAAAAAGTGGATACCAGTGAGAATCATCCTTGTAACTTTTTTTTTTTTAATTTTTTTCCTTGTAACTTTTTAAAATATTGTAGTCTGGTGGCAGAATTCTTCCTTTCATATTTGCATCCTCAATCTGAATGTAAACATATAATTACTAACAATTGTTAGACTTCAGTAGTAATTAAAATCTAAAATATCCTTGGTAGCAATGACTAAGTTGACTTATATGCACTAAGGTTTAATAATAGAAGTGTACTCCTTTCATATTTTCAAGAATTCTAGTATATCATTATAGTATATTTTATAATAGAACTATCATTTTATTATACAAACCTAATTTTTCAATAAGTTGAGTATAGTATATGTTATTGAAATTAAGAAAACTAGGTATTGCTTTTCATTATAATATTACTTATTCTTAATTTTAAAAACTGAATAAGAAATAAGTGTACTGTCTGGTGAATTTTTAGTAAATAATTAAGAAATTCAAATGTATATTATATATATAGTACATATATTATTTTTATTTTTTAATTTAAAAATTTTTGAGTACATATATTATTTTTACATCAATTTACTTTTGTTTCTGATTTTAAAATCTAAATACCTTAAGTATCTGAGGACCTATTATTTTGAGTATATTATGCTTTAATCTTAGTATTTTAAGTATTTATTAGTAAATGTATCTTGAATTCCAATTTACAAGTTTAACAAAAATAAAGAAAAATGCTAAAATATATGTGCAGAATCCCTATTGATAGAGTTGTGTATTTTGAATTAAAATTAGAAATGTAAATATTTTAATATATTGATTTACTGAGTGGTATTTATACTGCTCTATATTAATGTCTGAGTGCTTACCTGCTTACTCTATAAAAATAATTTGTCTACGTATTTCCTGTTATTTATAGTATATCACAAGTTATTATTATAATAGTTTAAAATGTTTTAAAAGGTTTACACATCACCCTTTTTTTGAAAGCATAACTGCCAGCCATTATAAAAATATAACTGAAAAAGTTATAGTGTGAGAAATGCTAAGTCAGTATGAAAATTATTTTAATACCAAACTCAGATGTAGCCTAGTCAAGAAATAATGGACCAATGGATATTTTTTGATAAATTATGATTTGTGAGGTGTGCTAATGGAAATACAAAATACGAGATAGACCTTCTAAGGACATTGCACTTTTTGTTGATGTGATGTAACACAGAATAGCAGTGCAGAAGGGACATGTCTGTTCAGATGCCACATTCACAGCAAAGAAAGAAGAGCATGGCGGGAGGAGCAAGAATCACTTCATGTTGTGATCTGTAACAAACCTGTTAAATGTGAGGGGCTTGAATCACATGATGGTCCAAGTTGAAATCACTTTTAAAAATCTTCTATCAAATCTAACAGCCACATTTGGATATGTTATTTCTGATACCTTCACATTTTTCCTCTAATTTGTTCCTAGAATGCTCTGGCCCATTGGGAATTGAAGGGGGAATCATTTCAAATCAGCAAATCACAGCTTCATCTACCCACCGAGCTCTTTTTGGACTCCAGAAGTGGTATCCCTACTATGCACGTCTGAATAAGAAGGGACTTATAAATGCCTGGACAGCTGCAGAAAATGACAGATGGCCATGGATTCAGGTAACAGATGGGATGGGACAGGGTTTCTGCCAAGGAATGGCTAGAGTCATTTCAGAAAGAAGATAGTGTCTAACATGTGACTTTTCTTCATGGTCACAGAAGAAAGGATGATTTAGCTAGAGTCCAAACTGACTATAAATCCTGAAACTGTGGGAAATGTGAATATTCCTTTGGAAAGTGAATGAAGAGAGTTAAAAATGTTAAAATGACCTTGAGTTGCAAATCTCTCTCTCTGAAGGTACATGTCAAAGAGAGGATTTTACATATGCCATGTGTCCATCAGTACTGTGTTAACGCTTAGTAGCAATTTTTGGTACTTCAGGAGTATAAAAATGGTGTCTTTTCCTTCTCTGTCTTATTAGTGGTTCCATATGTGTATATATAAATTATACAATGGAATATAATATCTCAAATGTCTTCAGCACCCTCTTTCAATAACTGGGTGTGTTTCAATTCATACTCTATCATTAATTATCATCAGCTATGTTTTTAAATGTGAGAAAATTTAATGGAAATTAAATGATTTCCAAAAAGTGTGATGGATGGGAGTAATGCCTGCGTCTTATATATTATCTGCTTAATACCTTTTGAGCCCTTAACTGAAGTGAGACAGGAAAACTGCATATTCGGAGACAGAAAAGGTGCTCAAGCCATGATTTCTGTGAAAGCTTATACCTCTGTTGGTGTGGCACATGTTAATAACCTTTAACAATTCATTGAGGTGTGCTAAAAAGACGGGAAATCCAGTGCACACTGAGGTCAGACAGAGGAAGAAGGTATTAATTATCATGAGAAAGGCTCATGGGAAGATGGCTTCTGAGACAAACCTTGGAAGATGCTTTTCAGTAAAGACTAGATACCAAGGAAACAGGATGATCCAAGATGCCACATGAGAATCTGGGCAGTGCCATATAGCAAATCATGACCTGTGTTTAGGTTGCTGGGGGAACTGCACGTGTGGGTTCAGTGCACCACAGAATTGGAATAGGGTTTGTTTAGACAGCTGATCTCTTCTACGTTTTGACTGCATATTTTGAGTCAGAGGTAATTTTTAAGATGGGGGTGTATGATGTAACATTATTAGGAGACAAAAGATAGAGGTTGCTTTACAGGGAGTTAATAGAAACAGAGATTAATTTACAGCCAAGTAATATGATTTCTATACTTTCAAACAGGGCCAAAGTCTCCTTTAGATATATCTTTCTTCAGATTTTTTATGAATTTTACACATTCTATATACATTTCTTTTATCTATATGGCTCCATGTGATTATCTGATATTCTTGTTTGGTTTTATGAATTTAATTTGCATACATTTGCAGAAATTGCTTCTTTAGTTACACATGATTTTTCTAATCTATTGCCACATGCGAGGAGAAAATTCCAGATAGTAGAAATGGCACCTCTGTACAATTTTGATCGTAGACTAATGAAGTTCCAATTAAGTTTCAAATAAACGCATAACAACAAAAATGCCTATATTCTATTTGCTAAAAATCATCCCAGAGACCGTTTTTTAAGTTGACCTTATGAAATGCATTTACAGAATTGAGGTCATTATAAAACCTTAGAAATTAAGATTCATAGCAGAAATTGCAGAGCAATTGAGAGACGATGTCACAAGTTTGCATCAGAGTTTCTCTTGGGCAGGTTATGTTCCTGCGCATCAGTGATTGTTTCAATAAACCATAAATAACATACTTTTGCAGTTTCTTTTTCTCTGAGAAATACTTTAGGATTGTTGTAGGTCCTGATTTTTCACTTCACTTTGTCACAGTTTGTTGCCTACTTAACACTACTCATTATTCTGTCTTTCAGAATATGAATTTTAAACTTTCTTTCTCCCACAGATTATAGGTAGAAATAACCTCAGTGAAAGAGAGCAAAGAGTTGAATCTTAGATTAAACATAACTTCATCAATTTAAGTAGAATAATTAAATACTTCTTTTTACATATAAAGGCAGTCTATTGCTATTTTAACTATGGTTATTATTATTATTTTGCTTTTGTTGTGAAGATGATCAGTTCAGTTTAGTTCAGTACTCAGTTGTGTCCAACTCTTTGTGACCCCATGGACTGCAGGACGCCAGGCTTCCCTGTCCTTCACCAAGCCTGGAACTTGCTCAAACTCTTGTCATTCAAGTTGGTGATGCCATCCAACCATCTCATCCTCTGTTGTCCCCTTCTCCTCCTGCCCTCAATCTTTCCCAGCATCAGGGTATTTTCCAATGAGTCAGTTCTTCACATCACATAGCCAAAGTATTAGAGCTTCAGCTTCAGCATCAGTCCTTCCAAGGAATATTCAGGACTAATTTCCTTTAGGATGGACTGGTTGGATCTCTTTGCTGTCCAAGGGACTCTCAAGAGTCTTCTCCAACACCACAGTTCAAAAGCATCAATTCTTTGGCGCTCAGCTTTATGGTCCAACTCTCACATCTACACGTGACTACTGGAAAAACCATAGCTTTGACTACACGGACCTTTGTCTGCAAAGTAATGTTTCTGCTTTTGAATATGCTGTCTAGGTTGGTCATAGTTTTTCTTCCAAGGAGCTGCTTCTGCTGCTGCTAAGTCGCTTCAGTCGTGTCCAACTCTGTGCGACCCCATAGACGGCAGCCCACCAGGCTCCCCCGTCCCTGGGATTCTCCAGGCAAGAACACTGGAGTGGATTGCCATTTCCTTCTCCAATGCATGAAAGTGAAACATGAAAGTGAAGTCGCTCAGTCGTGTCCGACTCTTCGAGACCCCATGGACTGCAGCCTGCCAGGCTCCTTCATCCATGGGGTTTTCCAGGCAAGAGTACTGGAGTGGGGTGCCGTTGCCTTCTCCATTCCAAGGAGCAAGCGTCTTTTAATGTCATGGCTGCAGTTACCATCTGCAGTGATTTTGGAGCCAAGAAAATAGTCTGTCACCGTTACTATTGTTTCCCCATCTATTTGCCATGTAGTGATGTGACCGGATGCCATGATCTTAGTTTTTTAACTGTTGAGTTGTAAGCCAGTTTTTTCACTCTCCTCTTTCACTTTCATCAAGAGGCTCTTTAGTTCCTCTTCGTTTTCTGCCATAAGGGTGGTGTCATCTCCATATCTGAGGTTATTGATATTTCTCCTGGCAGTCTTGATTCCGGCTTGTGCTTCATCCAGCCCAGCATTTCTTATGATGTACTCTGCATATAAGTTAAATAAGCAGGGTAACAAAATACAGCCTTGACATACTCCTTTCCCAATTTGGAACCAGTCTGTTGTTTCATATCCAGTTCTAACTGTTGCTTTTTGGTCTGCATACAGATTTCTCAGGAGGCAGGTAAGGACATCTGGTATTTCTATCTCTTGAAGAATATTCCACCGTTTGTTGTGATCCACACAGTCAAAGGCTTTGTCATAGTCATTAAAGCAGAAATGGGTATTTTTCTGGAGTTCTCCTGCTTTTTCTATGAAGATGATAATGAACTCTTATATAAAAACAGTAAAAGTTAATTAAAAGGGTTTATATTAGATAAGGAAATCTTGCATATAACGGGAGGAAAACTGAAAACTCACTATTGCTTTTCAATACATATTTCATTATTGTGTTCAGAGAATTATTATAGTCTTTAATAACACCTCATTTTCTAAGTTATTTTTCCAAAGAAAAATATGTCTCTTTTCTTAAAGAACAACCATATCTAAGAGGCTCTAGGAAGTGTAATCATATCACAGATTTTCTTTGTTTGAGCATTATTAATTTCCCTTGTCACTTTATTCTTTTATTTATATTCAGTCATTCAAATGAAGCATTTGAGTACTTTCTTAAACTTATAATGAGCACAGTAGTCCCCTAATCTTTTAGGTGTATAAGACACATATACTAATTAGTATTCAATTTCATTTTCTCCCTTATACTGATGAAATGAAAATTAAAGTTGCCATTTTTAAATTTACACACTCAGTATGCAATTATGAATAGTACCACAGTGTTTATAATTGGTTCTGAATTGTAGGAGTAAGTCCAGTAAATACAGTTAAAGAAAAATCTTGTTTTTCTTTTCAAGTTTTTCTGACCTTTATTTCCTCACCTAGATTTTTTTCCCCAAGTAATAAATAACCACCATCTTAATCATTAACTCATTCATTAGCATCCTGGAATATCAATTTCCCTTTTGACTGATATGTTAGAAATAATAACTCTAAACAATTATAGAAATATGCCTTGTATTATTATGCAAAAATTAAAAGCTTATCTAAACCTCTGGGAACTTTGCTTATTGAATCAGATTAGTCAGGATGATTATTATTTTAAAAGATAAATATTTTCCATTCCTATTATTTTCCTTTTCTTTTTTACAGATACATGTAGTAAAATATGTTTTATTGTTTTCTTCTTTTAATTTCTAAAGTAATTTTTGTTTGTACATGTTCTTTCTGGGATGCATGCATATTGGATTTTCAGTCATTTATTTATTCATCCATTCACCAGACATTTACTAAATGAATGTCTGCTCTGTGGTCTATTTTTCACTGGGCACTAGAAAAACAATACTACTTGCCTTCACAATGCTCTGTATCTAAGATATAGGAAAGTAAATAGAGTAAACATAATAATGTAACATGTGTAGCCTGGTGTTACATCATCTGCTAACCATTTTATTTGAACCATAATATTTTATTTTATATAGACAGTCTATTTTTAATAGAACTTTTGTGAAGCTAAAAACTAGCTTAGTGTAATTATAGAATACAAAAGGAAATTCCCATTATATATATATTGCATGGCTCTATTATTACATGCTGATCTATTTGATGGCTATACCAAGGAAAGGGCTTCCCAGGTGGCACTGGCAGTAATGAACCTGCCTGCCAATGCAGGAGACCCAGCTTTAGTCCCTGGGTTGGGATGATCCCCTGGAGGAGGGCATGGCAACCCACTCCAGTATTCTAGCCTGGGAAATTCCATGCACAGAGGAGCCTGGTAGGCTACAGTTCATAGGCTTGCAAGGAATCAAACATGGCTGAAGTGACTTACCATGTTCAGACATACCAAGGAAAGGCCATAATTTTCCTTTGAAAGTTAATGTAACAGTAACTGTTTCAGTGCTACTATTTAATCACTGAGAAAAATAGATTTTGATCTTTATATTTTAAGTAATTCATTACCCCTTAGAAAATGTGAATATGATCTTAATATGTTCCTTTTCTGTATGCCACAGAGCTTGGTGGAGGGTAGTTATTTCTCAAACTTTAGTGGGCACAGGAATCACAGAAACTTCTGAATTGTCCCACAGTCCCATTTATTGCAGGTCATCCTCAGACTGCACTGTAAAAGCATGTCTTAGCAGTTTATAAAGCCCGGATTTGTACTGCCCAAGATATTAAAAATAAATAAAATGCAAAGGACACTTTTGCTTGATGATCTGGGCACTTTGTTTTTGAAACTGCAAGTAGTGCTAAAGCGTAGAGGTGGAGGAGAGGAAAGAACAGTGAGTAAAAATGAGGAAACGTAGTAGGAATTATGTGACCCATGCAAAGTTTCTAAACTAGAGGGAAGCAGAACTAGCTTGTATATTCTAGTCAGAAGTTTATCCCACCTTTGCAGCAATTCATCAGTAGTCATTATTCATTAGTCATAAAGTTTTTAAGTATTTTCCAAAGTTAATGTCCCTAAATGACTATGAGATTCTGCTCTGTTAGAAAATTTTAAATACCCGAAAGCAAGACCATCTGCCTTTTACACTTTAAACAAAATAATAATGTGGAATACATGGGCCTAACAGACTTATGTGAACACATGTTATGTTACAAATTCACATTTCTAGAATATGAATTGCATACGCAGTGGGGATTTTTTAAAACTTTGTGAACCAGATTCACAAATGTTGCAAAAAATAGAGTAATCATCTATTTCCTTTAAAAAGCCTATATATAATGTGTGTAAAGACTTTTTTGGTACTTATAGGCACCTGGAGCTCCTTGAGACACAAAAAACATTTTTAGAATCACAGAATTTAAGAAGTAAAAAAAATTTTTTTTTCATTTTCAGGATGTTTTCTAGTTACAGAACCTGAATTACACAGAATTTAACATGTCTTTACTACTTCTTCATTCAAGTAAAATGTCTTTATCCTGTTTTTTCCTGGAAAAAAAAGCTATGTCCTCAGATATACTCCCATCCATACTATATGTCTCTATAAGGTTAATTACATCTAGACATTCATACATTGCTTCTAATCATCTTTCTTTAAAAAGACAGTAATCCTGTATGGAAAATTACTACTTTCCTTTAAGTTGTTTATTAGAAGTGAGCTTCCACACATAGTTGTATGTGGTTTTTTTAATGTTAATTTTTAAAAACAAAAAGGCACTTAGCATTACGCAAAAATGACTTATCTATACTGAAAAATAATACAGTAATTTTTTGGTCATTTACCTCATTTATACTAATAGTAATGCATATTGCTTGCTTATTTGCTTTAAAGGATGTAATCTGAATTTTAATTCCAGATTCTCTGAGGTATGGAATAGATGACTAACCAGGTAGAAATTGTTCTCTAATATAAAAGAAGGTGCATCAGATTCTCTTTCCTCTAAGCTACTCCCTCTCTTTCAGCACCCAAGACTCATTGACCTGGATTTCTTGCTGTTGCTCAACTTTACCTGGCTGTTTGTTGCTTCTGTGATTAGGCACATACACTTCTTGGTTCTTTTATTGACCATCTACCAGTCTTCTTTAGATTCAACTCCTTTACTGCCTTGTCTATAAACTGATTCCTAGAATTCCTGTTTTTTATCTCTAAAGCCAGAAGTGACTTCACTGTCCTTTTCTCCCACCCTGATAAGTATACATTACAGTCATCAGTTCAGTTCAGTTCAGTCGCTCTGTCGTGTCTGACTCTTTGTGACCCCATGAATCGCAGCACACCAGGCCTCCCTGTCCATCACCAATTCCCGGAGTTCACCCAGACTCACGTCCATCGAGTCAGTGATGCCATCCAGCCATCTCATCCTCTGCCGTCCCTTTCTCCTCCTGCCCCCAATCCCTCCGAGCATCAGAGTCTTTTCCAATGAGTCAACTCTTCGCATGAGGTGGCCAAGGTACTGGAGTTTCAGCTTTAGCATCATCCCTTCCAAAGAAATCCCAGGGCTGATCTCCTTCAGAATGGACTGGTTGGA
>NW_011495049.1:10048624-10048754 GCF_000754665.1 Bison bison bison | reverse complement strand
GGAATTCCATCACCTCCACTAGCTTTGTTCATAGTGATGCTTTCTAAGGCCCACTTTACTGCACATTCCAGGATGTCTGGCTCTAGGTCAGTGATCACACCATCATGATTATCTGGGTCGTGAAGTTCTT
>NW_011495049.1:10043539-10048524 GCF_000754665.1 Bison bison bison | reverse complement strand
ACTGTTTCCACTGTTTCCCCATCTATTTCCCATGAAGTGATGGGACCAGATGCCGTGATCTTCGTTTTCAGAATGTTGAGCTTTAAGCCAACTTTTTCACTCTCCACTTTCACTTTCATCAAGAGGCTTTTTAGTTCCTCTTCACTTTCTGCCATAAGGGTGGTGTCATCTGCATATCTAAGGTTATTGATTTATTACAATCATAGTGACTCATATTTAACATAAAAGGGTTTTTGTCTACTTTTCTCTTATATCACTTGAGAGTATTATACCTGATTTAAGTTTATTTCATAGCACCTTGATTAAAAAAATAAAAACTATATTGGATGGATAGATACAGACAATTGATTTATAGAAGAACAGAGACTATTGAACAGAATAGACAGCAGAGAAAGAGTGGTTGTTTTCACATGGTAATTAAACTGCTCTGAGTGGTACTGGGAATGTCCAAAGGACCTAGCTCATTGTGTTCAGCTGTGTGTACTTAAATGTGAATTATGTCTTCTGAACATGATCCCGCTGGTGCAGAGTGTACTGTATCTCTCTACAGTTTAAGAAATCCTTCACCCATCTGGACAGCAGAGGAATCAAGCTTCCTGTAATCACAGTGGCCCATTCTTTCTTCTGTAATCACAGCAAACCCCTCTTATATGCAACTTTAAGTGGGCAGCGGTAATATTTGTAAGGTGTTTGCCAGGAAGTCTGCTAATTAAACTCTGAATACCAAACACCAGAATTTTCATGTTCTCCTATCCTGTTTATGGTTTGTTCCTGAAATGTTACAAATTAAAGGTTTGTTTAGCTTCTTGCAAAATGCTTGTTATAATTGCACCATCAGAGTTTGAAACTTTAGACATCACCATTGTTAAAATAGCCATATCCTCTCTCTCTAAGATTAATTGACCACGGAAAAACATTTAAAATATTAGTATTTCCCTAACTTACGCTATCTCATTTTCACCCTTACCTGAATGTTAGAAAAAAGCAACTAAATCTATTACTATTATTCATAAAATATAGAATCTGAAGAGTGATAGGGAGTTGTTTTAACACAATTTTTAGCATCTGATAAAATCTTAGTAGATAATTCAGTAAACTACTCTTGTATAAAATACTTTTTCATGATATGTACTTGCTCTACATTTTTGGTACAAGGAGAACATTTCCAACTTACCTTCCCTATTACAAAGGTTGAGATGGTTCATTTAGTTCCCATTGTCTCATGAATGTTACCAGAGTGATTTTTTAGTTTATGATACTGGTAGATTAAAATGGAAATCATCTGAACTGATTGAAAATAACTTGCTCTTGTCATGGAAAAACAAAACATTCAAAGTTTAATCTCTCTTTAATTGGTTTTCCAGTCTTCCTTGATCACCTTCATGGCAAACTTACTCTGGTTCCTTCTTCAAATCTCTTGACATGACCATCTGGGCAGCCTCTGGACTATATCTCAACTTCTGACATTTAGGACTAAAGGAGACAACATTCTGAGTTCCTATTGTCTTTTAGAGTTTCTTGTAACTTTTCTCAGATATTGCTACGCGCACTCATGAACATGAGTCTGCTGTGAATGTGAATGTGAATCTGACTTCAACCAGAGGTGTTAAACCTGCTTATGACACCTGCCCATGGGAAATTTTGCTTAGGAATCAGTGTCAGCTACTGCCTCCGAGGCAGTTCATCCTGAAAGGATGGCAGCAGCTCCTCCTGCAAGGGCATTGAAGGTCTGCTGGCGGTCTGTCCTGAGTCCTCAGGGGTGGGAAATGCAGAGAAGCAAGGGGAAAAGTGAGATTCTAAGCTAAAGGTGTGATTGTCTCATTATGTTTATCGTCTGGGAACTCATGGGGTTACTATTTGGATTGAGCTGAAGGAATCCCTTATTTCCACTGCAGACACTGAACAAATTTGTTCTGCCCCAAGGCCTCACTGAAAACCTCCTTGTGTTGAAAATGTGACAGAGTACCAAGCCACCTGGCCTAATTCTGAAAGCTTTTATTTTTCGAGACAGTAATTAATTTGAAACCATTTCAACCTGTGGAATTTGGTGGTGGTTTAACTGAATGTGGTTAGATTTAAGTGCAGAAAAAGTTACTCTGTTCACTTTTACTTAGTCCAGCTGAGTTCACTATCCACACCATTATGTATTAACTTTAATCTGAGAGCTAGCACTATGTGCTGTTTCAACTACTTGGCATGCGTTGAGTCCATAATTCCATGCAGTTCGTATTGTTATTATCCCCATTAGTCAGATAGGGAAATCTAGGCACAGAAAGGTACATTATCCAAATTGATTAATCTAGTAAATTGCATAGTTCGGATTTAAATGCAGGCAGCTTGTGGGTGAGCCAGAGCTAAACTATCCTAACCTCGGCACTGTTCTTACTTTGAAAGCTCTTAAAAGTGCTCTTTTCCTTTTTTTTTTCTTTTGGAGGAGGAGAGTGGGCACTGGTAGTGGGTATGGGAGAATCTTGGATTTTCTTAAGGCTTTATAAAGTAGCTATTGTATTTTATAACATTTATAATCTTCCTGTAAGCAAGAAGTTCTCTAGCCTAGGGCAGTGGTTTTCAAACTTCAACTACTTATAAATTACCTGGAGAGGTTTTTGTTTTTTTTTTTTCTTTTTTTTTTTTTAATATGGTCCCCATCCTTAGAGTTTCTGAATTAATAGGTCAGAGTTAGACCCAGGGGATTACATAATGAGCAGACACTTCAGGTGGACTGTGATATTGGTGATCTTAGGGGAAAAGTGATAATTGCTACCCTGATGGAACTCACAATCTGGCAGGAGAAACACACTTATCCTTGGATATGCCCCTTTCACTATTAGAAGCAGATCAATTAAATAAATTAAGATGTTGGAGAACAGCATATTGCTCTTCCAAATGAGACAATAGTGTGGGATATTTTAAAGTAATGGATGGCGTCAACACATCCCAATTCTAAGACCTAACTACTTAAGCTGCTTTGGTAATATTTTATTATTAACCTGCCTGTATCAGTTGTCTGCCTTAAGTGGAATCCCCATTTTTCCATGAACTGGAAATAGTAATGCTTAATTGTTTTCAAAGGATTTTTGCCCATGACAGGAGACCTTCAATAATTAAGTCATAATTAAATAGTAAAAGGATCATAAAAAATCCACATCCCTGGAAGACCAGGCTTTAAATGTTTTATTTTTAAATCCTCAGCTGGGTATTAGAAGTCTTTAAGGAAGAAATACTTATTTTCTATGCAACCAGAGTATAATAAAAACATCAAAAAGCCATTTACATTTTAATTATTGAAGGTGAATTTACCATACTCACCATTTTTGAGGATAACATTAAAGAGGTTATTTCAGATGGATGAAATAGAATAAATATAGTCACAAGAGAGATGGAGGGAACTCAGGGTACTATAGGGACTGGTTTACTATACTGAAAAGATAGGTATATATTGGGGACGGAGCTGGCGGCAGGGGAGAAGGAGGGAGGGAGGTGTGGAATGAAAGGATAAAAGTCTGCAATGATAAAGAGATACCAGAATGTGAACTACATCAATGTTAGATGAAGGAGACATTTAAGATGGTTACTGAAGGGTTTTCAGCACGTTACAAAAACTGTCAGAACTAGTTCAGGAAGGTGGATGTCCGTGGTGTATGAGTATGCAACACAAAGTCTGAGCTGATGAGGTATTTAGTAAAATTTTATGGAATAAATGTTATATTTAACGCAGAGGCAAATCTAAGAGCAGGCACACCAGTTAAGAGGCTTTTATGGCTAACTGCCCAGAGAAGAACTTGAATGAGACTAGCAGCTATTGAAATAAAAATAATAATCAGATTGTAAGAGGGTTTGAGAGTGCATCATTGACAATTGATTGTCTGTTATGGGAGGAGGGGAAGGAAAAAAGTAAGAAAAATTAAATTCCAGGGTTTTGAGCTTGAGCATGATTTTGGTACCATGAACAGAAATATAGAAGTTATGCATAGAAAATGCTGGATATATTCTGGGTGATTTGCCTTGAGAAAGTAAGTGTCCAGCATGAAGTTGGAAAAGTGTTTGTGCTGTATAGAGAATAGAAGTGGGTCAAGGGGACACCACCCCTGTGTGACCGTCTTCCTTTTTACCACTGACTACTTTGAGTCACAAGCCTGGGCCTGCTGGAATGGGAGGTTAGGTGGTGTCCAGGGGGAGTTGCAATAGATATTTGAGGGAACAGAGGAGACCTCTAAGAGACTGTCCTCCAACAGAGGTACAGGTGCCTTGCTCTCCTATTTCCGTTTCCATCAAAATAGTTTATAAGCCCATAGCTTACTTGGGAACACCACTGCACCCTGAGGAAGCAAAGAACTGAAATTTGAGCTTGGAAATAAGTGTAATCCATTCTACATTAACACCTTTTTCAGGACGTTTCATTTTTTGTACTGCACATGTTGGTTACATTTTATCCATGAATTTGTTTTCAATATTGCTGTGGCTGCTGCTGTTTTCCCCAAATTGATATATTTAATTAAAATAGTGGCTGTTTCCACCTAACATTGATATACTTAGTAAGCCTGTGTGCTCAGTAAGTTGTGTCCAACTCTTTGCAACCCTTTGGGCTGAAGCCTGCCAGGCTCCTCTGTCCATGGGATTCTCCAGGCAAGAATACTGGAGTGGGTTGCTATTTCTTCCTCCAAGGGATCTTCCCAACTCAGGAATCGAACCTGAGTCTCCTGTCTCTCCTTCATTGCAGGCAGATTCTTAACCCGCTAAACCATCAGGGAAGTCCACACCATAAACTTATCAGTTCAGTCGATCAGTCGTGTCTGATTCTTTGCAACCCCGTGAATTGCAGCACACCAGGCCTCCCTGTCCATCACCGACTCCCGGAGTTCACTCAAACTCACGTCCATCGAGTCGGTGATGCCATCCAGCCATCTCATCCTCTGTCGTCCCCTTCTCCTCCTGCCCCCAATCCCTCCCAGCATCAGGATCTTTTCCAATGAGTCAACTCCTGT
>NW_011495049.1:10039240-10043439 GCF_000754665.1 Bison bison bison | reverse complement strand
CTTCAGCATCATTCCTTCCAAAGAACACCCAGGACTGATATCCTTTAGAATGGACTGGTTGGACCTCCTTGCAGTCCAAGGGATTCTCAAGAGTCTTCTCCAACACCACAGTTCAAAAGCATCAGTTCTTTGGCACTCAGCTTTCTTCACAGTCCAACTCTCACATCCATACATGACCACTGGAAAAACCATAGCCTTGACTAGACGAACCTTTGTTGGCAAATTAATGTCTCTGCTTTTGAATATGCTATCTAGGTTGGTCATAACTTTCCTTCCAAGGAGTAAGTATGTTTTAATTTCATGGCTGCAGTCACCATCTACAGTGATTTTGGAGCCCCCAAAAATAAAGTCTGACACTGTTTCCCCATCTATTTCCCATAGGTTATTTTATTTTGCTATGATTTTGGCTCTTGGAAAAAAAAAAAAAACAACAACAGTTTTCCTTTTGTTCCCTGCAAATGGGCTCTCAGATTTCTTGTTTATATTATATATTTAATTTTTCAAAATATCTGAAGTATTTTTCTCTCAGTTCATAATAATAGGCTATGTTTTCATTCTTCAGATTAAAAAAAAAAAGCAATGTTAAGCTCAGTCACCTTAGTTACTATCATTAGCACTGCTAAGAGAGAGAGTGCTGAGTTTCAAATGCAGATGTAAATTTTTCTATCTTAGTTTTCCTAGCAGGAGCCCAACCTAAGCCAGTATTTTTCCATAAGGGTAGCTTTCAAGAAGCTCTTAAACTGAAATGTGATTATCTTGCAAAACAAAACAAGTAAGACATTATGATATTGCTGATGGATCTTAACTGTGCTTTTCTTAGGAGCATTAACCCAGATTTGAAAAGATGTATGTAAACGTTGAAAGAAGAGTACTGTTACAAATTTTTTAGAATGCTTTCCTTTTTTTTGAATCTGCTGTCGATGAATCAGTATTTATTGAGCAACTCCTATTTTCAGAAAACCATGTGAGCAATAGACAGGTTTTCTGATCCTGTGTGGAGCTTTTTTAAGTAAATAACACGTGTTAGGTGATCTTATGCCGAAAATTTTTACTTCATTGCGTGGACATTTGAGAGGGGAAACAAAGCTGCTGTTTGATTTAATGCAATGAGTAATTGAAATCAACCATGTGCTCTGGGAAGTGGGAGAATCTACTCTGAGTTACAGCCACATGGGTACTTAGAAGGGTCCTCCCTTCTGTTTTCCAAGCTTAGAAAAGATATTTTCTGAACTGATCTCCCTTTTCATTAATAAATTGATTAATTCAGTATATACATGGAGCATTTCACATATGTCAGTTGCTCTTCCGGAGGCAACTTTCTCAAGGAGGCCTTCCCTGACTCAGCTCTTCACCCCAGCCGAGATTTTGTTCTCCTAATCTATGTTCTTACAACTTCTTATTCTTTTTTGGTTGCTGCTTATAATTAAAGACTATACAGGAGGCTATTTTATTAGGTAAGCTGCATGAGGGTTGGGACACTTTGTATTCTTACCAATCGCAGTGACTAAACCATTAATAAATAAGATAAAATATGCTATCATAATTCTTCTGGTATTCCCAAGACCTGGAACAGTTTTTATTTGCTCAATAAACATTTATTAAATGAATTAACAAGTAAGTGAAGATAAGCCACATTACCTGTAAATCTAATATTGGGTTGGCCAAAATGTTTATTTGGGTTTTTCCATAATATCTTATAGTAAAACAAAACACACTTGCATAAGAGTCTTTTTCTGTGGTAAAGCAATATGTTGTTCAAGACCAGCAGTTCTAGATTCAACTGGCCACTGTCACTCTGGGCAAAATTACTTAACCACTGTAAGATACATCTTCTTTATATATAAAGTGGAAACAAAAATAGAGTAGCTTTTAGGATTGTTGTGAGTATTATATGATGAATGTTGTCACATATTGACCATACAGCAAGTGATTGCTACGTGTACATTCTCACTCATTTATTTAAAGTTGTAGCCAAGACTTTTAGTTGTCTCACAACATCCTATTCACTTGCTTCCATAGCAAGAGGATAACTAGCTAATAAGCATATTTAACCTCAGAATATAGTCTTATTCTGTATAAGATTATCTTATTCAGTGTAATATTCTGTATATTCTATATAAAAGTATAGCCTTTTAGGCTATATTTCCAACTTGCCTTTCCACTCGATCTGGCCATGTGATTAAAAAATGGCTTACAGCATATCAGTAGATGTATCACATGGTGGTTTTTGTGAATCTTCCTTGAGAGACTGTGCCCACATGCCCCCTTCTCCCCTTCTTCATCTCTTCCTGCATCCTGCTGCCAGAACTCAGAGGCTGCCATCTTGGACCATGAGATCGGGGTTATATCCGGTGACAACAAGACAAAGGCCCCCGGGGCCATGCTGTGTCTGCCCCTTCTGCCTCGTCACACGTTTACACAAGGGAGAAGCCAAGTGCTTTTTCATTTAAGCCACTATTAATTAACTTGGGTTTTGTCACTCACATCTGAACCAAATTATACTTAATATGAGTCTGCAGATAACATATTTAATATCACTTCCAAGGCAGAATATATTAGTGTCCCAATAATAATTTTTAAGTATTGTGTCAGTGCAAAGGAAGCTATTTATGATGAGACTCAAAGACCAGGTATGATTTCAGACTGCTCCAATACATGAAAGAGACCTTCCATATAGACAAACATGGGAACAGAAAAATTACCTTTTTGTCCAGCCTCACCAGACCCTTATAAGTTTAGTGGTGCTCCACCATCTCACTTGCTCTCCTCTGAGTCTGAGATGACCACTCAATCCCAGCATATGACCTTGGGCAGGACACTTGACCTTTCTAGACCTTAATTTTCTGTTTCTGGTCACTATTAATTGATATTTTCTCTATGTCCATGACAAGGCATTTCTTCCATTATTATTTGAAACATTCTACTTTGAATTACAGTTAATTGTATTTTTTTTCTCTTTAGATTACATGTGCAAATAGCTTTTCTGTCTTTCCATATTCCACTGTCTCTGTCATCATATCTGTAAATTATAGACATATGGGACAAATTAAATCTATTAAGTAATTAGAAGTGCAGCTGAAAATATAAGTTGTGATGACCTGGTAGGAATTAGTGCATGCCAGAGTGAAAAATGTGCCTGTTTAATTTGGTGGTAAAGGATGAACTGCTGAAGGTTTGAAAACGAAGAAGTGATTTAGGATTGGAGAAAGTCTACAGTTCAAGACACCAAAAAAAAAAAAAAAAAAAAATCAAGTGCAACATAGTGAGCCTAATTTTGAATGCCCTAATAACATAATTATAGTATTCCATTATCAGAAATTTTATATCAGTTTTAAAATCATATGAATCTTAGAATAATTGGTTATAAAATTAACTGTAAACCTAGAGTTATGGGTATAATTTTGTATGAAGACATTTGGTCAGTAATTAGTATGTATAGCTCTTGACCATTAAAAATTATTTATTTTCTTAATTCGTGTCACACTCTAATGAAAGCACAAAAATAAAAGAATGATATTCTTTGATTTAAAAATAATTTATTCTTCAAAGTTTTGAAAATGTTAGATCAAGTTGAATTATAGTATTTAGTTAGAGGAAGAGGAAATAAAAGTTTCCAAATGATATAGTCATTACATTTTTTGAAGATTTTTTGATTGCCAACATCTATTCAACAAAATTATCATTTTAAAACATTGAAATATATGCAATTTTTCATCCTAAATTTCAAATATTTTAATATTTTGCTGTGCAGAATTTTTTTAGATAATGGCAGATCTGTGTTTCTTTGAAAACATGTAGAAGTATTACCTTTCTACTTTATCAAGGAGTTGAGTTGATATTGGACAAGAGTGTTGTGTGGGGAGTAGAATTATTTATGTGCTTGCCTTTGCTCTTTTTGTCTTCTTCTCCTTCTCAGGAAGCAGAGATGACCAAAATTCCCCCATCATCTTTCCCATTGACCCATACAAAAGACCAGAATTATCCACTTTATTTCTTCAATTCAGTTCAGTTCAGTCGCTCAGTCGTGTCTGACTCTTTGTGACCCCATGAATCACAGCACGCCAGGCCTCCCTGTCCATCAACTCCCGGAGTTCACTCAGACTCACGGCCATCGAGTCAGTGATGCCATCCAGCCATCTCATCCTCTGTCGTCCCCTTCTCCTCCTGCCCCCAATCCCTCCCAGCATCAGACTCTTTTC
>NW_011495049.1:10020310-10039140 GCF_000754665.1 Bison bison bison | reverse complement strand
GTACTGGAGTTTCAGCTTTAGCATCATTCCTTCCAAAGAAATCCCAGGGCTGATCTCCTTCAGAATGGACTGGTTGGATCTTCTTGCAGTCCAAGGGACTCTCAAGAGTCTTCTCCACAGTTCAAAAGCGTCAATTCTTCAGCACTCAGCCTTCTTCACAGTCCAACTCTCACATCCATACATGACCACAGGAAAAACCATAGCCTTGACTAAACGGACCTTTGTTGGCAAAGTAATGTCTCTGCTTTTGTCTATGCTATCTAGGTTGGTCATAACTTTCCTTCCAAGGAGTAAGCATCTTTTAATTTCATGGCTGCAGTCACCATCTGCAGTGATTTTGGAGCCCAAAAAAATAAAGTCTGACACTGTTTCCACTGTTTCCCCATCTATTTCCCATGAAGTGATGGGACCAGATGCTATAATCTTCGTTTTCTGAATGTTGAGCTTTAAGCCAACTTTTTCACTCTCCACTTTCACTTTCATCAAGAGGCTTTTTAGTTCCTCTTCGCTTTCTGCCATAAGGGTGGTGTCATCTGCATATCCGAGGTTATTGATATTTCTCCCGGCAATCTTGATTCCAGCTTGTGTTTCTTCCAGTCCAGCATTTCTCATGATGTTCTCTGCATATAAGTTAAATAAGCAGGGTGATAATATACAGCCTCCTAATGGAACCAGTCTGTTGTTCCATGTCCAGTTCTAACTGTTGCTTCCTGACCTGCATACAAATTTCTCAAGAGGCAGATCAGGTGGTCTGGTATTACCATCTCTTTCAGAATTTTCCACAGTTTATTGTGATCCACATAGTCAAAGGCTTTGGCATAGTCAATAAAGCAGAAATAGATGTTTTTCTGGAACTCTCTTGTCTTTTCCATGATCCAGCGGATGTTGGCAATTTGATCTCTGCTTCCTCTGCCTTTTCTAAAACCAGCTTGAACATCAGGAAGTTCACGGTTCACGTATTGCTGAAGCCTGGCTTGAAGAATTTTGAGCATGACTTTACTAGCGTGTGAGATGAGTGCAATTGTGCAGTAGTTTGAGCATTCTTTGGCATTGCCTTTCTTTGAGATTGGAATGAAAACTAACCTTTTCCAGTCCTGTGGCCACTGCTGAGGTTTCAAAATTTGCTGGCATATTGAGTGCAGCACTTTCACAGCATCATCTTTCAGGATTTGAAATAGTTCAATTGGAATTCCATCACCTCCACTAGCTTTGTTCGTAGTGATGCTTTCTAAGGCCCACTTGACTTCACATTCCAGGATGTCTGGCTCTAGGTCAGTGATCACACCATTTCTTAGGGCAGATTAAAAAAAAAAAAGCAAAGAAATAGTATAATGTGTGTAAAAGCACTTTGAAAAGTAGAAGTTAAGGAAAGGAAGTCTAATATGCCTCATCAGTGTGAAGTAAAGAATCATTTTCTTCTTTTTGTTGTTTTCCTACGTTTGTAAATGAGAAATTCAGCTTTCTTCTTTCCTGGAAAGAATGGTAATGATAGCAAACAATCATAGAATCCCTAAAGATGCTAGACACCTAAGAGTCAACATCACCTTTAATACTCAAAGCTGTGAGTTGGATAGCATCTCTTCACCATTGTATGGATAAAGAAATTCTGTTTCAGAATGGTTAAAAACCTTGCATAAGGTCATGTTAGGAAGTTCTGTGGCACAACCAGCTTTCTAGCATGGGTTTTCAGAAGACAAACGTCTTAAGTACAATGATCTTCTCCCACCCCAAAGAAATAAGAGTTCTTGTTGTTCCTTCTGATATCTCTTGGTGGAGGCAGGAAGTTTTGAGTCATAGCAGTTCTTATCACTGGTCATCACCTAGAAAGGAGGGGCCTGTCTGCATATCTTAAAGACATACAGTACAGGGCTTCCAGTTGCAGGCTTTTGCTGCTCTTTGCTTCCTATCTTTCCAGTGTTCCCATATTACTGTCTTTCTCCCAAAACCTAATAAGAGGTTCAGGCTCAATAAGTTCAGTCCCAGATGTCAGTTGCTGTGGAAAAGCTGAGTTCAAATTTCAGGATTTGTTTGCTCATAAAAGGATTCACAGTGTCCAAATAGCTTTGAGCATTTTATCTTTCATATTTTATTTAAAAATGTGCTTAGTCGCTCTGTGGTGTCCAACTCTTTGCCACCCGATGGACTATAGCCTGTGATATTTGTTTCTGTCTTGATGATTAATTGATCCCATGTCCACATTTTAAATATCAGGGCACTTACTGCCACAACCAATAATATCTTCATGAATAGAAAAGTATTGGGTTTTCTCCTCTGTCCGTGGGGATTCTCCAGGCAAGAATACTGGAGTGGGTTGCCATGCCCTCCTCCAGGAGATCTTCCCAACCCGGGGATCGAACCCAGGTCTCGCGCATTGCAGGGAGATTCTTAATGGTCTGAGCCACCAGGGAAGTCCCTTATTTTAAAATAATTAGATATTTAAGTGTGGTGCCCATAATTTTTGTAAAACTGCAATGCAAATTACAAACAAATCCTTCCTATAAAAGTGTAGAAACAGGTGGCAGGATTAAAACACATTACTTGCTTCTTCTAGGGAGACATTATAGAGTGCAATGAATCTTTTGTATCAGGCAGCACTTTAAGAGACTATGGAATGTTGCCAGTGTGAGTCTGATTTTGGACTCAATGCGAAACACTTGCTTTCAGCATGTCTGAAATTAGATAATCTGGTTATCTCAGGTAATTACATTCCTAGAAGCCACCTCTAGGTATGGAGTAACAATTTAGTAATAAGGAAAAATAGCCAAGCATTGTTTGGTTTGTCTGTTTAAACAGAGTTTTTGAATCTCGAAGTTAAGGTCTCAAAAAAGCCATGAAACATTAAGTCTGTTTGGTTATTGTTTAGAACATTTGCTGATATATTCCATGATGACAATGAAATTTAATTTCTAAAATTATTTAATTTTATTTTTGAAACACAGATGGAAGATTGTACTTATTTAGATTAAAATAAAGCCAGAAGAACACAAGAACTATAGAACGCTAAGTAATTATTTGGTGATGGCTGCTGTGTCTGTGTCCCAGAGATTTCCACTCTTTCTGTTTAGCCCTCTGATTTCTCTTTCTGGTTAATTCATTCATATCGCCCAATGCTAGACAATAATATCCTAGAAAATAGGCCATTCTGTTAGCTAAAGCATATGTTTGCTTAGACTTTTTCCTTCACTACATGAAAATAAAGAGTATCATACTATTTGGCTCACCAGAAGTACCCTTTAAGTTTTTATTATGTGATATTTGTTTCTGTCTTGATGATTAATTGATCCCATGTCCACATTTTAAATATCAGGGCACTTACTGCCACAACCAATAATATCTTCATGAATAGAAAAGTATTGGGTTTTCTCAGAGCAAACCTCAGAAAGTCTTCTGTTGACATGTTGGTGATTGTGTGTGACAACACCACACTTAAATAAGAAAAAAGAGAGAACACGGGGAATAACGCATTCTTCTCTCCCTGCCAACCCTTCATCGTCCTGGATAAGGATATGAGTATCAGGGAATTCTCAGATTTAGCTAAGACTATACTTAAAGTCGGAGAAGGCAATGGCACCCCACTCCAGTACCCTTGCCTGGAAAAATCCCATGGACGGAGGAGCCTGGTGGGCTATAGTCCATGGGGTCGCTGAGAGTTAGACACGACTGAGCAACTTCACTTTCACTTTTCACTCTTATGCATTGGAGAAGGAAATGGCAACCCACTCCAGTGTTCTTGCTTGGAGAATCCCGGGGACGGGGGAGCCTGGTCGGCTGCTGTCAATGGGGTCGCACAGAGTTGGACACAACTGAAGCGACTTAGCAGCAGTAGCAGCATACTTAAAGTACCTAGAGATCCTGTCTTTAGTTTTTCTTTTCTGATTCCCTTAGCACTGTCTTCAGTCACACTGGCTTTGAAGTGTGCTCAGTGAGGTGATTGAAGCAGAGAACCCTAAAGTGGACCCTAAAGTGAAATCCGCCCCCCACCTCGCTTCTGAGCCAGCTGTTAGAAGTAAGGCACCTCTCCTAATATCTGCCTGATTTATTTACTTTTTTAATTGATAAATTTATTAAAATGTTTCAACATGCTAATTTCTCCTCCTCGCCCCTCTTTTCTTGGTGGAGCAGGTGATTGCCCTCCTTACCTCCACCTAAGAGCTGTCGCTGCTGACACTGGCCACCTATAGGAACTTTAGCAAGCCCAGGCCCCCAACCTCAGCCCCCCTCTTTCTTCTCCCCTTCATGGCACACCCACTGCTTGTGTGCTTGGGCATCCAGGATTTGTTTTTCCTTTTTGGTATCACCTCGGGCTTCCTTGAAAATATATAGATTAGTAAAGTAACCTTATTTTTATTGTTTCTAAGGTATCTTTATTGAGATGAATGTTTCTGCTGCTGCTAAGTCGCTTCAGTCGTGTCTCTACTCGTGCACTATTATCTTTTTCTCTTTTTATTCATCTGTTTTCATCCTCATGTTCTTTCATTGAAGTTTCTATTTTTCTCCTCCCTTCTGTCTTTCGCTCCTTCCTTCCTCCCATCTTTTTACTGAATCTATTCAAATTGCCAGGCTTTTTTACAAACAATGACTACTTTCATTCTTGTTCTAGTGTAACCAGGAAAAATACAAAAATCTAAAGCTCAGAGCACAAGAATTAAAGTCTATACCTCCGACCATAAAACTTGATTTATGAGAGTTCTGGAGTACTACTACCTTAATACATACTATTACATCTAATTGAGTATACAGATTGAAGTCTTTGAACAAAATATACACATTTCAGTTCATTCCTGAATATAAATACTGGAGGGTGTTAAGAGACTCTAACCACAGCAAGTACCAAGAAAGTGGAGAAGAGTGAAATACACTGAAAGCCCTTCAGAAACAGGTGGAAATTCAGAGAAAACTGTTACGCCAGGACTCTTGGAACAACTACCAGATTACACCCATGATGGTGTATTGCTTCTGTTTCAGACCATTTAGTGAATAGGGTGTTCCACTTTGAAGGGAAATTTTACCAGGTGCAAAGAGTCATAAAGAGATTATAGTCTTTAAAACTTATTCATATGTGTGCTTTCCCCATCTTTTCTTCAAGGAAGACAGTTGGGTTAATTGAACCCACATCACAGGTTGACCAGCATTCAGAACAGTGGAGGGTAATTTAGGAATCCTCTTGTCTGGGGCTTCAGAACTAATTATTAGGTTACTTAATCAAAACTGATTAAAAGAAAAAAAAACATTTAAATAGGTTATTATTTCCTTAAGAAATGTATACTTTTCTTTTAGTTCAAGCTTGAGTATGTGCATAGCTAATACACAATTGCAGCAAATTTCTCAAGTTATGTTTTATCAGCTCTGATATATCAAGCTTATCCTGTTTGGCAGATTATTTTATTACTTAATCTTTTACTTGATACTTTTAATATTTAAATGCTAATCCATAACCCTCATCACTCAGAAAAGAAAAATTAGGAATTAAAAATATTCATTAGCACTAAGTGGTCAATTTAAATAAATTTTTTGAAAATTATTAAAACATTGGTATTGCCAGGAGAAATATCAATAACCTCAGATATAAAGATGATACCACCCTTATGGCAGAAAGTGAAGAGGAACTAAAGAGCCTCTTGATGAAGGTGAAAGAAGAGAGTGAAAACGCTGGCTTAAAACTCAGCATTCATAAAACTAAGCTTATGGCACCTGGTCCCACCACCTCATGGCAAATAGAGGGAGATACAATGGGAACAGTGACAGACTTTATTTTCTTAGGCTCCAAAATCACTGCGAATGGTGACCATGGCCATCAAATTAAAAGATGCTTGCTCCTTGCAAAGTTATGACAAACCTAGACCATGTATTAAAAAGCAGAGACATCACTTTGCTGACAGAGGTCCGTATAGTCAAAGCTATGGTTTTTCCAGTAGTCGTGTACGGATATGAGAGTTGGGCGATAAAGAAACCTGAGTGCTGAAGAATAGATGCTTTGGAACGGTCGTGTTAGAGAAGACTTTTGAGAGTCCGTTGGAGAGCAAGGAGATCAAACCAATCAATCCTACAGGAAATCAATCCTCAATATTCACTGGAAGGACTGATGCTGAAGCTGAAGCTCCAATACTTTGGCCACCTGATACAAAAAGCCGATTCATTGAAAAAGACCCTGTGCTGGGAATCATTGAAAGCAGGAGGAGAAGGGGACATCAGAGAATGAGACGGTTGGACAGCATCACTGACTCAGTGGACATGAGTTTGAGCAAGCTCTGGGAGATGGTGAAGGACAGGGAAGCCTGGAATGCTGCCATCCATAGGGTCGCAAAGAGTCAGACAGGACTAAGCAAGCAAGCAATGGAATATGTTATCTAACCTTCAAATCTTCATTTTTTTTTAATAGCAAATCACAGACTACTGATTTTTTGTGTGTCCCAACAATCATGAGATAAACAACCCCTATGTGCTTACTCCTTGGAAGGAAAGTTATGACCAACCTAGATAGCCTATTAAAAAGCAGAGACATTACTTTGCCAACAAAGGTCCATCTAGTCAAGGCTATGGTTTTTCCAGTGGTCATGGATGGATGTGAGAGTTGGACTGTGAAGAAAGCTGAGCACCAAAGAATTGATGCTTTTGAACTGTGGTGTTGGAGAAGACTCTTGAGAGTCCCTTGGACTGCAAGGAGATCCAACTGGTCCATCCTAAAGGAGATCAGTCCTGGGTGTTCATTGGAAGGGCTGATGCTGAAGCTGAAACTCCAATACTTTGGCCACCTCATGTGAAAAGTTTACTCATTGGCAAAGACCCTGATGCTGGGAGGGATTGGGGGCAGGAGGAGAAGGGGACGACAGAGGATGAGATGGCTGGATGGCATCACGGACTCAATGGACATGAGTTTGAGTAAAGTCTGGGAGTTGGTGATGGACAGGGAGGCCTGGCATGCTTCGATTCGTGGGGTCGGAAGAGTCAGACACGACTGGGTGACTGAACTGAACTGAAGTGATTTTAACATGATTTTAACATCATCTTCCTACTAATAAGTTATGAATCAAGCATTTATTTTTCTTATTAATTGATCTTAGTAAATTAACTAAACAGGAGACCATTGATCTGAGTTGACTTTTTTAGTAGAGTTTACAACATTCTATTAGTTTCGGGTGTCCAGAATAGCATTTCTGTATTTTTATAGTTTATATGCCATTAAAAGTTATTATAAGATAATTGCCATAATTCACTGTGTTTATGCAGTATATCCTTGTTGCATTTTTAATACATAATCGTTTTTATTTCTTATTTCCATACCCCTAACGTGCCCTTCCTTCCCTCCCCCCACTGGTAACTACTCATTTGTTTTCTGTATCTGTGAGTCTGTTTCTGTTTTAATATATATGAACATTTGTTTTATGTTTTAGGTTATACATATAAGTTAAAATACTTAGAATTTGTCTTTCTCTGTCTGAGAATTTCCTAAGCCCAGTATTCTCTAGATCCATCCATGTTGCTGCAAATGGCAAAGTATTCTTTTTATGACTGAATAATGTTCATATATGTATATGTCACATCTTTATCCTTTTGTCTGTTGATGGACACTTGGGTTACTTTCATGTCCTGGCTATTATAAAAAGTTCTGCTATGAACATTATGGTGCATGGATCTTTTCAAAGTAGTATTTTCATTTTTTCCAGATATGTACCCAAGAGTGGAAATGCTGACTCTATTTTTAGTTTTCTGAGGAACCTTCATATTGTTTTCCATGGTGACTGTACCAATTTACATTCCCATTAATAGTGTACAAGGGCTCCCTTTTCTCCATATCCTTGCCAACATTTGTTTTTCTTAGACATTTTGATGATTGCCATTCTGACAGGTTAGAGGTGATATCTCATTGTAGTTTTGATTTGCATTTCTCTGATAATTAGTGATGTTGACCATCTTTTCATGTCCTGTTAACCATTTGTGTATTTTCTGTGTATTCAGGTTTTATGCCCATTTTTTTATTGGATTGTTTGGGGTTTTTTTGTTTTTATTGAGTTGTATGAGCTGTTTGTACGTTTTAGATTGAGTTGACTTTAATACCTTAGCAGCCTACATAAGCAAACACAAACCTAAGCCTATAAATTCCTCAAGGTTAAAAAATGGAAACCTAAGTACAACCAATCACAAACAACCAAATAGATTTTCCCAAATGATGCAACTGCTTAAGCTATAGCTAATCAAATAATTGTTTTACTTTCCCCTCTTCTCTAAGTCTCCGCTAAGCTCCTGTTTGTGGAACATTCTTACATCTGATTTGGTGCTACCCCATTCCAATCAATGTTTGATCAGATAAACTCTTAAATTTTTAATATGTCTCACTTTATCTTTTATAAATCTTTAATTGGCAAATGTTTCCTAGAGTTTCTTCTAAAAAATTTTCCTCTTCCACTTCCCAAATATTACAAAATTTTAGATACTGAAATCTTCTTTTTCAGTTAAGTAGAAAGTAGTTCCTTTTGGCAAACTGTTGTTTATTTGCATTTTATGTTCATATTGTTTTTATGTAGTAATACCCAGTACCCGTCAAACTCACACTGGAATGCATTATTTAGGCATATCAGAACTTCTAGCTTGAGGTAGAAAAAGAAAAAAAGCAATTAACTATTCATAAAGCTATTCTTAAAGCTAATTGCTTATTTAATACTAGCCTTTGCCTAAGACTGACAACTGTAAATACTTCTAAGTATGTTATTATGTTTGAAATGCTTATGGCACTGTATTTTATACTAGAGAATGAGTATCAGAAAATACTTTTGTATGTACTGTTACATCAGATGGCCATTACTCAGTGTTCAGTCACTAAGTCCTGCCTGACTCTTTGTGAGCCCATGGACTGCTCCATGCTAGGTTTCCCTGTCCTTGCCTATCTCCCAGACTTTGCTCAAATTCATGTCCATTAAGTCAGTGATGCTACCTCCCCATCTCATCCTCTGCAGCCCTCTTCCCCTTTGCCTTCAGTCTTTCCCAGCATCAAGGTCTTTTCCAATAAGTCGACTCTTTGCATCAGGTGGCCAAAGTATTCATATGCTTCAGCTTCATATGACATTCTGTTCTTTTCCTTGAGAACAGAAGGGGAAATGAGAAGCACCAGTATCCCTTCCGCCCTTAGAATATCATTTGCAAGCACTGATTTCAGGATGAATCTCCTTCTTTCCTGGCATCGTTACTCATTCCCCATCTTCTCTCATTCCTCTTCTCTTACAGAAATTCAACCTAGAAGAGATGGTGTGTAACCTTTCATTTTACCCTTCCTGTGTTGATTTGCACAAGTGATTTATTGAAAAGTTCGTGGTTATGTTGTGTTATGTTGTATATGTTTTTTAAATATATAAATGCTATTGTGCATATTTCTGTTTTTTACATGCTTTTTTAAAAACTTTGTATTTTGTATCGGGGCATAGCTGATTAACAATGTTGTGATAGATTCAGGTGAACAGCAAAGGGACTCAGACATACAAATACATATATCTATTCTCTCCCAAACTCCCCTTCCATCCAGACTGCCACATAATAATGAGCCGAGTTCCATGTGCTATACTGTAGATCCTATGGGTTATCCATTTTAAATATAGCAGTGGGTATATGTCCATCCCGAACTCCCTAACTAACCCTTCACCCTATCCTTCCTCCTGGTAACTGTAAGTTCATTCTTTTAAGTCTGTGAGTCTCTTTCTCTTTTGTAAGTTATTTTGTAAAATTTCTTGTTAGATTCCACGTGTAAGGGATGTCATACAATATTTCTCCTGCATATGACTTACTTCACTCACTATGACAATCGTAGGCCCATCCATGTTGCTACAAATGGCATTATTTCATTCTTTTTAATGGCTGAGTAATATTCCATTGAATCCATGTACCACATCTTCTTTATCCATTCCTCTGTCAAAGGACACTTAATTTGCTTCCGTGTCTTGGCTATTGTAAGTAGTGCTGCAATGAACACGGGTGCATGGATCCTTTCCAGTCATGTTTTTCTCCAGATACATGCCCAGGAATGGGATTGCAGTGATACATGGTAGCTCTATTTTTAGTTTTTTAAGGAACCTCCATACTGTTCTCCATAGTGGCTATATCAATTTACATTCCCAACAACAGTTTAGTTCCTACCTCCACACCCTCTCCAACATTTATTGCTTCTGGATTTTTTGATGGTAGCCATTCTGGGAGGTGTGACTTCATATCTCATTATAGTTTTGACTTGCATTTCTCTAATAATTAGTGATGTTGAATATCTTTTCATGTGCCTCTTGGACATCTGTATGTCATCTTTGGAGAAATGTCTATTTAGGTCTTCTGCCCATTTTTTCATTGGGTGGTTTGTTTTGACACTGTTAAGCATAATGAGCTGTTTGTAAACTTTGGAAACTAATACCTTGTTGGTCACATCATTTACAAATTTTGTTTTCCCAATCTGTGATTTGTCTTTTCATTTTGTTTATTGTTTTCTTTGCTATGAAAAAGTTTTTGGGTTTAAGTGGATCCAATTTATTTTTGTTGTTATTTCCATTCCTGGGAGATGAATCAATGAAGACATTGCTGCAATTTATGTCAGACAGTTTTCTGCCTTTGTTCCTCCAAGAGGAAATCTCGCATTTCCTCATGTATCTGGTCTCACATTATGGTCTGTAATCCATTTTGAGCTCATTTTTGTGTTTGGTGCTAAAGAAGGGTCTGATTTCATTTTTTTCATGTAGCTGTCCAGTTTTCTCAGCACCATTTGTTGAAGAAATTGTCTTTCCAACATTGTATAGTCTTGCCTCCTTTTTCATATATTATTTGACCATAGTTGCGTGGGTTTATTTTTGGATTTTCTATCCTGTTCCATTGATCTATAATTATGTTTTTAGATAGCTATTGGGTTGCCCAAAATATTGATTTGAGTTTTTCTATACGGAAAAGCTATTAACACTATTATTTTCCTGTACAGAAAAACCTGACCAACTTTTTGCCAATCCACTATATGTGAATCCAGTTAATTACTTCCAGATCTCAGAAAGAATGCTTTTGTGAATGTGTGTAAGAGCACACACAGACATATGTATGCGCACACATTTTATATTAAAAATCTCTATTCCTCTAGAGATGAGTCATTTCAGCTGCTATCCTTTGCTATCATAAAAAAGATCTACAATAAATATGTGTATGCATTTCTCATTGATTCAGTTCAGTTCAGTTCAGTTCAGTTGCTCAGTCATGTCCGACTCTTTGCGACCCCATGAATCGCAGCACGCCAGGCCTCCTCGTCCATCACCAACTCCCGGAGTTCACTCAGACTCACATCCATCGAGTCAGTGATGCCATCCAGCCATCTCATCCTCTGTCATCCCCTTCTCCTCTTGCCCCCCATCCCTCCCAGCATCAGAGTCTTTTCCAATGAGTCAGCTCTTCGAATGAGGTGGCCAAAGTACTGGAGTTTCAGCTCTTGATTACCAACAGAGAAATTTGAGGTGGGGAGAATGCTCAGGAAAAAGTTGATTAATTTTTACTAACAACTAATGGATTGAAGTAACTATGCCATTTGATACTCCCACGATCAACAGAGGAATGCTTCAGTAATACTTGATATTAGCTCATGTTTTTTGTTTTGCCATTTTGGCTATACATTCATTGTTAGTTATAAATTGCTTTTCATTTAGTTTGCATTTACTTAATAGTGAAAGTTAACTATCTGAATTGCCTATTAATATACTTTGCTCCATTTTCTGTTGGTTTCTCCATCTCTTTGGAGTTTGTACGTGTGTGTGTGTGTGTTTGTAATAACCCCTTGTATATTTCACATCAGTAGTTCTCAACTGAACTTGCAGTACACGTGGAGGCAGAGATCCCCAAAGATCTGTTCAGAAGATTCACAGGTCAATGCTATTTCCATAATAATTATAAGATTTTCTTCAACATCTTCACTATACTAACATTGGTACTAATGCCACAAAAGAGTGGTGAGTAAAACTGCTAGAGCTTTAGCACAAATCAAAACTGTAGCATCAAACTGTACTAATAGTCTTTATAGTCACCTTCATCATGCACATGCTGGAGAAAAAGAGAAAAGAAAGATCAAGCTCAATTAAGAATGTCCTTCATGAAACAGTAATGACCATTAATTTTATTAAATGCCAGTGCTGGCTGTATCTTTAATATTCTGTGTGATGATATGGGTCTCACAGGGAGAGCACTTCTGCTGGGTACTGAAGTGTAGCGATAATCTTCAGGAGTCGTACTTGGGAGATTGTGTGATTTGCAAGCTGAACCACCGGCTCCTTTTTTGAACATCAGGTTTACTTCAAAGAACAACTAACAAACCATGACTATTCGCAACTGGAGATTTGGCAGATATCTTCTTGAAAATGAACTCAAGTAGCCTTGCCATCTTAGGGAAAACAGGTGACAGTATGTGTTGCTAGACAAAGCTTGAAATTTCAAGGGGAAATTAGAAGTTTGGAAAAAGTGTAATTGCCGGCATGAACTTGAGAGCTTCCAATATTTTAAGATTTTTTAATGAAATTGGTAGTGATAGTAACAAACATGCCTTTTTTGATATTATATAATAATAAAGTGTGTAATCTTTTAAAGAGTCCACATAGCTCAGTGAGTCTGTATTTTCCAAATGACCAATGCATGATGTTACAAAACCAAAATGCATGGGTAATAAAGGTCCATTCAAAGTGCAGAATAAGCCAATGGGTCTTAACATGATGAATATGAGAATTTTCCTGGGAGATTTTAGATTACACACTAGAGCTAACATTTAAGAAACTGTTTTTTGTCAAGTTGTGATACGGTAGCAGAGAATATGAACACTTATCTGGAAAAGTTATTAAAATGCTTCTTCTTTTTCCAACTAGATATCTATGTGAAGCTAGATTTTCCTCACATACTTCAGGCAAAGAATATTTTGTAGTCCACTTGATATAGAAGCAAATATGAGAACCTACTTATCTTCTCTTAAGTCAGATACTGAAGACATTTTAAAAAAATGTAAAATGAACACAACTCAGTAGAATTTTGGCTTTGGACAATTTTATGATATTATGAAGCTTATGTTAAGATGTAATTGGTTTGCTAACTGTAATATTTGATTAATAAATTATTATGATTATAAGAGTTCTTTAAAAATCAAATATTTCTAAAATGTGTTATTTTCATTTTTAATACAATAAGCATTTTTATATGTGTGAGTGTGTGTGTGTGTTATGTATCCCAAGTATCAGATGTGAGTGCATTTGCTTTTTAGGGCCCTCAATACTTTTTAAGAGTAAAGGAGTCTTGAGATCTCAAAGTATGAGAACCAGTGCACTAAATAACCTGCCAGTTTTTGACATTACAAATATCAAAGGCTGTCACCTTTCTCTTAACCTTCCCTGTGATGTACTCAGTTGAATAGAAACCTTTAATTTCTTTTTGGAGGCAATTTCATTTTTCCTTCACATTTTGTACTTTTCTGGTCTTCTTAAAAGAACATTTGTCTTTAACTTTAGGGTCATAAAAATATGTTTCTACATTTTCTCCTATTAGATGAATAGTGTTACTTTTCACATTCTGTCTTTAGCACATTCCAATCCAACTTCATTTTTCTCTACATAGAGAATCAATTTTCCCAGCACCATTTACTAAATAATCTATCCTTTCCCCACTGACTTGTAATGCTGTCTCAAGGGTAAATATATATTTAGTCTCTTTCTGGATCCCCCTTCCAATTCACATGTATTTTTTCCTACCTGTGTGCTGCTGTTGTTCAGTTGCCCAGTCGTGTTGGACTCTTTGCGACCCCATGGACTGCAGCATGCCAGGCTTCCCTGTCCCTCACCATCTCCTGAAGTTTGCCCACGTTCATATCCATTGCATCGATGATACCATCCAACCATCTCATCCTCTGACTGCTCTCTTCTCTTTCTGCCCTCAATCTTTCCCAGCAAATAGGACTTTTCCAGTTAGTCAGTTATTCACATCAGATGACCAAAATACTGCAACTTCATCTTCAGCGTCAGTCCTTCCAGCCAGTATTCAGGGTTGATTTCCTTTTAGATTGACTGACTTGATCTCCTTGCTGTCCAAGGGACTCTCAGGAGTCTTCTCCAGCACCACAGTTCAAAGGCATCAATTCTTCGGCGCTCCACCTTCTTTACGGTTCAGCTCTCACAACTCTACGTGACCATGGGGAAGCCCATAGCCTTGACTACATGGACCTTTTGTCTCTGCTTTTCAATACATTGTTTAGGTTTGTCCTAGCTTTCCTGCCAAGAGGCAATTGCCGTCTAATTTCATGGCTGAAGTCACCATCCGCAGTGATTTTAGAGCCCAAGAAGAGGAAATCTGTCACTGCTTCCGCCTTTTCCCCTTCTATTTGCCATGAACTGATGGGGCTGGATGCCATGATCTCATTTTTTTTAATGTTTAGTTTTAACCAGCTCTTTCACTCTCCTCCTTCACCCTCATCAAGAGGCTCTTTAGTTCCTCTTTGCTTTCTGTCATTAGAGTGATGTCATCTGCCTATCTGAGGTTGTTGATGTTTCTCCCACCTGTCTTGATTCCAGGTTGTAACTCATCCAGCTGGCATTTCTCAATATGCTCAGCATATAGATTAAACAAACAGTGTGACAGCAGACCGCCCCGTCGTACTCCTTTCGCCATCTTGAACCAGTCAGTTGTTCCATACAGGGTTCTAACTGTTGCTTCTTGACCCGCATACAGGTTTCTCATGAGACAGGTAAGATGGTCTGGGTATTCCTATTGCTAGTACCACATTACTTTTATTTCACATGGTCCTGGAATTCTTAATACATAGCAGACTTCTCCCATTTTATTACTTCTTTTCGAAGATTCATTTTGCTATTAATGGAAGTTTGTCAATGTATCATTCAAAATAAAAAAGTATAGGTTTTTAGAATAAAATTTTTATGGCAAATTTACAGAGTTGAAAGAATAAATTTATTGTATTATTTCATCCATTAAAATTTATACTGGTATTCTGTAAGATCTTCTAGTTAAAAAATATTCTCCTAAGATCATATTAATTACTTATTTTTGAGGTAAATTTCTAGGTATTTTATAATTATTTTGGTATCATAAACAGCATCTTATCATTTTTTTCACTTTAATTGTATGTGTATTTTGAATAGGTAAGACACCTACACATTAGAAGTTTCAAAAGACACAAAAGATTATAATAAAAATTCTTCCTACTTCTCTCTCTTCAAGATATCTGTTGACCTCCATTTGAAACTATTGTTAGGCAGTTTCTTGGTTTTGCTATATAATTATATACAAGAAAATATGCATGCTATTTGCCCTTTATAGTGAAGAGGAGTATGCAGTACACATTGTCCTTACTTTCTTTTTTCATGCAGTTTCCAGATAATTGTAGATCTGCTTTGGTAGAACACCAAAACTTGAAAGCAGTAATTTCTTAAATTGTATCCCAAGATCTCTCTCTCCTCTCTCTTTGTCCTCTTCCTCTCCTTCATTCCTATTCTTTTGTCTTACAACTGAATTGTATTCATTTTCTGGACTTCTCCATAATAAAATGGCTTAGACACCTATAGACATTTTAAATTGTTTGAAATTGTGTTATATATAACACTGCAGGGGACAACTTTGTACACAGAGAACAACTTGGTACCTACATCATTTTGCCTATGTCTGATTATACTTGCAGCCAACATTCCTAGAATGAAATTGGTGACTTTAAGAAAATATGCATTTGTCATTTTGTGTCAAGTCATAGATTGTCCTTGATAAAAGACTGTGTTGTTTATACTCTCACCATGAATGTATATGCTTGCCTATTTCTTTATACTTTTGCTATACCGTATAATTTTTTTTTTTGCTTTCTGCTCTTGTGAAAGGTGAATTTTAGTAAGTTGGGGTAGATTTAATTTGATTTATATGAGTAAGATTGAGTATCTTTCATATTTAGTATTCATAGGTATTTCCTTAGATCTCAACTAATGAAATCCTTTGCTCATTTTATCCACTAATTTGAGTATTGTTTATTTCGTATGCAAAATTTCCTTACATACTGGGATCTATTTACTGATTTTCTCTTCTGTTTTATTGATCAGGCTGCCTTTGCATGTGCCAGGATCATGCTATTTTAATTATTTGTGTTATATTTTCCTTTGATAATTACTGATACAGATGAATTAAATGTGGATCTTATATTAAGCAAACTGGCAGAAGTTTTTAATCTTCATTATTATTAATTTCTCTTGAATTTTCAAAGTAAATTTTTATATCATCTGCCAATATGAACAATATCTTTATTCCATCCCATTGCTGTTTAGAAAGGATTTCATAACCTGTCTTTCTGCTGGCTACTGTCTTATTCAACTGTGACTCTTTGCTTGAAGTAGCCCCAATGGAAACTTGTTCAGCTTCATTTTAAACTTCATTTTACTTTATATTTTTTATTCTCATTATTTCCAATTGGTTTTTATTTATATACTTGTTTCTGTCCTGTGTTCCAAAAACTTCTTTATCTTAGAGATTTTTTTTTTTAATGTGAAGTCTTAACTTGCCACTTTTAAATTATTTTTTTCTATATTAGTTCTTTTTTTCTTCTTCTGTTCCTGAGAGAGTTGTTTTTTATTAATATCTTGGCTAGTGATATACCTGGTGGGAAAGGTGAAACCCATGCCCTAGCTTCATTACTCTGGGTGAATTGGTTATGGCTGTATTCAACTAAAATCTGACTTCTCCCTGCAGAAGACCTTGTCTACTCCAGATATTGCTTTTACTAAGACCCCCATCCCTCTGTTTTACTTTCTTAATCTGTGGACAAGGAGTGTGGTGCAGAAGGTGAAGCAATCAGGTCTTTTAGTGACTGTGGGCTCCTCATTCTCACCTGGCCTCCCATAGGCAATAGGCTGGAAATGGGAAAAATGGGGAGGAGCCAGGCAAACAAAATGAGAATGAGAAATGGCACATCTAGAAAGCTCTCCCCTCAGTTACCTATTTTCATCATAATTGGCTCCTGGATTTCCTCTGTGCACACCCCAGACACACAAACATGCATTAAAGTCTCAAAGATTCCTGAGGGTTTCCCAGGGTTTTTTGTGTTAGAGTTTGATCAGTCTCAGAAGGCTTTCTGTCCTAGAATATATTTGATGCTGGATTTAGCAGAGAGAGCTAGAAGCCCACGGTAGTTTGCCATCTTATGAGGAACTCATTGATTTCTCCCTTTCCCCCATGTTGAATCTAATGGTTAGATTTACACACACACACACATACAGGCACACACATGTAAACATAATAGCCCTGAATGTCTTATTAGCACATAGCTTTGGAAGTTGATTTCATATTTTTAAAATATGGTTATTATGATTATCAGATCACATAAGGGACGAACATGGAAAAGGAATGCTCCTTTTCATTTAAAGAACAAAAAAAACTAAAAATCAACCCAAAAAAAGCAACTACAGAGCTTTCTGAGTGGCAGGTGTTACTAAATTTCTGCATGCATTCTATCATATAATTTTCACACATAAGAATTCTATTAAAATTCCTTTTACTGTGGAAGAAATTAAATTTCAGGAAGCTTAGACAAGCTGTTGAAGATTATATTGGTGAGAAGTGGAAAAACCAGGGCTGAAACTCAGTCTTTTTTTGTCTTCTGCCTGGGCTTTGCCTGGATTCTAGGCATTCTAGGTCCATATTATGTTTCTTAATATTTACATTAATACAGGGAAAGCAGTTCACTCAAAATACCTTAGAATGTAAATACTTTTATTTTTTAAGGACATGCAGTGTACCTACCACCTAGTGGAAAAATAATTTCTCTGAAACAAGATAAATAAATGAAAATATTTTATTGCTTATCCAAATGTCTATCAAAGTCACAGGGAGTAATTTGGAATTTCTGATGCAATCCCCATTCTTTTTTATATTTGCTGCTGCTAAGTCGCTTTAGTTGTGTCCGACTCTGTTCGACCCCATGGACTGCAGCCTACCAGGCTTCTCCGTCCATGGGATTCTCCAGGCAAGAACACTGGAGTGGGTTGCCATTTCCTTCTCCGATGCATGAAAGTGGAAAGTGAAAGTGAAGTTGCTCAGTCGTGTCTGACTCTTAGCGACCCCATGTACTGCAGCCTACCAGGCTCCTCCATCCATGGGATTTTCCGGCAACAGTACTGGAGTGGGGTGCCACTGCCTTCTCCCTTATTATATTTAGACCTTCATAAAGGCAGAAAAAGACAAAGTAGAAATCAGATCACTTTCTATCCAATGTTATTTTACAAAGAATCACAAAACCCCGTAAATAATGTTGGAGTAGGATGAAAGGGAATTGCTTGCAATAAGTTTTGTGGTAGAGATATTTCTAAAATCAGGTGATAACCTTCTTCCAAGGCTTAGTTTATTTCTTACAGTAATATAAATTCCTGGTATTTAAATTTGAATATAACCATGACAGTGAAATCATAGCTCTTTTATATATGATTTTCTTATTATTTCAAGCTTAATAGTGCTAGATAAAGGGGAACTCAAAAGCCTAAAACTTAATAATTGCTAATAATCTCTGAACCAGTATTCTCTGAATCACTTTTTGGTTTTTATTTTTTATTTGATGAAAACAGTACTGAAATTTAATTACAAATAGCTACTTAAAGTGTTTAGTATATGAAAGGAGAATTCCATGACAGAGGAGCTTGGTACAGTCCATGGGGTCACAAAGAATTGGACATGACTGAGCAATTAACACCTTTACTTTCAACTACTTAAAACAGATACAACCCAAGGAGGGTGCTGCTTTACTCTCTGGAGTTCCAGCTCCTTGAGATATATATTCAGAGCTTATAAATATGAAAGCAAATAAGAATCTTTTA
>NW_011495049.1:9993629-10020210 GCF_000754665.1 Bison bison bison | reverse complement strand
TAAAACAGCATTTCTGCCATGCCTTCGAAATATGTACTCAGATTTTCATTTTTTGATTGTTACTCAATTTAAGCTTCAGAAAAATTAGTCAACAGCTCATCAGCTGAAACTCTAGCAGAGATAATTTGACCAACTACAAGAAGGTGTAAACAAGATAATTGAAACAAGATAAAAGATAATTGAAAAAGCAATGTTCAGCACTTTCAAGTGGAATTTGGCTTGCAAAACGGGAGGACACTTTATTCATAGTGTCCAGTGTTTGTTATATATATTAGAAAGATTTAGACTATGAAGACTCTCCATTTGAAAAATGAAGATAGTGGATGAATATGGCTCTTTCACAGCGTTGTGCTCATTTACCTAATACGTTAAGATAGTCTCTTTTGGAGCTTACCTTTAACAAATCTAGCAATTAAAATTCCCAAATCAATCTTTAGAGAACTAACTGAGATTAAAGAGTAATAAGCAAAATTTACCTTGATGGGGAATATTCTCTTATTTGTACCTCCAAACAAAAATGAGACATAAAATGTATTCATGTCAGTAATTTTGATGTCTTAAGTACTAAAATGAGAAAAGCAAAATTGGATATATGAGTCAACTCACTTGGCCCTGTTGGAGAAAAAAGGACCCACAGGCCCAGAAATTAATAAGAAAAATATCGTTTATAGGTTTATATTACAGGAGTGAAAGATGGGCATGCTCACATATCAGAGGCTGGAGACCATTCACCCCAGTTCTTTAGCTCATCCAATTTCTGGATTTTCTTTATAAACAAGTAAGACAGAGAATCGAGTAAGACAAAGCCCCTGCTGGGAGAGATTGAAGGCAGGAGTAGAAGGGAATGACAGAGGATGAGATGGTTGGATGGCATCACCAACTCACTGGACATGAGTTTGAGCAAGCTCCGGAAGATGGTGAAGGACAGGGAAGCCTGGCATGGTGCAGTCCATGGGGTTGCAAAGGGTCCATCATGACTGAGCAAAAGAACAACAATAACAAAGACAGAATCATTTTGTGAACATTAGTTGGGGAAGAACAATCTGAGATAGAAAATGAGATTTAGAGAAACTCAGAATAGAGAGGAAAGTGGACTGTGCCACATTAGCAAACTTTCAGAAGCTTGAAAGGACACTGATTACATGAAGGATTCAGGATTTCCCTTAACATATTAACACCTTTGAAGTCTATGTGCTGTGCTGTACTAAGTCGCTTCAGTCACGTCTGACACTTTGTGACCCCTGTGGACTGTAGCCTGCCAGGCTTCTCTGTCCTTGGGATTCTCCAGGCAAGAATACTGGAGTGGGTTGCCATTTCCTTCTCCAAAGAATGTTTCACACCCAAGGATAGAACCTGTGTCTTATGTCTCCTCCTACATTGACAGGTAGGTTCTTTACCACTAGCGCCACCTAGGAAGTCCCTTAAAATCCATAAATCCAGGGAAATAAAAGATTGTAGACTTTTCAAACACCCAAAAAAGATGTCCTTTGCATTATAGGGGACTGGAATGCAAAAGTAGGAATTCAAGAAACACCTGGAGTAGCAGGCAAATTTGGCCTTGGAGTACAGAATGAAGCAGGGCAAAGGCTAAGAGTTTTGCCAAGAGAATGCACTGGTCGTAGCAAATGCCCTCTTCCAACAACACAAGAGAAAACTCTACACATGGACATCACCAGATGGCCAACACTGAAATCAGATTGATTATATTATTTGCAGCCAAAAATGGAGAAGTGAAAACAAGACTGGGAGCTGACTGTGGCTCAGATCATGAACTCCTTATTGCCAAATTCAGACTTAAATTGAAGAAGTAGGGAAAAACACTAGACCATTCAGATATGACTAAAACAAATCCCTCATGATTATACAGTGGAAGTGAGAAATAGATTTAAGGGACTAGATCTGATAGACAGAGTGCCTGAAGAACTATGGATGGAGGTTCGTGACATTGTACAGGAGACAGGGAGCAAGACTATCCCCAAGAAAAAGAAATGCAAAAAAGCAAATGGCTGTCTGAGGAGGCATCATAAATAGCTGTAAAAAGAAGAGAGGCAAAAGGCAAAGGAGAAAAGGAAAGATATACCCATTTGAATGCAGAGTTCCAAAGAATAACAAAGAGAGATAAGAAAGCCTTCCTCAGTGACCAGTGCAAAGAAATAGAGGAAAATAATAAAATGGGAAAGATTAGAGATCTCTTCAAGAATATTAGAGATACCAAGGGAACATTTCATGCAAAGGTGGGCTCAATAAAGGACAGAAATGGTAGGGACCTAACAGAAGCAGAAGATATTAAGAAGAGGTGGAAAGAATACAGTGAAGAACTGTACAAAAAAGATCTACATGACCAAGATAATCACGATGGTGTAATCACTCACCTAGAGCCAGATTCCTGGAATGTGAAGTCAAGTGGGCCTTAGAAAGCATCACTACGAACAAAGCTAGTGGAGGTGATGGAATTCCAGTTGAGCTCTTTCAAATCCTGAAAGATGATGCTGTGAAAGTGCTGCACTCAATATGCCAGCAAATGTGGAAAACTCAGCAGTGGCCACAGGACTGGAAAGGTCAGTTTTCATTCCAATCCCAAAGAAAGGCAATGCCAAAGAATGCTCAAACTACCACACAATTGCACTCATCTCACACACTAGGAAAGTAATGCTCAAAATTCTCCAAGCCAGGCTTCAGCAATACATGAACCGTGAACTTCCTGATGTTTAAGCTGGTTTTAGAAAAGGCAGAGGAACCAGAGGTCAAATTGCCAACATCCGCCGAATCACCGAAAAAGCAAGAGAGTTCCAGGAGACATCTATTTCAGCTTTATTGACTATGCCAAATCCTTTGACTGTGTGGATCACAATAAACTGGAAAATTCTGAAAGAGATGGGAATACCAGACCACCTGACTTGCCTCCTGAGAAATCTGTATGCAGGTCAAGAAGCAACAGTTAGAACAGTTAGAAGCAACAGTTAGAAATTGGGACAGGGGTACATCAAGGCTGTATATCGTCACCCTGCTATTTAACTTATATGCAGAGTACATCATGAGAAATGCTGGGCTGGAAGAAGCACAAGCTGGAATCAAGATTGCCAGGAGAAATATCAATAACCTCAGATATGCAGATGACACCACCCTTATGGCAGAAAGTGAGAAGAACTAAAGAGCCTCTTGATGAAAATGAAAGAGGAGAGTGAAAAATTTGGCTTAAAGCTCAACATTCAAAAAACTAAGATCATGGTAGTCCAATCACTTCATGGCAAATAGACAGGGAAACAGTGGAAATAGTGGCTGATTTTATTTTTTGGGGTTCCAAAATCACATATGGTGATTGCAGCCATGAAATTAAAAGACACTTACTCCTTGGAAGGAAGGTTTTGACCAACCTAGATAGCATATTAAAAAGCAGAGACATTATTTTGCTAACAAAAGTCTGTTCAGTCAAGGCTATGGTTTTTCCAGTAGTCATATATGAATGTGAGACTTGGACTATAAAGAAAGCTGAGCACCGAAGAATTGATGGTTTTGAACTGTGGTGTTGGAGAAGACTCTTGAGAGTCCCTTGGACTGCAGGGGGATCCAACCAGTCCATCCTAAAGGAAATCAGTCCTGAATGTTCATTGGAAGGACTGATGTTGAAGCTGAAACTCCAATACTTTGGCCACCTGATGCGAAGAGCTGACTTATTTGAAAAGGCCTTGATGCTGTGAAAGATGGAGAAGAGGAGAAGGGTATGACAGAGGATGAGATGGTTGGATGGCATCACCAACTCAATGGACATGAGCTTGAGTAAACTCTGGGATTTGGTGATGGACAGGGAGGCCTGGTGTGCTGTATTCCATGTGGTCACAAAGAGTCGGACAGGACTAAGCGACTGAACTTAACTGAGTTGCAGTGTTTGTCTGGGGTGCAAACTCCAGGGATTGCTTTTGTAGTTCCAATTTTTGACTTTTTAAATATATGACATGAATGTACATATTAAAAACAAATGATTATAGAGGAGCTGGTTTCTTCATGCACAACCTCTGCCATTTCATATGTTAACTCTTATAGTCCTGTCAGAGAGTAGAAAGCCCTTACCACTTACATGAATGTGAAGATTTCCTGATTTCTCTGGAAATGGTCTCTGAATTACACCAATTTAAATCTCTTATACTATGTTATTATTAATATTAATAATTAAGAGAGGAGAGCTTTATAGCAATTTGTCAAGATCATTAAAACATTACCTTTCTACTGAACTTGAGATTTTATAGACATCATAAAGGCATTTTAAAGTGAATGTAACAATTTTTAATGTTTGTCATATATGTAGAAAATATTTTTCTTGCATGGTAGTATTTAATGAATTATTATGTTGTATTGAAAGGAAATTTATACTTAAATATGAGAAAAATGTTGAAAAACTTCTTAGGAGATAATTATGCTGTAGCAAACTGTTGTATTATGACTTGGAATGGGGAGAAAATATGGAGAGAAAACATCAGTTAGAACATCTCCATATAATGGAAAGTATTTGGTGAAAACTCTCCATGACGAGTGTGTACTTAACACAAGCAGAAATTACAATATAAAGATTCAGAAACTGAAGATACTTTTGCATTTGTTTCTTGCCATCATTGTTATCTTTACCTTTTTTTTATTCTAACACTCAAAGATCTCAGGGATTTGCATGTTTTATTTTAAGGGAATTTCTTGAAGTTTAAGCAATTGAGGCACATTAACAGTTATTTTGGTATTAGTTTCACGGTAACATCATTGAGGTTATTTTGAGAAGTTAATATGCTCATTTTTCACTTTGCTAACTCACACTTACATATCATAATCACCAAATGCTTTCAATACTTATATTTTGGGGACACATTACCCTTTTTAAAACTTGTTCCTATATATTGCTTTACTTTAAAAATGAAAAGTATACCATTAGAGAAAGGCATTTTGAAGCTAAACTTGATATAGGCTTGATTTATACTATTTTCAATCTTCACTAATAAAAAAAAAGTTCCATTTGCAAATGTGACACTGTAAGCATTGTTATCTGAAAGCAGGGAAATTATAGTTGATTGTGCTTTGTCTCCTCAGATAAATTTACAGAGAAAAATGAGAGTTACTGGTGTGATTACTCAAGGAGCCAAGAGGATTGGAAGTCCAGAGTATATCAAATCCTACAAAATAGCATATAGTAATGATGGAAAAACTTGGACAATGTACAAAGCGAAAGGCACCAGTGAAGACATGGTAAGACTTCCATGTCATGCTTATTGAACATAACCTGTCATGTGTAATCTATTACCAAGTGACTACTGAATATTCAAAAGTAGTCTTATGTTGTTGAAAATAAATTTATGACTTTTTTAATAGGACCAGTGGTGTGTGGAGAGGGTAAGGAGTTATCCCAAATTATCAGTGTATAGTAGCGACCATATAAATCTTCCTCAGATTTTAATTGGTGGGACAATAAACACTTTATCACAAGGTTAGCATGGTCCTGTGCATGACAGTTAAGTTTTATTTTAACAACAGTCAGCTTTAAATTTCATTTTATTGCTTTGACAGATCATCCTTCTCCTTAAATAAATACAGATCAAAACTGTTAAAGAAAAAATAAAATTTTTAAAGAGAAACACCGAGTTATAGAAAAGATAAATATCTTTCTATACTTAATATCTTAATATTGGAAGAAATTTTTGTTATTCTGCAGAATAAAGTATTTTAGAGGAATATATATCAGTGTGCATCTTCCATAATGATATTCAGTATCTCCTTTGCCCTTTCATATATTTCCAAATTTTTAATTAATTTTAACACAAATTTCTAATTTTAAAAAGCAGCAATGTAGCTCATTCCATTTAAAACTGAATCATTAAAATAGACTGATAAATTTTATGAAAGATTTTTTTAATTAACTTCTTAAATAGGTTTTTTGATTACTAGGTTATATAAAAGATAAAGTAAAATGAGATTTAAAGGAATTAAAAATAACACAGTTTAGCATTTAAATTTTAAAGATAAATTGGTTTTTCACTGGAGATATATATATATAAAGAAATATGAGTCTCTTATCCAATGATCTGGGACTTGAGGACTCACACCCTAAAGCATCATGAATTTGATCACAGCTTGGAGAAGGAAATGACAACCCACTTCAGTACTCTTGCCTGGAAAATCCCATGGACTGAGGAGCCTGGTAGGCTGCAGTCCATGGGGTCGTGAAAAGTCGGACACGACTGAGCGACTTCTCTTTAGAGAAACTAAGTGATCAGGAAATAACATTGAAGGCTGGTTCCTAAAACAACATGCATAATTACTAAGTAGCAAAATGAATAGATAGACCCAGATCCCGGACTAAGTTGAGGAGGCATTTCCCTTTAGAAGCATTCCATTCTAAAGGACTGGACTTAAATTGATAAGCCAACATAATAGGGTATAGATTAAGCCATAGGTTACAGTGGTTTATAGCTTTAATGAGGATTCTATCTATAGATTTTAGATTTGCTTCTGATGGCAAAGTAAGTGAAAGTTGCTTAGTCATGTCCAACTCTTTGCGACACCATAGACTGGATAGTCCATGGAATTCTCCAGGCCAGAATACTGGAGTGGGTAGCCTTTCCCTTCTCCAGGGGATCTTCCCAACCCAGGGATCGAACCCAGGTCTCCCGCACTGCAGGCGGATTCTTTACCAGCTGAGCCATAAGGGAAGCCCTGATGGCAAGGTGCTCTCTAAAAGCTCCAGACCTCTAAATTATTTAGTCCAATCTTTGAGGGACTTGGTTGGGTAGGATATAGAGTCAATATTTGAAAATAGGGTTGTTTTTTTTTTTTTTAAAGCTGCAATGAATAATTTTAAATTCTGTTATTTCTTTATATAGGTATTCCATGGAAACGTTGATAACAACACACCCTATGCTAACTCTTTCACACCCCCCATAAAAGCTCAGTATGTGAGACTCTACCCCCAAGTTTGTCGAAGGCATTGCACTTTGAGAATGGAACTTCTTGGATGTGAACTGTCAGGTGAGTCTCATATTATCTATTTTTGTACTCTCTTTAAAGGAAAACAAAGCACAATTGTATGTAGTGTGTTGCTAGCTTGCAGTTTTTCAATATTCATAGATATTCATTTTTGCTACAAAATGTCTAGGGCTTAGTTCAGTGAGAAGGAGCAAGAGAGAGAGGGTAAAAGAGAAAGAAGTTCTAAAACACACTACAGAATGGGATTAATGTAGAAGGGGCAATGTGTTTCTTTTAGTGGTCAAAGAAAATACAACAAATTTTTACTGGAAACTCTTGTCAAGTTTAAATGTGTCTTTTTAATTTTAATAGCAACTATGATTTATGTTTTATGACAAAATTTCAGTGAAAATTGGAATCTGCCTGACCTCATAAATTGCAGTTACATTTAGACTATACAGCATAGAAAAGTAAGCTTTTTGTTTGTACATCTACCATAAGCGTTTAGTTTCGTCTTTTTTTTTTTCTTTAGGTTTTCCAAGACATGTAAATTTATCATTGTTTCCTAGGGGACAATACTTTAAAAACCAAGATTGCTACTATGAATTCCTAGATCATTATTATCTAGCAACTTACCTATTACTCAAAAAGTGGTTTTTAAACACAAAGATAACTACCAAAGGACTCAAATTTAAATAATTCTAGTCCTCCTGGAGCTTCAAGACTGGATATAAAAATGAAGACTTTATGACTGGGTCTCTTAGTTGTTCACTTTCAATCTAGGTAGATTCTGAACTAAACAGAAAATCTTGCCCAGGCATTTCACCGTGCTGTATTTTTGGTGATGGTTCTTATATTTCTGTCATCAACACTTACAACTCTCTTTGTCACTTTGGCCTGAAATTTTGTTGAAATTACTGTGTTTTTGAGAACACTAAATATCCATTTGTGTCCCACTTTTTAGTACAACCTCCAAGTATGAGAGACTTGCATATTTATAGACCATTTAGTTAAAAATAGAACACATCCCTGCAAAGAGAAAACTGAGAGCATTTTATTCATTTCAAAAGGTTGCATATAATGGTTAAAATGCATGCTTTATTTACCTTCTTGGGTTTATATGTGATTTTAAGAAAGGGAATGGTTTAGAAGGAAATGCAAGTGATTGTTCAAAACAACCAAACTTTAAATGAACCCTTTACATTCAAAGGAATTAGGGGCATTTGGGCAGATGAGTGAATCTATTTTAAGAATCACACTTTCATGCTATATATGGGTTTCCTTTATGAAGCAATCCGTGGTACAGATTTAGTACCATTAATTATCGCAATAGGGACGTTTTCCCCATTTTGGTAATTCGAGCAGGCTTGCTGACTACCCGTAAATCTCTGCGGAATTATTGTTGCACAGTGTTTATTTTGCGTGTCACTGCATCACCACGGGCCAGCATCATCCTGAGCTCATTCATCATAAAGCAATCAGGAGGAAGCCCTCGTGCGATGAAGTCTGCTGCAAGTTCTATGCTTTTAGTTGGTGAACATCGCCTTCCCCAATTTTTCAGTCTTTTGATTCATGAAGGCCAGTCTCAGACATGGCGCAGTTTATACCCTTAAGATATGAATATGTTTTGCTTTCAAGTTTGACAAGAGATTATACCTGACCCTTTACATTTTTACATTTTCAGAAAGAAGTCATACCCCATCTCCTGACCCCACAAATTGATATTAAAAGTGTATTCAGGGAATAATATCTCTTCAGGAATGTTTATAAAAGCTAGGGCACCTTAACTGTAAAAATCAGTTGCGTTGTTAATACTTTATTCTGTTCAACTATTATCCATAACATGGATACACATTGTCCATTCTGGTGAAAAAGTTAATTTATATGTATAAAATATTATGGATGAGAAGGGAAATTCATGGTATGAGGTAAATTGGCAAGAGAGGCTAGCTATAACACTTGGCAATAAACAGTAGCATAATATACCAAACTGTTTCCCACAGTCCCGTGCAACAGTGTAAAACCTAGGCTGCCTTATAGGAGTCAATAAACTGTTATAAGATCTCTCAGGGTGGAAGATAGCAGTTAATCATTTCCCAGACACTTAAAAAAGAGAATTCCCCAATATTCTCTGAAACAGATGTGACTTCAGATGCTTAGAATGAAATGGATCATGATCATAATTAGTAGAGGAATAATCATTCATTCATTCTTTGAGCAAATTATTCAGCACCTCCTCTGGGCTAAGTGGTGGACAATAAAGTGGGCAATGAAATGAATTCTGTGGCTGAGCAGCAGTGGTCAAAGTAAAGGTGCTCCTTTTCTATCCAACACATCAAGTACTGTGTTATATCACAAAAGGAGAAAAACAAATATGTTTCCTTTCACTTGTGTCTCTTCCAAAAGCCAAGGAAGCAGTTGTACAAAGTTCCAGTGGCAAGGTAGGAGGAGGACAGAGAGTTGGTGGTGATGATAGATGAATGAGTCAGAAATCAGACTGACTGATTATTATTATTATCAGTCATAATACAGAGAACGCATGTTAATTTAGAACTGCTTGAAGACAAGCAGCATGCTACTAAGACTTTAGAACTTTCTGGAATCTTTGAGATTTGTCATGAATTTTTGAGGATATTATCAGTTGGTCATGAATTTTTTTCTTTTCTAGCATTTATATTTAGGATCTAGAAATATTTATGAGACCTGGGGTATAGGTTTCCTATGGCAGCAAGAACTGAGCTAGACATCCAATTGGCTGAACCTGTGTGTCAGTTTTTGTCATTTTGCATAGATAGGAGTTTCCTAGAAGGTACAGGTGAAGACAAACATGGAAGAGCCTCAAGAAGGAAAAACTGATTTAGATTGAATGGAACAGAAAGCAAGTAATTGTAGTTAAGAATTAGTTTTATCAAACAAGAGTTTAAGCCACCACTCTTAGATTTCACTTAAAATACTTAGTTTTAGAAACCGCTGCTGCTGCTGCTGCCAAGTCGCATCAGTCATGTCCAACTCTGTGTGACCCCATAGACGGCAGCCCACCAGGCTCCCCCGTCCCTGGGATTCTCCAGGCAAGAACACTGGAGTGGGTTGCCATTTCCTTCTCCAATGCATGAAAGTGAAAAGTGAAAGGGAAGTCACTCAGTCGTGTCCGACTCTTAGCAACCCCATGGACTGCAGCCTACCAGGCTCCTCCGTCCATGGGATTTTCCAGGCAAGAGTACTGGAGTGGGGTGCCATTGCCTTCTCCATTAGAAACTGCAGTCAGTCATAATATATTCTTTAATACCCACTGATATGCTGACTTGTGGATGTAACATTGTCACCTGTTGTGATGAATTTTATGGAAATAATAAATTAGCTAACATTTGCTGAATGCTAGCTACATGCCAGCACTGTTTCTAAATAGTTGATTAACTACTTTTTAAAAATACTTCTTTGAGGTCATTTTTAATATTACCCCTCCAATCAAAAAACATCCACAAGCCTTAATATCCTTATCCATCAGAGTACAGACAGAATGAAAACCACAATCAAAAAAAACTAACCAAACTGATCACATGGATCACAGCCTTGTCTAACTCAATGAAACTATGAGCCATGCTGTGTAAGGCTACCCAAGACAGATGGGTCATTGTGGACAGTTCTGACAAAACATGGTCCACTGGAGAAGGGAATGGCAAACCGCTTCATTATTTTTGCCTTGAGAATTCCATGAACAGTATGAAAAGGCAAAAAGATATAACACTGAAAGATGAACTCCCCAGATGGGTATGTGCCCAATATACTACTGGAGAAGAGTAGAGAAATAACTCCAGAAAGAATGAAGGGGCTAAGCCAAAGCAAAAATGACACCCGGTTGTAGATGTAACTGGTGATGGAAGTAAAGTCCAGTGCTGTAAAGAACAATACTGCATAGGAACCTGGAATGTTAGATCGATGAATCAAGGTAAATTGGAAGTGGTCAAACAGGATATGTCAAGAATGAACATCAACATTTTAGAATTCAGTGAACTAAAATGGACGAAAATGGGCAAATTTAATTCAGATGACCATTACATCTACAACTGTGGGCAAGAATCCCTTAGAAGAAATGGAGTAGCCCTCTTAGTCAACAAAAAGTCCAAATGCAGAACTTGGGTGCGATCTCAAAAATGAAAGAATGATTTCTCTTCTCTTACAGGGCAAGCCATTCAATATCACAGTAATCCAAGTCTATGCCCCAAATCTTCCCTGATAACTCAGTTGGTAAAGAATCAACCTGCAATGCAGGAGATCCAAGTTCAATTCCTGGAGAAGGTATAGGCTACCCACTCCAGTATTCTTGGGCTTCCTTTGTGGTAAAGAATCTGCCTGCAATGCGGGAGACCTAGGTTCGATCCCTGGGTTGGGAAGATCCCCTGGAGAAGAAAAAGGCTACAAACTCCAGTATTCTGGCCTGAGAATTCCCTGGACTGTATAGTCCATAGGGTTGCAAAAAGTTGGAAACGACTGAGTAGCTTTCTGGGAAAGATTGAGGGCAGGAGGAGAAGGGGATGAGGGAGGATGAGATGGTTGGATGGCATCACCAACTCAATGGACATGAGTTTGGATAAACTCCGGAAGTTGGTGATGGACAGGGAGGCCTGGCGTGCTGCATTCATGAGGTCACAAAGAGTCGGACACACTGAGCAACTGAACTGAGCTGAGTGGCTTTCACTTTTCATGCCCCAAATACTAATGCCAAAGAAGCTGAACAGTTCAGTGGCAACCTAAAAGACCTTCTAAACTTCGAACAAAAAAAGGTGTCCTTTTCATCATAGGGGACTGGAATGTAAAAGTAGGAAGTCAAGACATCCCTGGAGTAACAGGCAAGTTTGGCCTTGGAGTACAAAATGAACAAGGCAAAGGTAACAGAGTTTTGCCAAGAGAACACACTGGTCAGAGCAAGAACCTTCTTCCAACAACAAAAGAGATGACTCTACACTTGGACATCACCAGATGGTCAATAACAAAATCGGATTGATAATATTCTTTGCAGCTGAAGATGGAGAAGCTCTATACTATCAGAAAAAACAAGACTGAGCTGACTGTAGCTCAGATCATGAACTTCTTATTGCAAAATTTAGATTTAAATTGAAAAAGTAGGGAAAACCACTAGACCATTCAGGTATGACCTAAATCAAATCCCTTATGATTACACAGTTGAAGTGACAAATAGATTCAAGCAATTTGATGTGATAGATAGAATGCCTGAAGAACTATGGGTGGAGGTTCATAAGATTGTACAGGATGCATTGATTGAAACCATCCCCCCAAAAAAGAAATGCAGAAAAGCAAAATGGGTGTCTAAGGAGGCCTTATAAATTGATGAGAAAAGTAGAGAAGCCGAAGGTGAAAGAAAAAAGGAAAGTATATCCATCTGAATGCAGAGTTCCAAAGAATATCAAGGAGAGATAAGAAAGCCTTCTTAAGTGATCAAAGCAAAGAAATAGAGGAAAGCAATAGAACGGGAAAGACTAAAGATCTCCTCAAGAAAATTAGAGATACAAAAGGGAACATTGCATGCAAAATGGGAACAGAAAAGGACAGAAATGGTATGGACCTAAATGAAGCAGAAGATATTAAGAAGAGGTGACAAGAATACGCAGAAGACTATACAAAAATATCTTAATGACCCAAATAATCACACTGGTGTGATCACTCACCTAGAACCAGACATCCTGGAGTACGAAGTCAAGTGAGCCTTAGAAAGCATCACTACAAACAAAGCTAGTGGAGGTGATGAAATTCGAGCTGAGCTATTTCAAATCCTAAAAGACGATGATGTGAAAATGCTGCACTCAATATGCCAGCGAATATGGAAAACTCAGCAGTGGCCAGAGGACTGGAAAAGATCTGCTTTCATTCCAATCCCAAAGAAAGGCAAGGCCAAAGAATGCTCAAACTACCACACAGTTTCACTCATCTCACACGCTAACAAAATAAAGCTCAAAATTTTCCAGGCTAGTCTTCAATAGTATGTGAACTGAGAACTTCCAGATGTTCAAACTGGATTTAGAAAAGGCAGAGGAACCAGAGATCAAATTACCAATATCCATTGGATCATTGAAAAAGCAAGAGAATGCCAGAAAAACATCTACTTCTACTTCATTGACTACGCTAATCCTTGGACTCTGTTGATCACAAAAACTGTGGAAAATTCTTAAAGAGATAAGAATACCAGATCACCTTACCTGCCTCCTGAGAAATCTGTATGCAGGTCAAGAAACAACAGTTAGAACCAGACATGAAGCAAAAGACTGGTTCCAAATGGGGAAAGGAGTACATCAAGGCTGTATATTGTCACCCTGCTTATTTAACTTATAGGCAGAGTACATCATGCAAAATGCCCGGCTGGATGAAGCACAAACTGGAATCAAGATTGCTGGAAGAAATATCAATCACCCCAGATATGCAGATGATACAACCCTTAAGGAAGAAAGTGAAGAGGAAGTAAAGAGCCTCTTGATGATAGTGCAAGAGGAGAGTGAAAAAGTTGGCTTAAAACTCAATATTCAAAAAAAAAAACCTCAATATTCAGAAAACCAAGATCATGCCATCTGGTCCCATCACTTTATGGCAAATAGATGGGGAAACAGTGGAAACAGTAGCTGACTTTATTTTTCTGGGCTCCAAAATCACTGCAGATGGTGACTGCAGCCATGAAATTAAAAGACGCTTACTCCTTGGAAGAACAGCTATGACCAACCTAGACAGCATATTAAAAAGCAGAGACATTACTTTGCTGACAAAGGTCTGTCTAGTGAAAGCTATGATTTTTCCAGTAGTCATCAATGGATGTGAGAGTTGGACCATAAACACAGCTGAGCGCCAAAGAATTGATGCTTTTGACCTGTGTTGTTGGAGACGATTTTTGAGATTCCTTGGACTGCAAGGAGATCCAACCAGTGAATCCTAAAGGAAATCAGTCCTGAATACTCATGGAAGGACTGATACTGAAGCTGAAGCTCTAATACCTTGGCCACCTGATGCAAAGGGCTGACTCATTGGAAAAGACCCTGATGCTGGGAAAGATTGAAGGCAGGAGGAAAAGGGGATGACAGAGGATGAGATTGTTGGATGGCAATACCGACTCAATGTATGTGAGTTTGAGCAAGCTCTGGGAGTTGGTAATGGACAGGGAGGCCTTGTGTCCTACAGTCTATGGGGTCACAAAGAGTTGGACATATGTGAGCAACTGAACTGAACTTATTATTATCACCATTTTACTGATGATAAGACTGAGGCACAAACAGGTTTAGTAATAGGTACAAGGCAACACATCTAGTAAGTCAAGCACCAGTTGAGTGTGAAGAGATGGCATTGATCGGTCTCCTATTTTATCTTGGTTTTCTTGATGATCACACTACCTTGTGTGTTCTTTGGCCAAAACGTAAAATTTTACAAATGAAGACTCAACTGCTGTCTAATGTAATCATATAATCACACTGCATTTTACAAGGTTCATGAATGTAATTTTGTCAGAGTTGTAATTCAAAATTACTAAATTCTGTGTATATGTACACACACAGACTAGATTTTTCAAAAACAGACAAACCCAAATTTCACACCACGTCACACTTGAAAATATATGTGGCAGATTTGAGAATCTTCAAAAAATATCCACTACTAAAAGTTATTGAGTATGATTGAAACACAAAAATGTATGAAAAGGCTGTCCAGTCATGGTTTTTGCTAGAATTAGCTCATTTCTTCTGTTACCTATTAAATTTTATACTAGCACACTGCAGGGCACATGGTAAACACTGAATAAATAAGAGCTTCTTACCTTCCAGAAGAGGCCATATTGGTACTATAAGAGTCACTGATAATGATTAACAGGTTTCTTGGAAAATAAAATACTGTCCAGTTTAGAATATAACATCGGAGCAGTTTGTGAAAATGACATTGTCCTGGGAGAATTTTCATTTGCAGTGTTATAGAAACAGATAAAAGAAAACCAAATATATTTTCTGATAAAATCTTCCAGTTTTAAGGACAAAATGAAGCTGTTGAGAACCAGGGACCCGTTATGAGGCTATCAGTAATGAGATAGGAGAGAGCATTTCAACATTGTTTTCATTTTGCAAAATCATATATCAGAGAAAAGTAGTTTGAATTGTCTGTCTTGTTTTCAATTTTTCCAAAATATATTCAGACAGAATAGTTTGAATTGGCTATCTTGTTTTTCGATTTTGTTTCAGATTATAGCCTTTTTTTTTTTTTTTACTTTAGATGCTCTCTCTTTGGGGGAATGAATAGCATTATGCTTAATCTTCTCTTGCCTATCTAAAATGAATGCTGCAGACTTTCAGGGTGATATATTATTTTTCTCATGGCACCCTTCTCATTTTCTTCCAGGCTGTTCTGAGCCTCTGGGGATGAAATCAGGACATATACAAGACTATCAGATCACTGCCTCCAGCATCTTCAGAACTCTCAATATGGACATGTTCACTTGGGAACCAAGGAAAGCCCGGCTGGACAAGCAGGGCAAAGTGAATGCCTGGACCTCCGGCCACAATGACCAATCACAGTGGCTACAGGTAATATTTTCTAAAAATCTCACAACCCACTGTCTTTCTTCCTTCTAAGATTTCCTGTTAGTTAGGTGTCTATAGGAGTCATTACCTTCATGCTAATTTAAATGTGTCTTCCTGTTTGGCTTAACTAAATGGGTAAAACAAAAATTCCTTATGAATTCATTTTCATGTATTGTTTATACGCTGATGTTGATGTACAGATGCTACTGTCAGATTGAGGCAGCAGAGTGAACCAAATCACACCATGTACAGGTCAATTCAATTGATTATGTGATCATTTGCATTTTAACTCTCATCTCTTCTAATGCTCTGTGTCAATATTGGTTTGAAAGCATCACAGCAGAAAGCCAAACCACCTTGAAATCATGCCACTGACCTGCAGATTGTTCCCGTAGAATCATGACTCATGGCTTATTAGCCCTTTACCTGTGGTTGCTAAGCAACGGAGTGATTTGATTACATTCTCATAAGAGTGCTTGCTTATAGAAGGAAAGCATAGACATTGCAGAGTGTGTTTATCATTTGCCAATGAGGTAAGGTTACAGTCAGTGCTTTTTAAAACAACCTTCTTGAAATGCACTTATTTGTGGAGTACTTTTAGGTAGGCACAAATTTGTTAATGTCTTCTGTGGCAAAGAAGACAGCTTAATTCCATCATGAGCTCATTTTATTTAAGAAAGATGAGTTCTCCTCTTACTGATTTTTATGCTGCATTTATGAGTTTCAAAGTTGTAATTCATTGTATTTCTGGAAATAGCAAAAACAATTACAATGGCAAATCTCACCTCTCATCAAACCAAATCTGCACATATGAAATTATACTTACCAAATCACCTGAAATTTCTCATAATCTCTTCTTTCTTGACCTTATTTTTTCCCTACTCTTACTTTTTCACTATTCTTATTTTTTTCTTTACTGTCCTGTGACATTCTGTCTGGATCTTTATTGATCTGAAGCTCTGAAGCTTTATTAAGGTCTCACATTACCATATACTATACATAATTATGTATGTCTTTCTCCTTTTCCTATTCTTTGAGCTTTTTGAAGGTAGGTTTTATATACCTATATAAAACACTAAATATTTATCATCCCACAACCCAGTCTTATGTCCTTGTGTATAAGTAGCAATACTACTAAATGAAATAATTCACTTGATAAATGTGTATGATGCCCCTGTGAAGCATCACAGAGCGTGATAAATAGTGATGGTACAGAAGCGAGCAACACAGTTTGCGTTCCTAAGACATCACCTGTTTCATCAGCCATTGTTCTTATTTGGTTTGGATGACACCACAGTTTGTTTATCTTCATCCTTTTAGCTGGTTCTTCTCACTGTCCTTCCCCAGGCCACCCTTCCAGGTTATCTTCCCAACAACCTCACTCTCACCAACTCTATACACTCACCTTAACTAATTTAGCAAGAACTGGTTATTTCAACTACTGGAATGGATTCAACTGCTTTAACATTCTATTACTTCTCATCATCCCCACAGCTACTTCCAAGATCTAGGCCACTGCCCTCTTTCACCTGGGTTTTTGCAGAAGCCTCCTAACCAGCCTTCTGTCTTCTGGCCTTACTCTCTAAAAACCTGTTTCCAAGATTGCCATCCATGTGAATTTTTTTCTGAAGTGTAAATGTGATTCTTTTACTCCTTTTTTAAACCCTTCAGTTGTTCTCTATCAGCCACAGAATAAAGGGAAGCTTCCTTAAGATAGCCTAAAAATCTGTTTGTGATTTGGCCTCAATTCATCTCTCACCACCCTTCTAATTTTGCTTCAGTTTCTCAAACTAAACAACACTATCTCTCTCTTCCCCATCCTTTATAAACATCGTCTTCCTGGAGAAAAAAGAATGGAAAGAGCTCCTCTACCCACAAAATCTCAGCCCGCTGTTGGTTAAATACTTCAACTGTAGTTTTGCTTTTCTGTAGATGTGCTTTTCTCTGTCCGGCTTCGCTGCCAGCTCCATCCCATACCACATCTGGCTTAAATTGTCTCCTGGACATACTGTGTCCCCTGTAATTCTCTCACGGTCCATTATCACAATCCACTGGAAATTGTGTTTTTGTGCTGCTTTACTTGCTCAGGGCAGATGGAACCACATTTGTCTTTTTTCTACTTTCTCAACCTGTTGTCCAGTACCTAACTAAATAACCTGTCACAACATCTGACATGTGGTAGGCACTCAGTAAATACTGTTTTTGTCTTCTTAAAGTATAATTGATTTATAATATTGTGATGGTTTCATGTGTACAGCACAATGATTCAATCTTACATATATATATTTAATATATATATATATATATACATTTTTAGATTCTTTTCCCTTATAGGTTATTACAAAATATTGAGGATAGTTCCCTGTGCCATACAGTAGGTCCTTGTGGGTCATCTTTTTATATATAATACTGTGTATATATTAATTTCAACCTCCTAATTTATCCTTTCCCCATCCCCTTTCCCTTTTGGTAACCACAGGTTTGTTTTCTATGTCTGGGTCTGTGTAAGTGATAGCATATGATATTTGTCCTTCTCTGCCTGGCTTACTTCACTTAGTATGATAATCTCGAGGGCCATCCATGTTGCTGCAAATGGCATCACTTCATTATTGTTCATGGCTGAATATTTTCCATTGTATATGTATGCAGCATCTTCTTTATCCATTCACTTGTAGCTGGATATTTAGGTGTTTCAATGTCTTGGCTGTTGTAAATGTTAATAGTGCTGCAGTGAACATTGGGGTGCAGGTGTCTTTTTGAAGTATAGTTTTCCCCAGCTGATGCCCAGGAATAGGATCACAGGATCATATTATAACCCTGTGTTTAGTTTCTTAAGGAACCTCTGTATTGTTTTCCACTGTGGCTGTATCACTTTATATTCTCATGATAAGTACTGCTGAATGAAAGAATGAATTAATCCATCAAAGAATTAAATAAGTTATTGATTTGTACTTAAAATGCATATAATTTGATCCCCAGTTTGAGACCAACTGCTAATATCCTCAAAATTTTGAGTAATATTTGAAAAGTAAATCTAAAAGATCATATTAAAATTCCAACCTTTTTACTAAAGGAAGTGGATAGCTTTTGTGAACTTTTCAAGTTCTTAATTAGAAGAGACCATGGAGAATTTCCTTTCCATTTGTTAGACTTGAATGGTGAAGTTTAACTTGTTCTTTGTCACTATATAATACTTTTAAAATTGAAAACATACCAGTCATATCTCAGATTCACTGGGTATGGCTAATGTTTGTGAATCATAATGCCATGTGAAATAAAATATTTTACACCCCATAAGTAATTCAAAAAGACTGGTAGACTCTAGAAATAACCACTTAAGGGTATTGCCAATGGAAAATTTCTTTAGAAAGATAAAACAAGTATTTTTACGTACATGAATCAGGGTGTAATGTTCAGTGCAAACCTTCATCCATCACTTTTTTAAGATGACTTTTCATCTGTCTTCTTAAAGTCACTTGCATGCTGAAATTGATTCATTCTGTTGGTGACAGATTTTCTGTCAATTCAAGGACCAATTCTTTCAGTATGTCTATTCTTTTGTTGTGGCAAAACATATTCAGAATCTCCAAGGCAAGGGAAATTGACATCTTTGCTTATTTTTTTCTTTTTTGACATCATGCAAGAAAATGCTCCAGCACTGTAACTATTTTTAGTGCTTTCTCCTCAAGAGAGTAGAATCTGTTCAACTGTACTTTGTTATACTTGTATCTTTGTTGGAAATAAGATTAATATTTTCATAGATAATGTATAGGGTGATATTTTTTAAATCTTTGGTGTACAGTCAATTTTTATCCTTATTTAGGGCTTCTGAATTTATAAATTTTATCTGTAATCTTAACTAAGATGCATTGCTTTAGAGAAACAGCTCTTCAGAAGATAAACTATGATGGTAATTTAAATTCTCTTCCTTCATTATTGATCTCCTGCTAATTTTTTAAATTATTTTATATGCCAACTATACATGTAACCCTCTAATAATGAGAGTTTTATTTAAGTTTTGTAGTTTTTTCCAAAACTTAATCATATATTATCTGGAAATACAATTGAAAATGAATCCTCAAAAACCCTTTATGCCCAATTGTGATATATTTTAAGGAATACTTATGCATTCTTTTAAGAAATTCTTATGTATTCAAATATCACTTTAATATTTATTCTTATTATTACTTTAATGTTGCTTCTTGTCTCTTCTCTAAAGTCAGAATCTCAGCAATTCCTCAGCCAAATGTTTTTGTGGGATTTATTTGGAGTGATCTTACCTAATTGATTTGCTTCCTTGAACTACTGTTAATCTTGTAATCATCATAATATTTCTGTATGAACACGGTAAAAATATGTTAAGTCCACAGGCAGCCCTAGGTGAGAGGCATTTCTCAGACCTCTGAAAAACCATTATCCCATCTCTTGATATGTTTGATGGTCTCTTAAGCTTTATGTAGGAAATTCTATCAGTGTGTTTTCCAGAATCCTACAAAGGTTAAATTCTAAGACCTCCTTTTAAAGTCTTACTATACCTAAGTTGAAAGGTCATAATGCAATCATTCCTGACTTGGAGTTGAACATTCTTAACACATGGTTACATTAGATTTTAAACCCTGTTTTCAGATAAAGTGACATTTTAAACAAATTGAATTTACAGAGATCTTTTAGAATCAAACCAGGCCCCTCAGTCCATGGAATTCTCCAGGCAAGAATACTAGAGTGGGTAGCCATTCCCTTCTCCAGGGGATCTTCCCAATCCAAAGTCTCCTGCATTTCAGGCAGATTCTTTACCATCTGAGCCACCAGGGAAGCCCATAAGATAAAGTGGCATTTTAAGCAAATTGAATTTACAGACATCTTTTAGAATCAAGCTGTTATTTCCTATGTTATTTTCTAAGCAAAACCCCAGAAGTTTTGTTGGGTTTTAACATGGATTAAATAAGACAAATAACAGAAAAGAGGAAGCACGTAGTGAGTACTCAGCCACCCGTTCCTTCTTTCTCTTTCTGGTGGCTTTTGATAAAACAGAACATCATCTGACACCAATTATAACCAAGCAGAAAGATATGCATATGTATTTTTGCTTCTTCCAAAAGGAAATTTCCAATAAAACTATGAAATGGAAATATCATTACTTCAGTTACAGACTGAGCAATGTTGATAAATTGTATACATTTGCATTGGCAAGAAAAAATTATAAATATTTTTACCTAGGCAGCATCAGCTATTTTTCAGATTCTTTACCTGAGAGCAGTAATAATATTATTACTAACTTAAAAAGAACACTATGTCATTTAGCAATGTTCTATACTGAAATCATGCCCTTTTTAGAATGGCTGCATGCTTTTAAAGTTCATTTTCAGGATGTTTTCAAAAGATTGAGTAAATTCCCTTTTGTTTATGCTCAGATTATACAAAGTGATTAAAATTCAGCATGAGGTTGATGTTTAGTGACATTCTATCAGGAGTAGGTGTATTATTGTTGATAATCTTCAAAATTGTGAAGAAATATCTTGCTGTAGTAGATACATCTAAACAAAGAACACTATGAACTAACTTGCATTGATTAAAAACTTCTTTTGAATAAGACCTCATAAATTTTCTGTGTATGTACTCATTGCCCTATTTATTGGTGGTGACTAAAGAAAATGGATAACTCACCATCTGTAGTTGAATCTATTAAAAAATTTTCAGATTTCATAAAGAGTAGCATAATATAAATGACTAATAGGAAGAAAAATGTCACAATGTCACTTAAGAAATGACCTTTTGTTCTGTTTCGTGAGACATTTGCTAATTTAAGGTAGTTTGCATATTATTTCAACCAAATTATAGAATTAATAGAGTTGTTAGACTGCATACTTTAATGCTGACCTTTGTCAGAATTGCAGCTAACCCTACACAGTTTCATTTCAATACTAATTTCAGGGAAATGTGTAAGAAAGCAATTGAATTTTGGTCTTCAAATTAAATAAGCCTTATTTAATTTAGTCCATTTCATATTTTTAAAAGGGAGTGTTGTAGCCATAAAATTTATTAACTTTTTTCAAGCCATTAACTTCCCTTGCCTTCTGGACAATTCATGTAGAAAAGAGCTAAAGGAAAGATTTTTGAACATCAAGGGGCCTCTAAGCCACTGGAAAACATTTGGCAAGAAGAAGGAATATTCTGATTTCTGATTCACTCTTTCAATATTTCATATATAGGAAACAGTAAGCCTGCATGAAGTGTTCAGTTATAAAGCAGATCTAAAAGAGATCGAATAATGAAACAATTTATGTAGGATTATAAAACATCTTCTATTTTTCATAAATGGTAATGTATTTTGGAGTGCATGAAATGAATCAAAGGAGGGCTATACTTTGCTTGGACTATAAATTCACCTTTAAATGTGTTTATAATTTTATAATATCAAAGGAAATCTCCACAATCCAATTAGGAAAGAAATTCTTTTTTTTAAAGACTTATTCATTTATTTTTGGCTGCACTAGGTCCTTGTTGCTACACGTGGACTTTCTCTAGTTGTGGTGGGTGGGGGCTGCTCTGCACTTGAGGTGCATGGTCTTCTGATTGTAGTGGCTTCTCTTGTTGCAGAGCACAGGCTCTAGGGTGTATGGACTTCAGTAGCAGTGATGCGAGGGCTCAGTAGTTGTAGCCTCTGGGCTCTCGAGCACAGGGTCAGTAGGTGTGGTGCATGGGCTTAATTGTCCCTTAGTTAGGATGTGGGATCTTCCCAGACCAGGGATCAAACCCATGTCCCCTGCATTGGCAGGCAGATTCTTAACCGCTGGACCACCAGGGAAGTCCAAGGTTGGGGGGGAACCACTTTTGATGAGGAAAGCACAATTGAGTAGGGTATGTATACAGAAAATACTTTTACGGCAAAAGAAAGTGCTATCAACATCAGTGTATTTGTACTGAGTGCATAATTTGAATGCCAAAAATCTGATTTCAAAGGCTGACAAATCACATCAATACTATGGGATCAGCTTTTGCTCTTTTCCTAAACTGTAGATATTACAAAAAAAGATAATCTCTCAGGCAGCCTTTCCTTTAAAAAAAAAAAAAAAACTCTTACATCACTAAGATTCTGGTATCTAAATGATGATTGGCCAAATCCAAAGTAGTCAGAAAATTACCAAGCCTCCCAGATAATTTCTGGTGAAGTTAATAAAGAGACATCATATAATTAGTATTATAGTATAGCCATAAATTAATCTTTTTAAAAGTTAACTTTGTATTATTCATATTGTGTGCACGCATGCTAAGTCGCTTCAGTAGTGTGACTCTGTGATGCTATGCACCATAGCCTGCCAGGCTCCTCTGTCTGTGGGGTTCTCCAGGCAAGAATACTGGAATGGGGTGCCATACCCATTCCAGGGTATCTTTTCAAAAAGATTCCAAAAAGATTCCAGGGGATCTTTTTGACCCAGGGATTGAACCTGAATCTCTTCAGTCTCCTGCATTGGCAGGCAGGTTCTTTACCACTAGCCTCACCTGGGAAGCCCTGTTATGCATATTATATCTACTTAGTACTCCAGATATTGCCCCTACGTTTCCATCCATTCTCATTTGTAGTAATTTCTTTGTGTTATATCTCTCTTTGAACAGCTTGAAAGAAAAGAATTCCCTAAGACAAGGCAATGAGGCATATCAAGACATTATGAAGTACTAATGTATTAGCATTTACATATAGCACATCATGAGAAATACACAAAGCAATAGTTCGGGTGATGGGAGGAGTAGACGAGATTGAGGGCAGGGTGCAGTTTTGGAAAGCAAGCCTTGATTGTACCTAAAAATTGTTTGTCGGCTTTGTTCAGAGCCTTTGTTCAGAACCTTTGGTTCAGAGGTTATTCTAAATGGCTTCATAATTTTTTTTAATTCAAATAAATATTTTTGAGATACCTATTATAACAGGTACAAAGAATTGAAAGAAATATCCAGCATTGCGTCTGCCTTCAGGTATGATTACTGAAGCTCTATTGTCATGGATTCAACATTCCAAAAGCAATAAACAGAAATGTAGGAAGTTGGATGCATCTGCTTAGGAGCCATATTTGAAACCACTGCAAAACTGAACAGCGGGATTTAAAAGAATTGTATGTGCACAGCAGGCCCATTCATGTTTTTATGATAATGAGAACCGAATGACTTCTGATTCCTTTGTGTGCAAATGAATTTTAATTTGTGGCTATTAGCTATCTTTATAGTAGCAAAATATAGTTACAAGAATAGTAATCATTTTCCTCTAAAAATATGAGTTGAAAATATGCCAATGAGTAAAATTTAGAACTTGGGAATACTGTTTCAAGTAAGATGAACATTTGTAAAGCCTTTCAGATAAAATAGGAATCAACTTTAATCGGCGATCTCATTTTGTCTTTAGAGCAGCCTTCTCAGTGACTAAGCTATTTCTGTTTTATGAGGCTACAGAGACTCTCAGAGACTTGCTAAAGACTAAGCAGTCAGTCAGCAGTACAAGGGGAACTCAGTACAGCAGGAAGCTCATGCAGTGACTTTTACCACACTCTGGTAAACCGTTTAAGTGAGTGTGGGGACTCCTGTTTTCAGGGAATGTGTGTTGGTTTAGGAAGCTCTGGCTACGGCTTTCTTGAAGGAGAGCTTCTGGTACCTCTGTGCATCCAGCTTGCTCTCTACATTTGTGGTTTGGTACTATAAAAATAGTATATCCCTTATGGTGTTACTAAACATTGAACCCACACATTAAATATCTACAAATTTTCTTTTTCTTTTTTTCTTCTAAGATGAAGCAGATAGGAAATATGCAAATTCTAGCTTTTTCTTCCTATAACTCGGTGGTGTATTGTTTGTGCACATGCCACATCTTAGACAAAGCTTCTCTACCCAACACTCTTGATTGTAGTTAAGGCCATCTGGCCTGATTACTTTGGTTTATCCTAGAGATCTTTGTCATTTTTCTTCAAAGTCAATGGTGCTATGATGAATAGGTTATTGAGTTTTCATTTACATTCATGAGTAAGGTGTCTTTCGTTTGTGAAGTATTTATTTGCTAGCTATTGTCAACATAAATGTATTTATAGAAAATATTACATTCATTTTTCTCTTTCACTATTAGCATTTCAATGAGGAAAACATGCCCTAGTGAAGTGACTTTTAAGTTTCTAGCGTCTCTGTTTAATGCTGCTATTTTAGTTCTTTGGCACAATATGTCTCCTGGAAAGTGTAGGTCCACCTAACCATGCCCCTTTTAGTGTTAGCCTTTGGTTAGAATATTCCCTCATATCCTTTAGGATGTGCCTGACATATCTGCCAACCCTTAATTAGCTTCCAGTTAATCACTTTCTGGAGCTACTGTATTTTTCAGAGGAAAATAGACATCAATTTTCTTGGCCATTATCAAGCCAACCAGAATTTTGACTTCGTAACGCATCACTTAGGCTCTTCGCCCAGGTCTGTCAAGTTATCCAGTGCTACTCCCTCCGTTTGGCCTCCCTGCTCTCCTCTGTGAAACCTTCTTGTACCCTCTTCTCATCTGAGCTCTCCTGGGTTCTTGTGATTTGCTTTATCTTCTCTTAGGTCTTGCATTCCAGCTCCAGCCTGCCCTCTGAAGGCTGATTGCCTGTTTATCATCATCTCATTCTCATCTTTGTGGAGTTTCAGCCCTGCCCTGGCTCTCACTGGGCCATCTTGCTGTCCTAGCTGATTTCAGTCTTTGCTCTCTTAGCTTCTGGTCCTGGCACTCAAGATTTCTATTTCTCCAGATGCTTCTTTTCTTCAAATAGTTCCCCTACCAGAATCCAGTCTTCTCAGCTATAGACCTGGAGTTTCTAAAAGGTCCTCTCTTTCTCAGTCTGATTATGAACTGATGAAATTAGGATAATGTATATCACTCTTTCATTCTGAAAATGTGTATACTTTAGAACAAATGAGATTCCTTTTCTTAGTTTTTAGAATGTTTATTTTTAAGCTATCATTTTCACTCTCTTCTTTCACCCTCATCAAAAGGCTCCTTAGTTCCTCTTCATTTTCAGCCATAGAATGGTATCATCTGCATATATGAATTTGTTGATATTTCTCCTGGAAATCTTGATTCCAAGTTGTGATTCATCCAACCTGACATTTCCCATGATGTACTCTGCATATAAGTTAAATAAGCAGGGTGACAATATACAGTCTTGTCGTACTCCTTTCCCAGTTTGGAACCAGTCAGTTGTTCCATGCCCGGTTCTAACTTTTGCTTCTTTACCTACATATAGGTTTCTCAAGAGGCAGGTAAGGTGTTGTGGTATTCCCACCTTATTAAGAATTTTTCCATTTGTTGTGATCCACACAGTCAAAGACTTTCTCATAATCAGTGAAGTATACATTTTTCTGGAACTCCCTTGATTTCTCTATGATCCAACTAATGTTGACAATTTGATCTCTGGTTTCTCTGCCTTTTCTAAACCCAGCTTATATCTAGAAGTTCTCAGTTCACATACTGCTGAAGCCTAGCTTGAAGAATTTTGAGCATAACCTTACTAGCAGGTTAAGTAAGTGCAATTGTATGGTCAAACCAAGCCTGTAAAATTGCCTGAATGGATTCAGAGCATTTTCATTTTCTCATCAGAAGGAATGTTGTATATAAGCTAAAGTCGACCCTGGTGTATCTGAAGTGTAGTCAACCCATGTCATGAATAAAACGGTCTCTATACATTGACCACTCCAAGAGCATCAAGTAACATAGGAACAGTTTTGCCTCTTAAGAAACAGTTCCTATGTGTTAGTGGGCTTACTAACAAGTGGAGTTTACAACAGCACACAGATATTTATTTGTCAACTCAAATAGTAAAAATAAAAAATTCTTCTTTGGAGAAATGTCTATTTAGTTCTCTGGCCCATTTTTTGATTGGGTCGTTTATTTTTCTGGAGTTGAGCTGTAGGAGTTGCTTGTATATTTTTGAGATTAGTTGTTTGTCAGTTGCTTCATTTGCTATTATTTTCTCCCATTCTGAAGGCTGTCTTTTCACCTTGCTAATAGTTTCCTTTGATGTGCAGAAGCTTTTAAGGTTAATTAGGTCCCATTTGTTTATTTTTTATTTTATTTCCAATAT